>NC_057800.1:605895669-606223854 GCF_018294505.1 Triticum aestivum
TCCTCTCCAGCTCCTCCCCCTCGCACGCCCCAGCCATGGCCGACGCCATCGCCGCCACCCCCTCGCTGTAGCCACGCCCTCCGTCCACCCCACGCCGTGCCACCGTGTCCAGGAGCTCCGCCGCCGTCCACTTCATCGAGCTAGCCGAGCCCCGTGTGCTCGTGCGGCCCGAGACCACCGCACCGACCTCGCCCGAGCTCGCCGTCGCCGGAGATCCCCTTCAACGCCGTCGCCGCCTCAGCTCGTCCCCGACCCCGCCGGTGGCCTCTACGGGAGCGCTGTGAGCCTAGCTACTCCTCCGACCCTCCCTCTCTCATTCCCGAGCCGTGTAGCCACCGCACGAGGATCACACGCCCGCACCGCCGCGGATCTCATCGCCGACGTGCTTCCGGCCACCCTCCGGCCACAAGCTGGTGTCCATCTTACTCACCGAGTTCCGCAGCACCTAGCTAGCCACTCCCCGAGCCTCACCGACCCCTCTAGTACCAAGTTCATCTTCGGCCGAACCCCGGTGGCCGCCAAAGTCGTCGCCGGCGCCAACTCCGGCCACCCCGACCCCAACGGACTCCACCAAGAGCTGCGACTTGTCCTCAGCTCCACTCTGGTGGTCTCCGCGACCCATTTGGTGGCCGAAATGGCCAAAACCACTCCCGCCGCCGCGTCGGGCTCGCCGGCGGCTAAACGCCGATGCAGCCGACCGGGTTTGACCACGGGTGGGCCCTGGTTGACTCCCCTGAGTCAATGACAGGTGGGGCCCAGCCCTGTTAATTAAACAGGTTTAGTTTTAATTAACTTTAATTAAAATAATCACCCTGACGTGTTCCGTTGACCTGCTGACGTCACACTGACGTCAGGCTGACGCAATAATGATTTTCTGGAATTATTCTAATATAGGAAATTCCAGAATATAATTTAAACTTCAAAAATTCATAACTTTTATTCTGTAACTCCAAATCAGACAAATTATATATGAAAAATGATCAGAAAAATCCAATCCATTCATCTGTACTATTTTCATGCATGACTAAACAAGTTAACCTGATGTTTAATGCAGAACAAGGAAAAGCACTTTAAAAGGCCATGTTTGAGTTTGAAATTTGAATCTTTGATTCAAATTGGTTCAAACCCTTCTGGTTTTAGTTGCATTAGCCCAACACACTCATATTGCCATGTTTCATGCATGCATCATATTGTTGCACATTGTTTGGTGATGGTTGTGTATCGGTGTCCCTTGCGACAGGTTCTGTCTCCGAGGAGTATCGTGATTACCCTAACGAAGAACCGTATCAGTGCATCGAACCATCAGGCAAGCAACCAACCATTTGATCATTTCGATACAATCCCATGTTCTCGCTCCTGCTCTCTTTTACTGCATTAAGACAACGCGTTTCAAACTGCTGTGTGTGACGGTAGTTGAACCCATTTCCTCTGCATGACCTGTCATTGCCACAGTAACTAGATGAAACCCACTAGCATGTGTAGGAGTTGATTGAGACATATGTATGTGTTGTTCCTACCTTGCTATGCCTGCTATGCTTAGAGTCGTGTCAGGTCTGGTTCATCTGGGTGATGGGCTAGAGTGAAATGATTATGTCGGTAATGAGAGTGGTGTGGTGAACACGATTTGGTAAAGGTATCGATGAGAGGCAATGTAGGAGTACATGGTGGGTTGTTTCATTGAAGCCGACCTTAAGCACTGAGATCTGTATGTGTGATTTAAGAATCAGCTACTACCATGCATTGGGCCCGAAACCAATGGACCCTCTCGGCTTCTTATTCACCCTAGTTCTCCGTCCAGGAGTTGCAAGTAGTTTCTGGTGCTTGCAGCCTACTGGAGGCCGTGGACAGCGCTGACCGTAGGGGTGGGCTGTGATGCGGTAGGTACGTGGCACGGTGTACCGAATACCCGTTAGGTATCTCGGGAACCCTGTTCACATCGTTCGGGGCCGTATGGGAAACCTCGGCCGGACTCCCTGCGGATGGAACCTGGATAGGCGATAAACCTGGACTGGAGACTTAGGTGATTAGGTAGGTCGTGGCCGACACCCACGTTGGGCTTCCGCTTGAAGGTTGCCGAGTACATGTCGTGTAAATGACGGTAAGTGGTGAGAGCGTGTATGAAGAAGTACACCCCTGCAGGGTTAACATGATCTATTCGAATAGCCGCGTCCGCGGTAAAGGACTACTTGGTTGCCTATACAGTTCATAGACAAGTAAATGGAAACTGCTAAAAGCCTCAAGATAAGTGTGAGTGCCGAGGATGGCTCTTCCGTAGGAAGACGGAGGTGGATCCTCGGTAGTGTATTGAAGTGGTGAGTAATGGACTCGTGTGCGCAAAACCATTTCAAGTTGGAGTCTCGTAGGTTAGCCTAGCCAAGAGTCAAAGCTGGCTTGCTGCAGTAACTCCACCAACCCTTCTTGATAATATGCATGTATGTAGGATCTGATGTAAGTCTTGCTGAGTACCTTTGTACTCATGTTGCTATAATTTACATTTTACAGAAGACGCTGCAACCCCTTCTGATGGGTTCTACGTAGACGTTGACATCAACGAGTAGGCTAAAGGCCCAGATGGTGATCCTGAGCTTGTGAAGGACCATGTAGTATAGCTAGGCTTTCCAAGCCTCTTTTATTTTACTAACTTGTCTGTACTCAGACAAGTTACTTCCGCTGCTGGTTTGTATGACTGTATGACTTGAATGCTGGGTCGTGAGACCCGTACCTTTGTGTATGTTATGTATGGCTCTCTGAGCCTTAAATAAAGTACTTGTGTCGTAGAGTCATGTTGTGATGCTTCGTTGTATTTGCACATATCGAGCATATTGTGTGTATGATTGTAATGCTTGGTATGTGTGGGATCTGACTATCTAGTTGTTTATCTTTAGTAGCCTCTCTTACCGGGAAATGTCTCCTAGTGTTACCGCTGAGCCATGGTAGCTTGCTACTGCTCTGGAACACTTAGGCTGGCCGGCATGTGTCCTTCTTTGTTCCTGTGTCTGTCCCTTCGGGGAAATGTCACGCATTGAGTACCGGAGTCCTGTTAGCCCGCTACAGCCCGGTTTACCGGAGTCCTGCTAGCCCAGTGCTACAGCCCGGACCCACTTGCTGATGACCGACATGTTCGAAGCTGGGTCATGGATGCCTGTCCCTGTAAGTCTGTGCCACTTTGGGTTTACGACTAGTCATGTCAGCCCGGGCTCCTTATCATATGGATGCTAGCGACACTATCATATACGTGAGCCAAAAGGCGCAAACGGTCCCGGGCAAAGGTAAGGCGACACCCGTGGGGATACCGTGCGTGAGGCCGCAAAGTGATATGATGTGTTACCGGCTAGATCGATGTGACATCGAGTCGGGGTCCTGACAGCGTTGGCATCAGAGCCGGGCTGCCTGTAGGTTCTCCAAGCCAAACTGGTCGATGTTGAGTCTAGAAATTCTTTAGTTATATGTAGGGGAATTGTTTGTGGGTTGGAACGTAAGGCTCTTTTTACTTCTTTATCTTATGACATTCTGATCTAAGTCAGTCTATTCTTCCACCGGGGGTTAAGGAATTAGGATCTTTTCTCTCTATCAGGTTCACGTGTTACTAATCATTAGTACCTTATAGGTTTGATGAATACAAGCCTAGTTCAGTTCTACTACCACATTATGTTGCTAGGATGGACTCAGAACTTGATATGATGATGATGAGTGTGTATGTAATCCTTTTTCAAATGTCTCAAAATCCTTCTTGAGCATTTACAGCTGTTATGCTGCCGAAATTTTGCTAGAAATTCTAATGCCTTTGCATTATGATTGTGCTTTCAGATGGCCACTTGCGACCTCAATCAAGTGGTTCGCCTGACTCGATGCCTAGATGTACCCGGCCATACTGCCATGTTGGTCAGGGTAATGACTAAGGCTGGATACCGTTGGTATCCTGAGTACACGGTCGAAGAGCAATTTCGGGACTTCAATCAAAGCCAGTATCTCTGCACTGTCAGGATATTTCCATCTTATCCTGGGTCCACCGAGCCCCTTCACTGCTCCTATGGACTCGGGGTTACTATTGAGATGGTTGTGCAGGACGCCGCCTACTCTATGATGACCATCATGCGAGTCAGATCTGGTCTATTTCGGGACTCTGATTTCCGGTATATGCCAGGATCACTTTCGGGAGCACAAGGGTATCTTCAGGCTATCTATGCTGACCCCACTCAGGAGGATTCACGGACTCGCACCACTGCTGAGATGCTCGAGGATAAGGACCGTGAAAATCGGGCCTTGAGGTTAGAGCTCTTTAATACCCGTGCTGACCACTGGGCCACATTGACTCGGTTTGCACCGGCGGTGCAAGCTGGATATTCGGATATGCGCGATATCTATCCTGTGAGATCTGCTCTGCCAGACATGATGGGTTGGCGTGATGTAGGAGGCATCACCCCACCTCGCGGTCCCCGCAGGCCACCGTCTGTTGGTCCAAGACCTCATCCTAGTCCCTATGGTCCACAAGCTCCGCGAGATCGTCTGTTTCCGGATGATCATGTTGAGCTTCCAGGCTATGGAGGTGACTTCTACGAAGACTACTACGGATCGGTCTGAGTTAGTGGTAGTATCACTAGTTCGTGTTAGCTGTGTCCTCTATCGTCCTGCATGACTCGTGGGATATGACCTAGTTTGTACTCTTTCCGGAGATGTAGAAAAATAATGTATAGGAGCTTGGAATGCCTCCGATGAGATGTAATCCTCTTTCACCGTAATAGTACTTTGTTTGGTCTTGTACTAAACCCTGTATGGTGTGTATGACGATGGAATAAAGAAGCAGTTTCTGTATCTACCATGTCATACGGATGATCATCTTGCATTTCGAGTTATTCCTTACATTTTGTATCCTATGTCGGAATTTTATCATTCTGACCAAATAATTGTCTTGTTTACCTAGGATGGTCAACACGCGCACTAACCCTGCTCCTCAAGAGCAGGCCGAAGGCAGTGAAGTCAGGGATGCAAATCTGCCTCATCCTCCTTCCCTAGCCGAGGTTATGATGGAAGCCGAAAGAAACAAGCGGGAGACCAACCGTTTGTTGGAGCGTATTGAACAGAACACGGCACACCATCAGAGGACTAACATGGTGTCACTCGGTGATTTCATCAAGTTACATCCACCCACGTTCCACCACTCCGTCGAGCCTCTCGACGCTGATGACTGGCTTCGCAGTATCTCTCACAAGCTGCATTCCGCGCTAGTAGCTGAGGCTGACAAGGTCACCTTTGCTGCATATCATCTTGAAGGCCCCGCCAGTCTATGGTGGGAGAATTATGGAGCTATGCCCCAGCGGGCCATGTCACTACTTGGGCTGAATTCAGCGAGGCTTTCCGTGAACATCACATTCCGGAGGGTCTCATGGATCGTAAACGTGAGGAATTTTGCAATTTCACTCAGGGCCGACTCTCTGTGGATGCTTACAGCAGGGAGTTTGGTAACCTCGCACGTTATGCAACTGAGGAAGTTTCTTCTGATGCTAAGAAGCAAGCGAGGTTCCGTAAGGGACTTAGTCCTGAGCTTCGCCGCGACCTCCGTCTGCATGAGTGCACATCTTTTCAGAAACTTGTTAACAAAGCCATCAGTGCTGAAACTGGTCAGACTGATTATGACGCAACACGCAAGCATGGCCGTGACATGGGTTCCTCATCCGGTGCTGGTCCTCAGAAGCGCCGCGTGTGGGTGCCCAACACCGCCCTGCCACCCAGGTTCACTCCGAGGCCATCTTTCCAGGCGCCTCGCCCTGTTCAACAGTCTGCTCCAGCCAAGCCCCATGGGGGTCCAACCAACAATGCTCCTCCACGTACCAGTTCCGTGACTTGTTTCAAGTGTGGGGAATCTGGCCACTATATGCGTGAGTGTCCCCAGACCAACCCCAACCAGTCTGCTAAAGCTGTTGGCCGTGGCAAGCCGACAGGAAAAGTGTTCCACGCCAAGCCGGCCACCGCTACACGTGGCCATGTCAACTGTATCTCAGCCGAGGAAGCTCAAGAGGATCCCAACGTCGTTCTTGGTACGCTTCTTGTTAATTGCCACCCGGCATCTGTTCTTTTCGATACAGGAGCCTCTCATTCTTTTATGTCCGAAAATTATGCTCGTTTGCATAACATCGCATTCTGTGACATGCCAATCTCTATGGTAATTCAAACTCCGGGATCCAAATGGCAAACTTCTAGAGTAAGCCATGGAAATGAAATCCAAGTCGACAGACTAGTTTTCCTCGCGTCTTTGATAGCCCTTAAATCTTCAGATATTAATATCATTCTGGGTATGGACTGGATGTCCGCTCATCATGCTCAAATTGATTGCTTCTCTAGGACTGTTCAACTCACCCATCCTTCGGGGAAGATAGTCAATGTCTTGACCCGAATAGCCAAGCGACAGTTATATTCTCTTAACGCCAGCCCTTTGCCAGACCTTGAGGACGTTCCGGTAGTCCGTGACTTCCCGGATGTCTTCCCAGAGGAATTGCCAGGTGTTCCACCTGACAGGGATGTTGAGTTCGTAATAGACCTCATTCCAGGAACCGTTCCGATTGCTAGAAGACCCTATAAGATGGCACCACTAGAACTAGCCGAGCTTAAGAAACAACTCGATGAGTCCTTGAAAAAGGGTTTCATCCGACCTAGTTCATCTCCGTGGGCTTGCCCCGTCCTATTCGTCAAGAAGAAGGATGGTACGGACCGGATGGTTGTAGATTACCGACCTGTCAATTTGGTCACAATCAAGAACAAATATCCGCTCCCCAGGATCAACGACCTGTATGATCAGCTCGCTGGATCCTCAGTCTTCTCCAAGATGGATTTGAGGTTGGGCTACCATCAAATCAAAATCAGAAACGGGGACATTCCTAAAACGGCCTTTGTTACTCGTTATGGCCAATACGAGTACACCGTCATGTCCTTCGGTTTAACCAACGCTCCAGCCACCTTTTCTCGGTTAATGAACTCAATCTTCATGGAGTATTTGGATAAATTCGTCGTAGTTTATCTCGATGATATACTCATCTACTCCAAGAACGAGGAAGAACATGCCGAACATTTAAGGCTAGTGTTGAAGAAACTTCAAGAGCATCGTCTTTATGCCAAGTTTTCCAAATGTGAATTCTGGTTGTCAGAAGTGACCTATCTGGGTCATGTAATATCTGGGAAAGGTATTGCTGTTAACCCCGAGTGAGTTCAAGCCGTCCTTAATTGGACTCCACCTGAATCGGTCAAGCAAGTTCGGAGTTTTCTGGGCTTAGCGAGCTATTGCCGTCGCTTTGTCGAGAACTTCTCCAAAGTTGCTAAACCTCTAACCGAACTCCTCAAGAAAGATAAGAAGTTCGAATGGACTCCACAATGTGAGCACAACTTTCAGGAACTGAAAAGACGCCTGACTTCTGATCCCGTACTGGTACCGCCAGACTTCTCCAAGGACTTTGTTATCTACTGCGACGCCTCGCGACAAGGACTAGGTTGCATTCTCATGCAAGATCGACACGTAATTGCTTACGCCTCACGGCAATTGCACCCACATGAGGAGAATTATCCTACTCATGATCTAGAGCTTGCAGCTGTAGTCTATGCACTTAAAACCTGGCGACATTACCTCCTCGGTAACCGTTGCGAAATATTCACTGATCACCAAAGTCTGAAGTACATTTTCACCCAACCGGATTTGAATCTCAGACAAAGACGTTGGGTGGAGTTGATCACAGATTTCGACTTAGGAATAACTTACAACCCAGGGAAAGCCAACGTCATGGCTGATGCGCTAAGTCGTAAATCTTATTGTAACAACTTAATGCTACAACAAAGTCAACCGCTTCTCCATGAGGAATTTCGGAAGCTTAACCTTCACATTGTTCCTCAAGGTTTTCTTTCCACCTTGGTGGCAAAACCTACCCTTACGGATCAGATCATCAAAGAACAGAAGGTAGATCCGGGAATCTCCCGCATCAAGAGAAACATCAAGAAAGGAATTGCGAATTGTTTCTCCATTAATGGGTCGTATACTTCGGGAATCGACTAGTGGTTCCCAAGGTGCGAAACCTGAGGCGATTGATCCTTAAGGAAGCTCATGAATCTCCTCTCACCATTCATCCCGGTAGTACTAAGATGTATCAGGACCTACGCCAGAGGTTCTGGTGGACTAGGATGAAGAGAGAAATTGCTCAGTATATTGCTAATTGCGACGTTTGTCGTCGTGTAAAAGCAGAGCATCAACGGCCTGCTGGCACCCTTCAACCCTTAGCTATTCCTGAATGGAAATGGGATAAAATTGGTATGGATTTCATTACCGGTTTTCCCAGGACCAAGAGAGGGAATAATGCTATTTTCGTTGTTGTCGATCATCTTTCCAAAGTAGCCCATTTCCTACCTGTTCGTGAGAGTATAACCGCTAGTCAGCAGGCAGACTTATACATCTCCCGGATAGTGTCTCTCCATGGTGTTCCTTTGGAAATTAACTCGGATCGAGGAAGTCTTTTCACCTCTCGATTTTGGGAAAGTTTCCAAAATGCTATGGGAACCCGTCTCTCCTTTAGCACCGCTTTCCACCCTCAGTCGAGTGGTCAAGTGGAACGCGTCAATCAGATTCTAGAAGACATGCTTCGAGCCTCTGTTATCTCATTCGGAATGGATTGGGAGAAGTGCCTTCCATTTGCCGAATTCGCTTACAACAATAGCTATCAATCTAGCTTGGGTAAAGCCCCTTTTGAAGTTCTCTATGGACGGCGATGTCGAACACCCCTTAACTGGTCAGAAACCGGGGAAAGACAATTCTTTGGCCCGGATATGATTCAGGAAGCAGAAGAACAAGTTCGCATCGTTCGTGAAAAGTTGAAAACAGCCCAATCCCGTCAAAAGAGTCAATATGACCGAGAACATAAGGCTATGACTTTCGAGGTTGACGAGAAGGCTTACCTTCGGGTTACCCCTCTGAAGGGAACCCATCGTTTCGGTATCAAAGGCAAATTGGCTCCTCGTTACATTGGACCTTTTCGCATTCTCGCCAAACGAGGAGAAGTTGCCTACCAGTTGGAACTACCTCCGCACCTCTCCAGAGTCCACGATGTCTTCCACGTTTCCCAACTCAGGCGTTGCTTCTCGGATCCTATCCGTGGAGTGGACCACGAAACGCTTGATCTCCAAGATAATCTTACATATCGAGAGTACCCCATTCGTATCCTTGATCAGGCGGAGCGTACCACTCGACGTCATAATATCAAGTTTCTCAAAGTTCAATGGTCGCACCATTCTGAGGATGAAGCAACTTGGGAAAGGGAGGATCGTCTTCGACTCGAGTATCCCGCCTTCTTCCCGGAGGAACCCAAATCTCGGGACGAGATTCTTTTGAGTGGGGGTGAGTTGTCACACCCTAGCTAGTCATGCATTAGAGTGTTGCATCATGTTTACTCTTTCATCAGAAACCTGAAATGGGGATGACAGAACCCCCAGTCCCCTCTGAAACCAACTAGGGTTACTAAAAATAATTTTCAATGAACCTCAAATGCCCTTCTAAAATGCCCATCATTTTTGTCTTGGTTCAGAACCTCTGCCAAAAGTGGTGCACATTTTCCTAGGCCATCCTAGGGTTTTTGAATTAAATCATAAATATTTGGATTTGGGCATTTAAAATTATATAAAATATTTAAATGCTCAAATATCTCCAAACTAAAATGTTTCATGTTGGAAATAATCCAACTATGGACCAGGAGTGGTTTGGTGATTTTTGGAGTTGCCTAAGTATTTTATTAAATTCAACAAAGTTGCAGAAGTATTAAAAAACAGAAAACAGAAGGAAAATAGAAAGGCTTACCTGGCGCCCAGCACCCGGCCCACCTGCCGGCCCAGCCCAGCACCGCGCCAGCGAGCTACTTGCCGGCCAGGCAGGCAGGCAGGTGCTCGACGGCGAGCACCGCATGGGTGCCACGCACCTGCTCGCCGCCTCGCCGCCTCCCTCGCCCGGCTAACGCCGTGAATCGGCCTCCCTCTCTCCCCCGAACCCCCCAGACACCCCCTCTCCTCTCCAGCTCCTCCCACTCGCACGCCCCAGCCATGGCCGATGCCATCGCCGCCACCCCCTCGCCGTAGCCACGCCCTCCGTCCACCCCACGCCGAGCCACCGTGTCCAGGAGCTCCGCCCCTGTCCACTTCATCGAGCTAGCCGAGCCCCGTGTGCTCGTGCGGCCCGAGACCACCGCACCGACCTCGCCCGAGCTCGCCGTCGCCGGAGATCCCCTTTAACGCCGTCGCCGCCTCAGCTCGTCCCCGCCCCCGCCGGTGGCCTCTACGGGAGCGCTGTGAGCCTAGCTACTCCTCCGACCCTCCCTCTCTCATTCCCGAGCCGTGTAGCCACTGCACGAGGATCACACGCCCGCATCGCCGCGGATCTCGTCGCCGACGTGCTTCCGGCCACGCTCCGGCCACAAGCTGGTGTCCATCTTACTCACCGAGTTCCGCAACACCTAGCTAGCCACTCCCCGAGCCTCACCGACCCCTCTAGTACCAAGTTCATCTTCGGCCGAACCCCGGTGGCCGCCAAAGTCGTCGCCGGCGCCAACTCCGGCCACCCTGACCCCAACGGACTCCACCAAGAGCTGCGACTTGTCCTCAGCTCCACTCCGGTGGTCTCCGCGACCCATTTGGTGGCCGAAATGGCCAAAACCACTCCCGCCGCTGCGTCGGGCTCGCCGGCGGCTAAACGCCGGTGCAGCCGACCGGGTTTGACCACGGGTGGGCCCTGGTTGACTCCCCTGAGTCAATGACAGGTGGGGCCCAGCCCTGTTAATTAAACAGGTTTAGTTTTAATTAACTTTAATTAAAATAATCACCCTGACATGCGAGACCCACTGTCAGGTTTGACCCTGACGTGTTCCGTTGACCTGCTGATGTCACACTGACGTCAGGCTGACGCAATAATGATTTTCTGGAATTATTCTAATATAGGAAATTCCAGAATATAATTTAAACTTCAAAAATTCATAACTTTTATTCTGTAACTCCAAATCAGACAAATTATATATGAAAAATGATCAGAAAAATCCAATCTATCCATCTGTACTATTTTCATGCATGACTAAACAAGTTAACCTGATGTTTAATGCAGAACAAGGAAAAGCACTTTAAAAGGCCATGTTTGAGTTTGAAATTTGAATCTTTGATTCAAATTGGTTCAAACCCTTCTGGTTTTAGTTGCATTAGCCCAACACACTCATATTGCCATGTTTCATGCATGCATCATATTGTTGCACATTGTTTGGTGATGGTTGTGTATCGGTGTCCCTTGCGATAGGTTCTGTCTCCGAGGAGTATAGTGATTACCCTAACGAAGAACCGTATCAGTGCATCGAACCATCAGGCAAGCAACCAACCATTTGATCATATCGATACAATCCCATGTTCTCGCTCCTGCTCTCTTTTACTGCATTAAGACAACGCGTTTCAAACTGCTGTGTGTGACGGTAGTTGAACCCATTTCCTCTGCATGACCTGTCATTGCCACAGTAACTAGATGAAACCCACTAGCATGTGTAGGAGTTGATTGAGCCATATGTATGTGTTGTTCCTACCTTGCTATGCCTGCTATGCTTAGAGTCGTGTCAGGTCTGGTTCATCTGGGTGATGGGCTAGAGTGAAATGATTATGTCGGTAATGAGAGTGGTGTGGTGAACACGATTTGGTAAAGGTATCGATGAGAGGCCATGTAGGAGTACATGGTGGGTTGTTTCATTGAAGCCGACCTTAAGCACTGAGATCTGTATGTGTGATTTAAGAATCAGCTACTACCATGCATTGGGCCCGAAACCAATGGACCCTCTCGGCTTCTTATTCACCCTAGTTCTCCGTCCAGGAGTTGCAAGTAGTTTCTGGTGTTTGTAGCCTACTGGAGGCCGTGGACAGCGCTGACCGTAGGGGCGGGCTGTGATGCGGTAGGTACGTGGCACGGTGTACCGAATACCCGTTAGGTATCTCGGGAACCCTGTTCACATCGTTCGGGGCCGTATGGGAAACCTCGGCCGAACTCCCTGCGGATGGAACCTGGATAGGCGATAAACCTGGACTGGAGACTTAGGTGATTAGGTAGGTCGTGGCCGACACCCACGTTGGGCTTCCGCTTGAAGGTTGCCGAGTACATGTCGTGTAAACGACGGTAAGTGGTGAGAGCGTGTATGAAGAAGTACACCCCTGCAGGGTTAACATGATCTATTCGAATAGCCGCGTCCGCGGTAAAGGACTACTTGGTTGCCTATACAGTTCATAGACAAGTAAATGGAAACTGCTAAAAGCCTCAAGATAAGTGTGAGTGCCGAGGATGGCTCTTCCGTAGGAAGACGGAGGTGGATCCTCGGTAGTGTATTGAAGTGGTGAGTAATGGACTCGTGTGCGCAAAACCATTTCAAGTTGGAGTCTCGTAGGTTAGCCTAGCCAAGAGTCAAAGCTGGCTTGCTGCAATAACTCCACCAACCCTTCTTGATAATATGCATGTATGTAGGATCTGATGTAAGTCTTGCTGAGTACCTTTGTACTCATGTTGCTATAATTTACATTTTATAGAAGACGCTGCAACCCCTTCTGATGGGTTCTACGTAGACGTTGACATCAACGAGTAGGCTAAAGGCCCAGATGGTGATCCTGAGCTTGTGAAGGACCATGTAGTATAGCTAGGCTTTCCAAGCCTCTTTTATTTTACTAACTTGTCTATACTCAGACAAGTTACTTCCGCTGCTGGTTTGTATGACTGTATGACTTGAATGCTGGGTCGTGAGACCTGTACCTTTGTGTATGTTATGTATGGCTCTCTGAGCCTTAAATAAAGTACTTGTGTCGTAGAGTCATGTTGTGATGCTTCGTTGTATTTGCACATACGAGCATATTGTGTGTATGATTGAAATGCTTGGTATGTGTGGGATCTGACTATCTAGTTGTTTATCTTTAGTAGCCTCTCTTACCGGGAAATGTCTCCTAGTGTTACCGCTGAGCCATGGTAGCTTGCTACTGCTCTGGAACACTTAGGCTGGCCGGCATGTGTCCTTCTTCGTTCCTGTGTCTGTCCCTTCGGGGAAATGTCACGCATTGAGTACCGGAGTCCTGTTAGCCCGCTACAGCCCGGTTTACCGGAGTCCTGCTAGCCCAGTGCTACAGCCCGGACCCACTTGCTGATGACCGACACGTTCGAAGCTGGGTCATGGATGCCTGTCCCTGTAAGTCTGTGCCACTTTGGGTTTACGACTAGTCATGTCAGCCCGGGCTCCTTATCATATGGATGCTAGCGACACTATCATATACGTGAGCCAAAAGGCGCAAACGGTCCCGGGCAAAGGTAAGGCGACACCCGTGGGGATACCGTGCGCGAGGCCGCAAAGTGATATGAGGTGTTACCGGCTAGATCGATGTGACATCGAGTCGGGGTCCTGACATATAATATGTGAAATTGTAAAGGAATTGTCTTCATTAGTTGCAAGGGCTCCCCCTGAAGATGTGCATATAAGTAATTTGGTTTTGGAATGCAAATGCACATGGCAGGTTGTATTCATGGAGATCCTCTTCAACTTATGATGACAATTCATTATGCATGAGAAGGTATGTGAAGATAATGACATGCATAATGGAAAATGGACGTCTCCAAAATGATCTAAGTGCGGAATTTATCGTCGCACATGCGGAATTTATCTCGCATCACGAAGTAGCAAATAAGTAGCAGACGACCATCGAGTTTAGGTGTTACAACTCAAAGAACCAAATGTTTCAAAACGAGAGTTGTAAACACGAGGCAAAATATAAAGCAACCGCCCATGTGGACCCGCTTGAAGACTATAAAACTCATATGCTTCTCCCCCTTTTGTCAGTAAGGACCAAAAAGGTTTGAAGATATAGAGCATCTACTCGTTCCCTTGAAGAGTAGGTGAAGCAGCAGGGTCGTCGGTGGTGTTCAGCGGTGCAGAAGAACTTGAAGCAGTGTCGAAGCATGCTGAAGGAGGTGGCGGTGAAGTAGCATCGTCTTCATCCTCCATCACTCTGGCATTCACAGTTGCAGCAGAGGAAGAGAACTTAGAGTCTTCAAGAGATGGAGTTCGTCGCAGCATTGCCCTTCGAGGAGGTGTGGAGTTGTAACATCCCAAAATTCTAAATTTTGGAATGTTATAATAAATAGATAGATTTGATTGATTGTTTGATTGATTGTCTGAAATTGAGTGAATTCGAAACTTATGAAAGTTAAATGAGAGGGAATAAAAGGACTTTCCCAAACTTTCATTTTTCATTCATGATCTCCGTGAATTCAAATTTTTTTCATCACAAAACCCTGGAGAGAAGATGACATGACTTCTTCCATTATTTAAATGACAAAGGGTTGTTGAAAGTATTTGAATTTCATTTGAAAGTATTCAAATTCAGAAACTTCAGCAGCTTAATGATTTTCATGAGAGAAGATAAAATGACTTCTTCAAATTATATGAAATATGAGTTGGTAGTTTCAAAGAATTAAATTCAAAGTTCTTTTGAATTTATTTTCAATTTTGGACTTATTTGAGTTTTTTTTCAAATTATTTTTCTCCAAAAATAAAATATATGGAAATTAGGGTAACATGATTCCCTACAATAGAAAATTGGAGAAAAATTAATTTGAAATCATTTTGGTATTTAAAAAAATGATTTTTGTTGGATTTTAATAGACCAATAGCACTCTTTGATTTTATCTGGTTTTGTGAGGATTTTATTTGGCATATTAAAAATGTCCATGTTGTAGAACATCTTTTTTTGAAAATTTTGATATATTACATGCCTATATAATATTTTATTTTATTTTGTTTTTCTTTCTTTCTTTGTCTGTGTTTATTTAAAAAAAATCCCCTCACCAACTGGGCCGGCCCAGCTAGCCAGCCAGGCCACGGCCCAGCCAGCCCACGTCGCCCGCGCCATTCATCCCCGACCTCGGGACGGAGTCCTGAGCCGCCACGGCATCGCCGCCGCCGCCGTGTCCGCCCCGGCCTCCCTTGCCCCTTCTCCAAGGCGTCACCGCCCCCTTCTCCCCTATAAATGCACCGGCCCCGCCTCGCCTCCTCTCGTTTCGCCGTCGCCCTCGCCTGCATCTCGCTGCGCCACCCGCGCCCGATCCGAGCCGCCGCCGCCGTTTTGGTTCGCCGCCGCTGCCTGCTGCCGCCGACGCCACTGCCACTGCCTCGCGCCGCGTAGCCGCCCCGTGCAGCCTCCTGCCGCTGCTGTTGCCTCACCGGAGCCACCGCGCCGCCTTGCCTCGCTGTCGCCGGAGATCGCCGGAAACCGCCGCCGTTGCCGAAAACTGATCCGCTCCCTGGTCCGCCCGACCCGCCCGTTTTTTTTCAAAACCGTCACGAACCGGTAAAACCACCACCCGATTTTTCCGTTTTTTATTAGGTTTCTCTTCAAAAAAAAGAAAAAAAAAACGATCGGTATCCTCTAAATAGCGAATGTTTTCTGTTTAGGCCTTTGTAGTGGACGAATTCGTCACTTATGTTTCTATAGCGGACGTTCGTCGGTTAAGTTTTTCTTTTTCCTGTTTTATTTAGGATAGGGACCTCTTCGTAATTAAAGTTTTTACTGAATAGTCCCTGTTCTTCAAACAGTCATAACTTTTACACCGTTTGTCCAAATTCAACGAAACCAACGCTCACGTCTTCGTTATGATTCCCTATATCCATTAATCCAACTCAAACATGTTTTTGAAAAGTTTAAAATTTGAATTAGATCAGAATTGAATTCAAAGTTCGTTTGATCATAACTTGAGTTTCGTAGCTCCGATTTGGTTGATTCTTTTTGCAAATCGAGGCTCTTGACCTAAACATTCTAATAAGGCCAAATTCACATAATTTTGGTACTGTTAGAAATTGTTTTATGTTGCAAGAGTTATTTGCTTGGTTTTGATGTTTTCCGAATCGTCTTCTTCGATCTTCTCGATCTTTTGAGTGATTGCTTATGTGTGGTTACTATTGCTTGCTTACGATAGATTGACCGGAGTGTGACGAGTAGAACTATCAAGATTTTGAGTGCGAATTATCTTCATCAACATTGCAGGCAAGTTCACACTTTGATCATACCTCTTACTACCCAGTTTTATTTGCATTAGATCAAACCTCAAACATTGCATGATTAGGATCTAATTAAATTATGGGATGGGAAGTAGTTGATGAGGTAGGAACTTATTGCCCTGCATTCAAATCTTGGGAGTTACTATGACGTTATGCTTATATTGCCATGCTATGCTCGTAGACGTGGATTGGGTTTTGAGAGTATCCATGACAGATGTGAGATTGTTAATTAATGGTTTACTTAAGGTGGCAACTTAAACACACATCTGGGTGGATTGAGGCACCTGGGTATTCCAGGACTTGCCTGTCTAGGCACCTGGGTATTCCAGGACTTGCCTGTTTTTCTTTTGGACCGCCACCTAGGCTCAAAGGGATCATAAGATTATTCATACTAGAAACTTCCGTGTGCAGCCACAAGCCATTATGGGCTCTGGCATAGTTGACTAAGTCGTGCGAACTCTTACAGGATAGACTAGCAGATGTAGGGGAAAGTAGGTGTACCGGTCTATCCAACGTAAGGTGCTAGCGCTTCTGAAAGGCTATGTCTCGGTCATCCGTTTCTCAAACACCATGTAGTGCGAGAAAACCAACGGAGGAGATCGAGTCTTGTGGGGAAAAGTGCGCAAACCTCTGCAGAGTGTATAAACTAATCATGATTAGCCATGTCCCCGGTTATGGACATCTTGAGTATCTAGTTCTTGGATTATCCTGTTGATCTCATCATGTTACTTTAAATTAATTTTGTTGGGTTTAATGATGTTACTTAATTGGGATTGAGAATGCTGTCAACCATTCTCAATGTTCAACAACCACCATGATAGTTAACTAAATTATATTCCTTTGCAGTAGGGAAAAACTGGCTTTTCGCAAAAATCTTGTAACCATAGAGCTTTTCCACGAGCCAAATATGCATGTAGTGATAGTCTTTGTTCATCATTCTCTATGGTGTGAATTTGCCAGTACATTCAATGTACTGACCCGTTTCGGGCTGCAACGTCTCATGTTGCAGGTTGCTTACGACGAGTAAGTGATATGTTAGGGTTACGATTTCTACACTCAACTTTGCCGTTGGTGTTGATGGGAATCCACAACCTTGTTGCTTCCGCTATATGGATTGAGGTAATAGTATTTACGTTACTCTACACATGTGATTTACCTCTGTTATAAATCCTTCGAGTACTGTGTGTGTCAGCATACCGATCCAGGGATGACACTTAAGCACAGAGACTTGATCCATTCGGGTCGGGTCGCTACAAGATGGTATCAGAGCACATGTTGACTGTAGGACGTGACCCTAGAAACTGGCAAGCCCATAGCAAGGATTTTCTCTACAACTTTCCCTTTCAAAAGACATTTTACCTCTCTTCTCTTCTGAGCTTATTCAAAGATTCCCTTTCGCGAGACTATACCCTTTCCCTGTTTTTACCACACGAAGATTCGACTGATGAGACCACTCCAAGAAGTACAAATATCGTACAATTAAGACCAATCGGAGTGAAGATGATTTTACCATACATTATGATATTGGAAACTACAACTATTGAAGACTCTGAAGACGAGGAGGACTTGAAGACTCGAAAGAATTTCTAGATTTGCATGACCTAGGAAGGTTACCCTTATGGAACTTGACAGACTAAGGAAGCTGTCAATACCCGAGATCAAGGTAAATTGGAGAAAGACTGGAACATGGAGCATTAGAACTCAAAGTTCAGTCAAAGAAAACCCTAAGGCAGGAGATATAAACTATGGAATGATAGCTCATGGGAATGACAAGAGCAGAAACATGGTTATCCGTGATGTCATCGCCCGCTGATGCTATTGTCACTGTGCTAAGTTAAGGATGCATTTCTTCAGAATGGATTTGATGGAGGAAGGCTGATGGAGAACCTATTAGTAAGATGAAGTTTTAACCTTAGCTAGTGTATCACCAGGATCTGGAGTGTTACATCAAGAAATTTAAGGTGGAGCTCCATGATACCGTATTAGACAAGGAAGCATTTCGTGAAGAACTCAGGAACCAAAGGCTGAAAGTAGCCAAGCTGGAGGAGCTACAACCTCGAGATACCGGAGATTCGTTAAGAACTGAAGGACAGCGGGATCATGGTTCAGGTCAAGTTTGATGCAACCCAGAAGTTTGGAATGCAACTCCAGAATATTAAAGGACGTCACGAGAGACTTCGCATCAACAGAGTTGATCGGTCAAAAGAACTTAAGAAAGACAAGCATGATCAGAAGAAGCCATTGGAGGCATGAACAAGGCTTGAAGAGTTTGAAGAGTTGATGATTTATTGACCTTTAGAAGACCAAACCCCTGTTATATACCTACGTTAGATGCGACGTTTGTGAGCTGTCATTTGTTTGATGTTTTCCCGACAGCCACAAATAAAATCTGCCTTTTCAAAACTATTGTTTGCATTGTGTGTATCCCTCTCTATCTCTCTCATCTCCCCCCAAAACCCATGGACCCAATAGAGGATGAATGGAGATGAGCTTGTATTTTTTGGACCGATGAGTCAGTTGGAGACAGACCGATGGATTCAGAACATGGATGATCACATGGAGAATAACCCTATAGTTGGACATGATATGACCCAGCATGCTCTTCAGTGCTTTGAAAGAGGTGCTGCTACTTGGTGTAGGATGTACCAAACCATCAATGGATGGCAAGGAGTAACCACTTGGAAAGATTTTAAGTTGACTTTGCTAAAGTCTCGGTTCGTGTCCCAGAAGTTGAAGCCTTATGGAAAGGATATGAAGAAATCTTGTGCATGCAAGATTTGTGGAGAAATAGGACACACCCATAAAGAACACAAGGATGAATGCCCTAATTGTGAAGGAAGTCACCCAGTTGAAGAATGCCCAACTAGGTAGATTACTTGTTTCTTGTGTGAAGGGACTACCCACTATCCTGCTCAGTGTCACATTTACCCCATGGTACGAAGAACCGTACAGCTGAAGAAAGAAGTAAAGAAAGGAGCCCTTATGGAAATTTTAGAAGAAACCGTGATGAAGGAAGAGGTGGAGGACACACCTAAAGAAGACCCGAGAAAACCCTGCACTAAGTCTTGCTATTCATGTGGAGAAGAAGGACACATCTCCCAAAATTGTTTGAATGGGGATCTAGTAGAATTCCTGATAGAGGAAGTAGAATATGACCCACAGGAAATAGAAGCCCTGATTGGAATGGAAAAGTCCAGGAAGAGAAACCGATTGGAGCCCAGGAGGAACCTGAGTCATATCACCTGTTATAGGTGCAAGGAGTCAGGGCACTACCTCAACAGTTGCCCCAAAAGGAAATCTCGATACTTGTCAGAAGTAATATGTTTCAGTTGTAATGGAGCAAGGCACTTTGCCAGAGAATGCCCCAAGGAGAAGGAAACTTGTGCTTGATAGTTGAGTTTGCAACAAAAGAAATGGAGTAGTAGAAGTGAGAACATTTTCTTCCATATTGAGGTGTTGAGTTGAGACATGTAATGGAGGAGCGAGAGATAATCATTTGAGAATGAATAAAGTTAGCATCATTGGTACTGATATGGATTCTATGAGTTGTTACTCTATGAAGAAGGATTTTGACCATTTTGAGGATAAGAGAAATATGGTCTATGGAAGATTTGTGCATTTTAGGGGTGGTAGTACCCTGTAATGGATTTCGGACAAAAGGAATACGAGTTTTGTCTCGATATGTGTGATGCCCCAAGAGTATGTGGGATGAAGTTGGAGACCATCAGTTGTTTAGACCAAATGTGATCAAGGAGTCAGAGGAGAATGTTAAGTTTATTCGAGATAGACTGAAGGTAGCTCAGTCCAGGCAGAAGAGTTATGTAGACTCAAAAAACTCAAGGAGGTAGTCTATGAAATTGGAGACAGAGCATGTCTTCGTGTGACCCCTCTGCGAGGAGGTAAACGATTTGTAGTTAAGTGAAAGTTAGCCCCGAGATTTGTAGGACCATACTGAGTTTTGGAGCGTATGGGAGAAGTGGCCAACAAGTTGGAGTCACCCGTAGGACTATCAGCAGTTCATGATATGTTTTATGTCTCCCGGTTGAAGAAGTGCCATGTAGAGATGGCCAATACTCCCCTGTAAGGACGCTTGACCCTGGAAAGGATAATGATGTTCCACGAAATGAATATGGACTTCATAATTATAAGTTTTTATCTCGGTATGTGGGATATCCCACGAGGATGAAGAGATAAATTACTATTGGATATAAAGGAGGTATGATCAATGAAAATTCCATGATGAGTCTGAGTAATCATGTCCTAGTTTTGGTGCCAATAGAAGGAAGGAAGACAGTACAATTGGATGGATTTAAGAAACTAGGAAGTTGGAAGTTGGAATAATGATCAGTTGCCCGATGATAAGTTCAAGACTACAAGTGATGAGATGGGCCATAACCCACAGGCCCCAGAACCTGCCAAGAAGTAAGCACACTCTTGCTAAAGGAAAAAAACCCTGGAAGGAGTTATGTTTTATCGATAGGCAATCTTATAGGAATTACGCAAAACCTGAGAGTTGTGAAGGGACGATAGATGTTTGTTTGGCTTGCAGAATATATGGATTTATCCGAACTTGGTTCGTCGACAAGAGAAATTCTGCAATGCTTGTGAGGATGACCAAGTGTTAGTATGCGAGATTCGCTAAACTGTATACATGGTAATGATTTGGGTGCGGGATGGATTGATCACCATACTGACTTACTCTTATTATTCGCCTTGCTATATGGGATGGTAAATCTGAGTGACTTACCTATAGTAGAGAGACGACGATCAAAACCTTGTTTAAGCCTTAGAATGGTATAGCAATTTTCCCCTTGTACAAGGCAGCTTTGCCAACTGTAGGTTATACGGTGAGGATCAACCCAGACCCATTTCCTGTAGGAGAAACCATAAATGGTTGACCACCATGAGTTATCGATTAGTTGTTTAGTACTGGCGCCAGACCCGTCATCTAAGAAGACCCAAATCTCGGAATAACCTTACCAAGAGGAAAGGGCAGAAATTTTTTGAGGAAAAGGTTATGCCGCTGCCGATAGAGCTAGAGAAGGAATTATTCTTATGATCTGAGAAGACCGACACTATCAAGAATAAGGATGGAGTATATGAGTTTTGATGGAATAATAACCATGCTTCTAAGGGTGGTAGCACCCAGACCCCGTGTGATGATCGATGGATTTTGAGGAGACCCCCAAACCCTAACCTTTTCTTGCTAGCCTCTCCGAATCTCGAGGACGAGATTCATTTTAAGGGTGGTAGGTTTGTAACATCCCAAAATTCTAAATTTTGGAATGTTATAATAAATAGATAGATTTGATTGATTGTTTGATTGATTGTCTGAAATTGAGTGAATTCGAAACTTTTGAAAGTTAAATGAGAGGGAATAAAAGGACTTTCCCAAACTTTCATTTTGCATTCGTGATCTCCGTGAATTCAAATTTTTTTCATCACAAAACCGTGGAGAGAAGATGACATGACTTCTTCCATTATTTAAATGACAAAGGGTTGTTGAAAGTATTTGAATTTCATTTGAAAGTATTCAAATTCAGAA
This sequence comes from Triticum aestivum, assembly GCF_018294505.1. Lineage (NCBI taxonomy): Eukaryota > Viridiplantae > Streptophyta > Magnoliopsida > Poales > Poaceae > Triticum > Triticum aestivum. The sequence goes on from NC_057800.1 coordinate 605,917,285, forward strand.
ACTTCATGCAGCTCAATGATTTTCATGAGAGAAGATAAAATGACTTCTTCAAATTATATGAAATATGAGTTGGGAGTTTCAAAGAATTAAATTCAAAGTTCTTTTGAATTTATTTTCAATTTTGGAGTTATTTGAGTTTTTTTTTCAAATTATTTTTCTCCAAAAATAAAATATATGGAAATTAGGGTAACATGATTCCCTACAATAGAAAACTGGAGAAAAATTAATTTGAAATCATTTTGGTATTTTAAAAAAATGATTTTTGTTGGATTTTAATAGACTAATAGCACTCTTTGATTTATTTGGTTTTGTGAGGATTTTATTTGGCATATTAAAAATGTCCATGTTGTAGAAAATCTTTTTGTGAAAATTTTGATATATTATATGCCTATATAATATTTTATTTTATTTTGTTTTTCTTTCTTTCTTTGTTTGTGTTTATTTAAAAAAAATCCCCTCACCAACTGGGCCGGCCCAGCTAGCCAGCCAGGCCACGGCCCAGCCAGCCCACGTCGCCCGCGCGATTCATCCCCGACCTCGAGACGGAGTCCCGAGCCGCCACGGCATCGCCGCCGCCGCCGTGTCCGCCTCGGCCACCCCTTGCCCCTTCTCCAAGGCGTCACCGCCCCCTTCTCCCCTATAAATGCACCGGCCCCGCCTCGCCTCCTCTCGTTTCGCCGCCGCCCTTGCCTGCATCTCGCTGCGCCGCCCGCGCTCGATCCGAGCCACCGCCGCCATTTTGGTTCGCCGCCGCCGCCTACTGCCGCCGACGCCACTGCCGCTGCCTTGCGCCACGTAGCCGCCCCGCGCAGCCTCCTGCCGCTGTTGTCGCCTCACCGGAGCCACCGCGCCGCCTCGCCTCGCCGTCGCCGGAGATCGCCGGAAACCGCCGCCGTTGCCAAAAACCGATCCGCTCCCCGGTCCGCCCGACCCGCCAGTTTTTTTTCAAAACCGTCACGAATCGGTAAAACCACCACCCGATTTTTCCGTTTTTTATTAGGTTTCTCTTCAAAAAAAAGAAAAAAAACCGATCGGTATCCTCTAAATAGCGAACGTTTTCTGTTTATGCCTTTGTAGTGGACGAATTCGTCACTTATGTTTCTATAGCAGACGTTCATCGGTTAAGTTTTTCTTTTTCCTGTTTTATTTAGGATAGGGACCTCTTCGTAATTAAAGTTTTTACCGAATAGTCCCTGTTCTTCAAACAGTCATAACTTTTACACCGTTTGTCCAAATTCAACGAAACGAATGCTCACGTCTTCGTTATGATTCCCTCTATCCATTACTCCAACTCAAACATGTTTTTGAAAAGTTTAAAATTTGAATTAGATCAGAATTGAATTCAAACTTCGTTTGATCATAACTTGAGTTTCGTAGCTCCGATTTAGTTGATTCTTTTTGCAAATCGAAGCTCTTGACCTAAACATTCTAATAAGGCCAAATTCACATAATTTTGGTACTGTTAGAAATTGTTTTATGTTGCAAGAGTTATTTGCTTGGTTTTGATTTTTCCGAATCGTCTTCTTCGATCTTCTCGATCTTTTGAGTGATTGCTTATGTGTGGTTACTATTGCTTGCTTACGATAGATTGACCGGAGTGTGACGAGTAGAACTATCAAGATTTTTGAGTGAGAATCATCTTCATCAACATTGCAGGCAAGTTCACACTTTGATCATACCTCTTACTACCCAGTTTTATTTGCATTAGATCAAACCTCAAACATTGCATGATTAGGATCTAATTAAATTATGGGATGGGAAGTAGTTGATGAGGTAGGAACCTATTGCTCTATATTCAAACCTTGGGAGTTACTATTATGTCATGCTTATATTGCCATGCTATGCTCGTAGACGTGGATTGGGTTTTGAGAGTATCCATGACAGATGTGAGATTGTTAATTAATGGTTTACTTAAGGTGGCAACTTAAACACACATCTGGGTGGATTGAGGCACCTGGGTATTCCAGGACTTGCCTGTCTAGGCACCTGGGTATTCCAGGACTTGCCTGTTTTTCTTTTGGACCGCCACCCAGGCTCAAAGGGATCATAAGATTATTCACACTAGAAACTTCCGTGTGCAGCCACAAGCCATTATGGGCTCTGGCATAGTTGACTAAGTCGTGCGAACTCTTACAGGGTAGACTAGCAGATGTAGGGGAAAGTAGGTGTACCGGTCTATCCAACGTAAGGTGCTAGCGCTTCTGAAAGGCTATGTCTCGGTCATCCGTTTCTCAAACACCATGTAGTGCGAGAAAACCAACGGAGGAGATCGAGTCTTGTGGGGAAAAGTGCGCAAACCTCTGCAGAGTGTGCAAACTAATCATGATTAGCCGTGTCCCCGGTTATGGACATCTTGAGTATCTAGTTCTTGAATTATCCTGTTGATCTCATCATGTTACTTTAAATTAATTTTGTTGGGTTTAATGATGTTACTTAATTGGGATTGAAAATGCTGTCAACCATTCTCAATGTTCAACAACCACCATGATAGTTAACTAAATTATATTCCTTTGCAGTAGGGAAAACTGGCTTTTCGCAAAAATCTTGTAACCATAGAGCTTTTCCACCAGCCAAATATGCATGTAGTGATAGTCTTTGTTCATCATTCTCTATGGTGTGAATTTGCCAGTACATTCAATGTACTGACCCGTTTCAGGCTGCAACGTCTCATGTTGCAGGTTGCTTACGACGAGTAAGTGATACGTTAGGGTTACGATTTCTACACTCAACTTTGCCGTTGGTGTTGATGGGAATCCACAACCTTGTTGCTTCCGCTATATGGATTGAGGTAATAGTATTTACGTTACTCTATACATGTGATTTACCTCTGTTATAAATCCTTCGAGTACTGTGTGTGTCAGCATACCGATCCAGGGATGACACTTAAGCACAGAGACTTGATCCATTCGGGTCGGGTCGCTACAGGAGTCAAACTAGAAGCGTTCATAGAAGCTATCCTCTTGAAGATCATCTTCAGAGCACATAAGTGTCAGCCCTTTCCATGTGCGTCGAGAGGTTTCATGTGCAACAAAGGCATTCTTGGTGGCAAGATTTCGAATACAATTGACATCCACCAAGAGGCTTTGCATTTGGCGCTTCAGCCAGTCATGATGCCTATCCTGTTTCTGATGAACAGCCACCAGAAGCTCTCGGTCATTGAGAACACGAGTGCGCTTCTTGGGTCGTCGGGCAATTGTGCTATCGGTGGCTTCAGTAAGGGCAGGATGTGGTGCATGTGTAGTTCTAGCCAAAGGATATACACGAGTGACTGCTTCAACTCCTTCAATGTTCTGAGAAAAACTTTGATGCTCCGCATTCTGAAGACTTAGAGGTTCCTTGGCAGGCTCAGGATAAATGGCTTCAAGAGACATATCCACATCAGGCAGAAAGATCCGATGATTGCGAGCAGATGGCTGATATGAGATAGCGGAGTGGAGTTTAATCAGCCGCATTATCCATGGAGCGTAGAACTTCAAGCCAAAAAGGTTAGATCCTGATGCAGCAAGTTGGCGGATGAAGAAGTCCTATGCATTGAAGCATTTTCTATGAAGAATATAGAAGACCAAAGTCTTCATTGCACCTTCTAGCTTGACATGTGGAGAATGTCCTTTGATGGGCCAGAGAGTTCGCCTTATGATGTGATAAATAGTCCTTGGCAGATACTCAAGGTCTTCAACAAGGAACTCCTTAGGATATGCAGCATCTTGTGGCAATGGCTTCATCATACTGAGCATCTGACTCATGTTTGGTTCAGGCTTCTGAAAGATGCTCTCCATAGCTTCACTGTGAAGCTGACAGCCAGGTTCGTAGAGATCGCCAGGAGTGGGTAGACCAGTGAGCTCAATGATATCAAAGGCTTTGGCTTCGTGATGAACATTTCCTGTCATCCACTCCAGGACCCAAGTCTTCGGATCTCTGTTGTACCCGTGGATGTGAAGTGTGGCATAGAATTGGAGCAGCAACTCTTCATTCCAGTGCTCTTGGTCGGTGACAAACGACAGCAATCCAACCTCTTTGAAGCAATCCAGAGCTTCTTCCAGACAGGGCAGACCAGCTATTGCTTCGATGTCAAGACGCTTATGTGGGAAGATGCGACCTTGATTGTACAGAATGCAGGAGTAATAGCTTCGCTGCGGATAGCTCCAGAACCGATCAGAAGATATTCTTTCCCTTGAATAGGGGTTCCTGGAGCTATTGAAGAAAGTGTTGTCTGCTTTGAAGCCATTGACATTGAAGGATCCAGGTGCTGATGCAGGACCTGGAAACCTGGGCAATCTGGGATTGGCTTCTGTACCTGAGGCCTGTGCTCAACATGGTAGTCAAACTGAGGACCAGCAGCAGGCGCAGGAACAGAAGCAGTAGCATTATTGGCTTCACTAACTTCTGGTGCTTGGGTTGGTGAAGGCTCCACATTGGCTTCAGCCATGACAGCGTCAGTGGCGTCGGTGGCAGCCTCAAAATTCTCAACCTCCACTTGATGAGCTGGAGGGTCGGTCACAGTCACGTTCTCCTTGAGAACAGCTTCTTGGTGAGACGGGGGTGTAGTAGCGCTTGGGGTTTCTTCTTCATCGGCTGATGCAACCGTAATGTCTTCAGCAGCTTTAGCTTCAGACTTAGAGACTGGAGGCCTTGGTCCTTTGCGAAGCCCGCGTAATGCTGGCGACGCCTGTGGAGTTGGAGTTGGCTGGGCCTCAAAGTCTTCTTCCTCTTGTGCTTGTGGGTGATCAGTCCATGATGCATCCTGAGCAATTGGCGTCAGAGGACGACCAATGCTGATGAGCTCGCTGTGCGTTAGCACAGGCGATGATACCTATTGGTGCTCGAGCTGAGGAAGAACTGCATCATCTTCAACATGGTCATGGTGACCAATGTCTTCAGCAGCGATGGGATCAGCTACTGCAAAGTCTTCAGCTTCATGAGCCTCTGTGAAAGCAGGCTCATGGACAGTCAGTTGGTGCTCCTGAGGTTCAACGTCAGGGCGAACCATGGAGATGGGTTCAACAATCAAGGGCTCTATGGGAGCAGCCCGTTCCTTCTTGGTCTTCTGCTTCTTCTTGGAGGGAGCAGTAGTAGAGGCTTTAGGATGTTTCCTCTTTCTGGCTTCAGCCTCAGCAGTCCTCGTCTTCTTCAGCTCTGAAGCGGTTGAATGGGCCTTTGGCTTCGAGCCAGTCATGCTAGTTGGGAAGATAATGGGATCTGCTTCCTGCCTTGGTACGTCGGGTTCGGCCATAGCGGGCTTCTTCTTCTTCTTTGCAGCCATCCTGGGGTCGATGCCTTTGTGTGCTGGAAGTTGCACTTGAAGAGATTATCGTCACGACACCATAGCAATGATGATGGGTCGGCATCTTCAGGCTGAGGTCCACGGACCATACAGGGGTAGAAACCCTGAGCAATAGCTTCAGCTCTGTTCTTGGGTGGAAGGCCCTGGAAGAGAATATCACCCCAAGGACTTTTGATAGCATTCTTCTCAGCATATTCCTTGGTCACGAATCTGTATTTGTACCACTGTTCTGCCCAATATCTTCGAATCCACTGGATTCGGGTTCTGCACTGATTATAATCCTCTTCAGGATCTGTCTTGTAAAGTTCTGAGAGGTCATCAGGCAAATCTCTTGATGTTCCCCCACGATGCTGTCTGCCTCCCTTCCTTGCAGATTTCTCTAAAGCCATGAACTTTAAACTGAAAGGCTTCAATACGTTCAAAGGCTTCAAAGGCTTTCGCTTGCTGGACAAACAGGAACTGGCTTCGGGAGAATTTATATGATGCTGTAAGAATTCTGCAAATGAATTCAGACTATGAGAACCAAGGGATTCTCCCACGGACATGTACCTGTGACAGTATTAAGGTGCGAGGGAAGGGGAAGAGGTCATATGCATTCTCAAAAGATTTTGAAGATAAATCAGTTTAGAAGACATTGACCTCATCGTGCGAAGACATTCACTCATAGATAAGGAGTTGGTTCCAGATTTGTACGAATCCATGGATCAGTACAAGTGAGGAATCTAACTACTTTGTGAAGCATAAGTGAATATACTAGGCATATTATGAGATGCAGTATGAAAGAGATCCAACTTGTGTGAATAGAAACTGCTTGTGGTAGAAAGTGACGAAGCTATAGGATCAAAGGGGCCGTAAAAAGGAAGTTTTATTTACCACACGAAGAACTGCTAGACGGAGTGGAAGAGGAGGCCGAGCAGTTCGATTGTCCGTTCACTAACTTGGCGACGGAGGACACCTACGGCGACGACGGAGAGGAGGATGTCCGCGGTCGGCGTGAAGACGGCGTCGGAGAGGTTGCGGCAGCGAAGCGCTTCGTTGCTGGCGTCGTCGAGGGCTAGCGGTGGCGCTAGGGTTCGTGCGAGAGTGGAAGAAGAGATAATGACTGCAGTGAGGCACGTATTTATAGGGATAGGGGCGGCTCAGTGTTATTACACAGGTGCCCCTGGCGATTCACATCCGAGGAACACGTGGCCATCATGCAGCATGTCGGAGGTTGTTCCACGTCCCACGCATGCCTGGATTGTCGGGTGGTCGTTCCCACTTCTCCGGGTTTCAGGTGAAGGAATGAGCATTGAAAACGGACTTAATGTTTGTCTCTGTATCTTCTGCTGACAAGGACGCAGAGAAGACATTCGACAGTTTCAATAGAATGCATATGATTTGGAGAGATAGAGTTTGAGATAGAAAGCGTAGAGAGGTTAGGGTCCGATCACATTCACTTAGTTCAAAAGATTCAACAAGAAGACATAGCTATAAGTGAATGCTGTAGAGGACAGAACACTAGTATATATATATATATATATATATATATATATATATATATATATATATATTCAACATAGTGAAGATAATCATGAAGACATGTTGAGATTGAAGCCAAACCAAATGTGAAGACATAGAAAATGTAACGCCATGAGTGAAACACTTCAAACAGAATATTTGGTGGTGGCGCTACCCACCGTATAGGAAGTATTAGACCCAGACACGGCGCACAATTATCGTGGCGCTCCGAAGTCAAATTCCACATTAATATATTCACACTTAGAATGTATGTCTTCATTGATTGAAGATATACTTTACTTCGTGTGTTGCACATCTAAGTCATCAATATGCATAAGGGTTAGGATGTGTGCCTGATCACAGGACATTTGAGGATTCCAAGATATTTAGCTCACACCGTAACTTGCAAAATCTCTTCTCATCCAAGGCCTTGGTAAAGATATCTGCCAATTGCTCTTCAGTGTTGACGTGTATGATATCAATGTCTTCCTTCACAACATGATCTCTGAGAAAGTGATGACGAATTTCAATGTGTTTTGTCTTCGAGTGCTGAACTGGGTTGTTGGCAATCTTGATGGCGCTTTCGTTGTCGCAGTAGAGTGGCACTTGCTTCAGATGAATGCCATAGTCCTTGAGTGTTTGCTTCATCCACAGAAGCTGAGCGCAGCAAGATCCAGCAGCAATGTATTCAGATTCAGCAGTGGAGAGTGATACACAGTTCTGCTTCTTTGAAGACCAACATACAAGTGATCGTCCCAGAAAATGACATGTGCCTGATGTAGACTTGTGATCAACCTTGTCACCAGCATAATCAACATCCAAGAATCCAACCAGATCAAACTCTGAGCCCTTTGGATACCATAATCCTAAAGTTGGGGTGTGAGCCAAATATCAAAGAATGCGCTTCACAGCTAAGTGATGCGACTCCTTTGGTGCCGCTTGGAATCGAGCACACATGCAAACACTAAGCATAATATCTGGCCTAGATGCACATAGATAAAGTAAAGAACCAATCATGGAGCGGTATACCTTTTGATCAAACTCTTTACCATTGTCGTCGGGACCCAGATGATGTTTGGCTGGCATTAGCGTCGTGAAGCCTTTGCAGTCTTGCATACCGAACTTCTTCAGGAAATCTTTGAGATACTTCTCTTGAGATATGAAGATGCCGTTGCGTTGCTGTCGTATTTGAAGACCGAGGAAGAACTTCAGCTCACCCATCATGGACATCTGATATTGCTCTTGCATCATATATCCAAACTCTTCACTGTACTTCTGATTGGTGCAGCCGAAGATGATGTCATCCACATATATTTGGCACACAAACAGTTCACCATCATATGTCTTCGTGAAGAGAGTGGGGTCGAGGGAACCAGGTATGAAGCCTTTTCTCTTCAGGAAGTATTTGAGTGTGTCATACCCTGCCCGATGGGCTTGTTTGATGCCATACAGTGCCTTGTTGAGCTTGTATACCATGTCAGGATGTTTTGGATCTTCAAAGCCAGGCGGTTGTGCAACATATACTTCTTCTTCAATCTTGCCATTGAGAAAAGCGCTCTTCACATCCATTTGATATAGAAGTAAGTTATGATGATTTGCATAGGCCAGCAGTATGCGTATGGATTCAAGTCGAGCCATAGGAGCAAATGTTTCGTCGAAGTCAATTCCTTCCACTTGAGTATATCCTTGAGCAACGAGACGAGCTTTGTTTCTGACAACTTGACCATGCTCATCTTGCTTGTTGCGGTATATCCATTTGGTGCCTATTATATTGTGCTTCTGAGGATCAGGACGCTTAACCAGTTCCCATACATTATTCAGCTCAAACTATTGAAGCTCTTCTTGCATGGCTTGAATCCATTCAAGTTCCATGAATGCTTCTTCAACTTTCTTGGGTTCTATTATTGAGACGAATGCGAAGTGCCCACAGAAATTTGCTAGCTGTGTTGCCCTTGAACGAGTGAGCGGACCGGGTGCATTGATGCTATCAATTATTCTCTCAATCTGCACTTCATTGGCAACACGAGGATGTACAGGGCGAAGATTTTGCTCTTGTTGATCATTGTCACTGTTAGAGGGATTGTCTTCAGGCTGAGCATTGTCTTCAGGTTGATCAGGTGCGGAGATGATAAGTTCCTCTTCAGGTTGAGCTTCAGAGGGTATGATTTCTCCAGTTCCCATTAGTTTGATTGATTCACTGGATGGAACTTCATCTAGCACGTTTGGCAGGTGCTCTCTTTGTGAACCGTTAGTCTCATCGAACCGCACATCCACTGTTTCAACCACTTTATAATGAAATAGATTGAAGACTCTGTAGGAGTGCGAATCCTTTCCATATCCAAGCATAAAACCTTCATGTGCTTTTGGTGCAAATTTTGAAGTGTGATGTGGATCCTTGATCCAGCACCTGGCTCCAAATACTCTGAAGTAACTGACATTTGGCTTCTTGCCAGTAAGGAGCTCATAAGATGTCTTGTTCAGAAGCTTGTGAAGATAAACACGATTGATTGTATGGCATGCAGTATCAATGGCTTCAGGCCAGAATTTTCTTGGAGTATTGTATTCATCTAGCATCGTTCGGGCCACCTCAATGAGTGTTCTGTTCTTGCGTTCGACGACGCCATTCTGTTGTGGCATGTACGGAGCTGAGAATTCATGTGTGATGCCCAAAGTATCAAGATGTGTATCAAGGCCAGTGTTCTTTAATTCAGTGCCATTGTCACTTCTGATGTGCTTTATCTTGGCGCCATAGTTGTTCATTGCTTGATTTGCGAAGCGTCTGAAGACATCCTGCACTTCAGTCTTGTAGAGGATTATGTGCACCCAAGTATATCTAGAATAATCATCAACAATGACAAACCCATAGAGACAAGCAGTAGTAGTAAGAGTTGAGTAATGAGTGGGACTGAAAAGATCCATGTGGAGCAGTTCGAAGGGTCGAGTTGTTGTCATGATTGTCTTCGAGGGATGTTTGGCCCTCATCATCTTTCCTGCTTCACAGGCACCGCATAAGTGATCTTTCTTGAACTTGACGCCCTCGATGCCTATGACATGCTTCTTCTTTGCAAGGGTGTGGAGGTTCCTCATGCCAGCATGCCCTAGCCTCCGATGCCAGAGCCAACATTCTGAAGCTTTTGCTAGAAGACATACGGCAAGCTGTGGTCCTACTGAGAAATCTACCACGTACAAATCATCTTTCCGATACCCTTCAAACACTAGACATTAAGTTGAAGCCAAGGGATTCAACAAGCATGACTTTATCCATGTGTTGATCCTTTGAGATTGCAACTCTACCTAGACCCAATACCTTACTTTTACCAGTGTCAGCAAATGTGATGTGACTCTTGTCGGATGGACATAAGGTTGAGTCTATAAGAAGGCTTCTTTTGCCAGTCATGTGATTGGTACACCCACTATCAATAATCCATTCTGAAGACGCTGGTGTCGTACCCTACAGTGCAGTTAGGGGGATAGGCTTCACGAAGAGAATTGTGAAGCAAAAACATTTGACGAACGAGTGGGTTATGAAAGCTTAGATCCAGATTAGGACTGATAGGGAGAGTAGCAAGCGATTCAAGAACGAAGTACATAATAAGACCATTTGGGCATTTGATCTTGCGCCCTACAAGATGTTTAAGGTCCCCAGCAATAGCGTCAGACGATTTTGGTTTTCTGCTGGAGACCCTTCCCTGCAAAAGAGAGTTAAGCTTTCTTAGCCACCCACATCTTCAAGGGTGGCTTAGAAGCAATAAGTCTAAGTGCAGCATCTGAGAACTTTGGCTTTTGAGCCCTAGCAAACAGTCTTGCAGGTGGACAATAGTACTCATAAGAATAAGAAGAATAGTTCTTGGTCTTATGAACATGGCGGTTTGATGAACCGCGCTCATATTCATAGGCCTGGGTATGGTTTTCCTGCAAAACATTTGTGTTAGTGCGACTCAGGTGAGTCCTCTGTCTGTATGAAGCCTTTGGACCGTATGAAGCCTGTGGTCTGGGGTTTGTCTTCTTCACCTGTGGTGTCATGATGACATTCACAGGAAGATTCTCCAGACACTTTTTCGGCACCCAGATCTTCTTCATAGGCGGTCCATTCCTGCAGTTAGTACCAATGTACCTGGCAAACACTTCACCATTCTGATTCTTAAACAGTTTATAGTTTGCATCAAAGGATTCATCAATGACAATGGGGTTAGCACAAGTGAATCCAGATAGAGTGGATGGATCTGCTGAAGGTTCCTTTGCAGCAACCCATGTGGTTTTGGGGTACTACTCAGGTTTCCAGTAAGAGCCATCAGTATTCATTTTCCTTACGAACCCAACACCCTCTTTCCTCGGGTTTCGGTTTAGGATCTTCCTTTTGAGGACATCACATAGTGTCTGATGCCCTTTAAGACTTTTGTACATCCCTGTTTCAAGCAATGTCTTCAACCTAGCATTCTCATCAGCAATAGCAGTGGTATCCTCAGCAGAGGGGTTAGTTCCCACATCAACAGTTGAAGATATTGCAACAGTAGCAACAGTAGAACATTCAACAACAGAAGTAGCATTATCACGCTCAATGCATTTAAGACATGGTGGTTCAAATCCTTCCTGAGCGGAACTGACCTGTACGGCGCGAAGTGACTCGTTTTCCTTTTGAAGATCTTCATGAGCCGCTCTCAATTTCTCAAGATCTTGCTTCCTTTGAAGGTAATCATAGGAAAGCTTTTCATGAGTTGTTGAGAGCGTTTCATGACGACTTTCAAGTTCCTCATACTTAACGTGAAGATTTTTTATGTCTTCAATTAAGGACTCAGATCGAGTCATTTCAGCGTCTAACAGATATCGCTTTTGTCTAACAGTTTTTGAATATGTTCCATAGCTTTCTGTTGTTCAGTTGCAATTTTAGCAAGTGTTTTGTAGCTGGGTCTTGAACCACAATCAGAGTCATCTTCACTAGATGTTTGATAGTGAGTAGTGCGTGTGTTTACCTTGGCACCACGTGCCATGAAGCAGTAGGTAGGAGCGGAGTAGTCCTTGTCATTTGCATCGGTGTTGGTGATGAAGTCATTGTCTTCAGTGTTGAAGATGGACTTGGCAACGTATGCTGTAGCCAGACTTGCAACGCCAGAATCGGATTCCTCCTCAGACTCCACCTCCGCCTCCTCAGAAGCGGACTCCTCCTCTGAATCCATTTCCTTGCCAACAAACGCACGTGCCTTGCCAGATGAGCTCTTCTTGTGTGATGAAGACTTTAAGGAAGACTTTGAGTATTTCTTCTTCTTCTTGTCGTCAGAGTCATATTCCTTGCTCTTCTTCTTCTTTTTGTTCTCATTGTCCCACTGCGGACACTCAGAGATGAAGTGGCCAGGTTTCTTGCACTTGTGGCATGTTTTCTTCTTGTAGTCATGAGCAGAAGCTTCATCATTCCTTGAGCTTGATCGTGAAGACTTTCTGAAGCCTTTCTTCTTGGTGAATTTTTGGAACTTCTTCACAAGCATAGCAAGTTCCTTTCCAATGTCTTCAGGATCATCAGAACTGCTGTCAGATTCTTCTTCAGATGAGGAGACAGCTTTTGCCTTCAAGGCACGAGTTCGCCCATAGTTGGGACCATAGATATCTCTTTTCTCAGAAAGCTGAAACTCATGTGTGTTGAGCCTCTCAAGTATGTCAGACGGATCGAGTGTCTTGAAATCAGGACGTTCTTGAATCATCAGGGCTAGGGTGTCAAACAAACTGTCAAGTGATCTCAGGAGTGTCTTGACGACTTCATGCTTGGTGATCTCAATAGCGCCGAGGGCTTGAAGCTCATTTGTGATGTTAGTGAGTCGATCAAACGTGAGCTGGACATTCTCATTGTCATTTCTCTTGAAGCGGTTGAAGAGGTTGCGAAGGACACTGATTCTCTGATCTCTCTGGGTTGAGACGCCTTCATTGACCTTGGAGAGCCAGTCCCATTCTAGCTTAGATGTTTCCAAAGCACTCACGCGGCCATACTGTCCTTTGGTCAGATGACCACAAATGATATTCTTGGCAGTAGAGTCCAGTTGAACGAACTTCTTGACGTCATCAGTAGTGACACCTTCTCCAGCCTTGGGAACGCCGTTCTTGACGACATACCATAGGTCGACATCAATGGCTTCAAGATGCATGCGCATCTTATTCTTCCAGTAGGGATATTCAGTTCCATCAAAGACGGGGCACGCAGCGGAGACTTTGATTATCCCTGCAGTCGACATAGCTAAACTCCTGGTGGTTAAACCGAATCACACAGAACAACGGAGTACCTTGCTCTGATACGAATTGAAAGTGTGTTATATCGACTAGAGGGGGGGGGGTGAATAGGCGATTTTTATGAAAGTCTTCAAAACATGGAAGTTTTGAAGACAAACGATAGAAATAAACCTATTACCATGCAGCGGAAGGTAGACTACATTAGGCAAACCATAGTCAAGTATTCAATGAAGTGAAAGCACAATGACTAATAGCAGCAATGTAGTGAGGATCAGGTAGGAAGATATTATGAAGACAAACAGAACACGCAGTCACTTAGTGAAGACAAAAGATAGTGCAATTATACAATGACTTCACAAGGACCAACAATGAGTAAAGGGAAGGGAAGGATGAAACCATTGACTCGTTGAAGACAATGATTTGTTGGACCAGTTCCAGTTGCTGTGACAACTGTACGTCTGGTTAGGGCGGCTAGGTATTTAAACCTGAGGACACACAGTCCCGGACACCCAGTCCTGAACACGCAGCTCAAGACACCCAGTGCTCACCGTATTCCCCTTGAGCTAAGGTCACACAGACCTCGCCCAATCACTCTGGTAAGTCTTCAAGGTAGACTCCCAAACCTTCACAGACTTTGTTCGTCGGTGATCCACAATATTTCTTGGATGCTCAGAACGCGACGCCTAACCGGCTGGAGGATTCACAGTCCTCAAGTGTAATAAGTCTTCAGATCACACAGACATGAAGACTTAAGTGATGCCTAACACTCTTTGGCTCTGGGCTGTTAGGGATTTATCCTCGCAAGGAATTCTCTCTCAAAGGCTTCGAGGTGGGTTGCTCTCAAACGACAAAAGCCGTACTCTAACTCTGAGCAGCCAACCATTTATGGTTGTAGGGGGTGGGCTATTTATAGCCACTAGGCAACCCGACCTGAGTTGTCCGAAATGACCCTGGGTCACTAAGGAACTAACACGTGTTCCAACGGTCAGATTTCAAACACACACGGCAACTTTACTTGGGCTACAAGCAAAGCTGACTTGTCCGACTCTGGACAAGATTCGCTCTCATAGTCTTCACTCAAAGACATAGGTTTTGGTTAAGCATCACTTCAGTCATTCTGACTGGTTCTCTTGGACCCCACTTAACAGTACGGTGGTTCCTATGACTCAACAAAAGAATAAAAAGAACTACGAAAGATCTAAGTCTTCGAGCTACATAGGCTTCATGCGATGTCTTCTCTTGTCATAGTCTTCAATGTGAATAGCTTCATATACCACCTTTGACATCAATGTCTTCATACATTTTTAGGGGTCATCTCTGGTAGGAAAACCGAATCAATGAGGGACTTCTACCTGTGTTATCCTGCAATTCTCACAAACACATTAGTCCCTCAACTAGGTTTGTCGTCAATACTCCAAAACCAACTAGGGGTGGCACTAGATGCACTTACAGAGGGGCTCTCGCCCCTCCCACGCCATGGAGGCCATGGACCAGAGGGGAAACCCTTTTCCCATCTAGGGAGGAGGTCAAGGAAGAAGAAGGAGGGGGACTCTCTCCCCCTCGCTTTCGGTGGCACCGGAGTGCCACCGGGGCCATCATCATCACCACGATCTTCACCAACAACTTCAACGCCATCATCACCAACTCTTCCCCCTCTATGCAGCGGTGTAACCTCTCTCTTACCCGTTGTAATCTCTACTTAAACATGGTGCTCAACGCTATATATTATTTCCCAATGATGTATGGCTATCCTATGATGTTTGAGTAGATCTGTTTTGTCCTAATGGCTATTTGATGATCGTGATTGGTTTGAGTTGTATGTTTTATTATTGGTGTTGTCCTATGGTGCTCTCCTTGTTGCGCAAGCGTGAGGGATTCCCGCTGTAGGGTTTGCAATATGTTTATGATTTGCTTATGGTGGGTGGCGTGAGTGACAGAAGCACAGACCCGAGTAAGTAGGTTGTTTGCGTATGGGATAAAGGGGACTTGATGCTTTAATGCTATGGTTGGGTTTTTACCTTAATGATCTTTAGTAGTTGCGGATGCTAGCTAGAGTTCCAATCATAAGTGCATATGATCCAAGTAGAGAAAGTATGTTAGCTTATGCCTCTCCCTCAAATAAAATTACAATAATGATTACTGGTCTAGTTATCAATTGCCTAGGAACAAATAACTTTCTTATTGACAAAAGCTCTCTACTAAAACTAATTTAGTTGTGTCTTTATCTAAACAGCCCCTAACTTTTATTTTCGTGTTCTTTACTTTCTTGCAAGCTTACCCAAAAGCACCTACAAAGTACTTCTAGTTTCATACTTGTTCTAGGTAAAGCGAATGTCAAGCGTGCGTAGAGTTGTATCGGTGGTCTATAGAACTTGAGGGAATATTTGTTCTACCTTTAGCTCCTCATTGGGTTCGACACTCTTACTTATCGAAAGAGGCTACAATTGATCCCCTATACTTGTGGGTTATCAGTGAACTACTCCCTCCTCGTCATGGAGAGCGCCAGGATGATGAAGATGTCCACCGGTGAGGGACCCCCTCCGGCAGGGTGTCGGAATGAGTCTAGATTGGTTTTCGGTGGTTACAGAGGCTTGCGGTGGCGGAACTCCCGATCTATTCTGCTCTCTGATGTTTTTAGGGTATATGGACATGTATAGGCGAAAGAAGTCGGTCAGGGGAGCCACAAGGGGCCCACGAGGGTGGGGGGTGCGCCCAGGGGGGTAGTGTAACACCCCGGATGTAATTTACCTTATATGTATTCCAACTCTTGCCGTTTCCCGCACTAAGTTATTATATTTCCTCGGTGTCGGGTTTTTGTCTCCATGTGTTTTGTCTTTGTCATGCATCTCATATCTTGTCATCATGTGCATTGCATTTGCATACATGTTC
This sequence comes from Triticum aestivum, assembly GCF_018294505.1. Classification (NCBI taxonomy): domain Eukaryota; kingdom Viridiplantae; phylum Streptophyta; class Magnoliopsida; order Poales; family Poaceae; genus Triticum; species Triticum aestivum. Next base: position 605,933,168 of record NC_057800.1, read on the forward strand.
GTCTCATGCATCCGAGCATTTCCCCGTTGTCCGTTTTGCAATCCGGCGCTCCAATGTCACCCGGTGTCCCTTTCTACCTCTTTTCGTGTGCGGGTGTTAAACGTTTTCGGATTGGACTGAGACTTGTCATGCGGCCTTGGTTTACTACCGGTAGACCGCCTGTCAAGTTTTGTGCCATTTGGACTTCGTTTGATACTCCAACGGTTAACCGAGGGACCAAAAAGACCTTGTGTGTGTTGCAGCCCAACACCTCTCCAAAGTGGCCCAAAACCCACCAAAACCTCCTCCATCCTCTCGGCCGTTCGATCACGATCGCGTGGCCGAAAACCACACCTCATTTGGACTCTCCTAGCTCCCTCTACCTATATATTTGTGCCCTCCTCCGAAATTCCGCGCAGATCAAACCCTAACCTCCTCCTCCGCACGCACCGGACATTTATTCCACCGACGAACATGTCCGCCCTCCACCTCGCTCCAGTCAATACCTTTGCACCACATCATCACCGCCGCCTACCGCATCCAATCATGCACCGCCACCTCATCCGAGCGTCCCGCGCGTCGCCGAGGCCCGCCGTGGCCCGCGTTCCGCCCTCCCCGGCCCGGCTCCTACGCGCCGCGCGCCGCCCGCTCCACCCCGGCTGCGCGCGCCGCCCCGCCATCCATTCGCCGGCGCCGCCGTGCCATATTGCCGGACTTCGCCGGCCATCATCGCTGTCGCTTGGATCTGGATCCCGGTGACCGAATCCGCCTCCCCCGGGCTCCTCCACCTCGGATCTGGGCGCCCCGCCCCGACTCCCTCCGTGTCGCGCCATTCCTCCTCGCCGGAGCACATCGGGCCCGCCGCCGCTCGTCGTGCCTCGCCTCGGCCTCGACAGGAGGTAGGAGAGGAGCTCCCCTCGCGTGGGCCCGCGCTCGTCCCAGCCGCGACCGAGCCGGCCCAGCCCAACCGGCCTCGCAGTGGGCCCATCTCCAGCGCCGGCCTGCCTCGACTCCTCTGCACTTGGGCCGAGCCCATGGGTGAGCAGTCCTGTCCATTTTCTCGCCCACGCGTCATATAGCTATTCTATGCTCGGGTGTTTTTTTCACTAAGTCCCCAGATCTGCATAATTTCTAGCACTTTTCATCATGTCATAACTCCCTCATCGTGACTCCGATTCATGCGTGTAGCATATCAAAATGTTCGTCTTGATGAGTACATCATTTAATCTCATTGCATCATTTTCATTTGAGCTCATCTTGATGCCCGAAATGCTGTTGGAAGAGGGCTATATGATGATTATGTCAGATCTGTTTCAGCAGATGCACTTTTGTCATTATTGCCATGGTTAATGTGTGCATGCTATGATCCTGAGCTCTACATGTGTTTTGTAGAATGCCATGCCATCTTTACAGGGGTGTATGCCATGTATTTTTGTGATCTTTGTGGTGACTAGCACAAGCATGCAAAGTAGCTTACTCAATGATGCTGATTTCAGGGACTTAGAATTTCACTAAGTCCTTGTCCTGCTGTAATTTTTATGCCATATGTTCATGTTGTTTCCTAGTGATCCGTGCATCTTTTGGGCATGACCAGTAAGGATGTTTTGTAGATATTTTGGTGCTCTATACATTCAAGTATTTGTTTGCAATTTTGAAGCGCCCTAGCTTGAGTTAATCGAGCTCTACTTTTGCTATAAAATGTTCCTGGCAGATTGTTAACATGTTTAGCAATTTTGCCGAGGTTGTTGCTATTGATCCGTTCATGCTATGTTGTTGTTCTTGCCATGTCTAGCTTCTACGCCATGTCTTCTTTCTGGGTGTATGCTTAGATTATCATGCCATGCTTTGTAGTGAGTGCATCGAGCTCGTAAACATGCCTACTCGTTAACTATTTTGCATGCTCCAGTTTTTCACAAAGTCTGAATCTGTTTATGTTTTTGGTATGTTCACATGATTGCAATTGTATTTTTCTGATCCCTTTTGGCTCATGGTCACTAAGGGACTTTTGTTATATGCTTTGAGTAGCTTCATGCCATGCCTTGCTTTGCCGTGATATGTTCCTGTAGCATGTAGTTTTCATGCTCGTAAGATTGCTTCCTGATGATAAATTCCTGATTTGTTGTTTTTTCACTAAGTCTGAAACCTGTTATCTTTTGCACTTTTGCCATGCTTGTTTGAACCTATTAATGAGTGAATTAGCCATAGCTCAGTGTTCATCTTTTGTCAAGCATCATGAGTGGATCCCTGCCATGTATTTTGTTGCTACGTTGGAGTGTTGTAGCATATTTAACTTGATGCATTTATATGGCTACTTCTGTTTATCGCAGACCGGTGCCATATATGTTTTGCTTGCCATTTCCAAACCGTGCATTCGATTCCGGTGATCTTTATATCGATTTCAACCGAAATCGACTCCTCTTTCAAGTGGCACTCTTGGTTTTCCAAGTTGAGGCCAGGTTCAATAATTCCTTTCCAGATCATGCATATGCACCGCATACCGCATCCCGCATATCATGCCATGTTCATGTGTTGGTCGTTTACTATGTTGTGTGCTTCTTTCCGGTGTTGCTTCTTCGGGTTGGTTCCGATAATGTCGCGTTTGTGAGGAACCGTTCGACTATGTCCGTTTATCTTCTTCATGGACTCGTTCTTCTTCCTCGCGGGATCTCAGGCAAGATGACCATACCCTCGAAATCACTTCTATCTTTGCTTGCTAGTTGCTCGCTCTTTTTCTATGCCTATGCTGCGCTACCTACCACTTGCTTATCATGCCTCCCATATTGTTAAGCCAAGCCTCTAACCCATCTTGTCCTAGCAAACCGTTGTTTGGCTACGTTACCGCTTTGCTCAGCCCCTGTTATAGCATTGTTAGTTGCAGGTGAAGATTGGAGTTTGTTCCATGTTGGAACATGGATATTTTGTTGGGATATCACAATATCTCTTATTTAATTAATGCATCTATATACTTGGTAAAGGGTGGAAGGCTCGGCCTTATGCCTGGTGTTTTGTTCCACTCTTGCCGCCCTAGTTTCCGTCATATCGGTGTTATGTTCCTTGATTTTGCGTTCCTTACACGGTTGGGTTAAAATGGGAAACCCTTGATAGTTCGCCTTGTATAAAACTCCTCCAGCAATGCCCAACATTGGTTTTACCATTCGCCATCTAGCCTCTTTTTCCCTTGGGTTCCGTGGACTCAAGGGTCATCTTTATTTAAACCCCCCGGGCCAGTGCTCCTCTGAGTGTTGGTCCACCTTGTCAGCCGCCGGTGGCCACCAGGGGTAACTCTAGGCTGGCCTACCGGAAGTTTGGACAATCTGAGTGTGCCCTGAGAACGAGATGTGTGCAGCTAATATCGGGATTTGTCGGCACATTCGGGCGGTGTTGCTGGACTTGTTTTACCATTGTCGAGGATGTCTTGTAACCGGGATGCCGAGTCTGATCGGATTGTCTTGGGAGAAGGAATATCCTTCGTTGACCGTGAGAGCTTGTGATGGGCTAAGTTGGGACACCCCTGCAGGGTTTTGAACTTTTGAAAGCCGTGCCCGTGGTTATGGGCAGATGGGAATTTGTTAATGTCCGGTTTGTAGAAAACCTGAAGTTGACCTTAATTAAAATACATCTACCGCGTGTGTTACCGTGATGGTCTGTTCTCAGCGGGGTCCGAGAAGTGAACACGGTGTTGGAGTAATGCTTGACGTTGGTTGTTCTAGGATCACTTCTTGATCATAGTTGTTCGATCATGCTTTTGCCTTCTCTTCTCGCTCTCATTTGCGTATGTTAGCCACCAAATATGCTAGTCGCTTGCTGCAGCTCCACCTCATACCTTTTTACCCTACCTATAAGCTTAAATAGTCTTGATCGCGAGGGTGTGAGTTTGCTGAGTCCCCGTGACTCACAGATACTTCCAAAACCAGCTTGCAGGTGCCGTTGAACCGTGCAGATGATGCAACCAAGCTCAAGGAGGAGCTCTATGAAGATCGTGTTCTTTATGTTGTTCCGTTTTCCAGTTGATCAGTAGTGGAGCCCAGTTGGGTCGATCGGGGATCGGTGTAGCATTTGGGGTAGTCTTCTTTTATTTTAGTTCCGTAGTCGGACCTTGATTGTATCTGATGATGTAATGCTTTATTCATGTAATTGTGTGAAGTGGCGATTGTAAACCAACTATGTATCTCTTTCCCTTATGTATTACATGGGTTGTGTGAAGATTACCTCACTTGCGACATTGCTTTCAATGCGGTTATGCCTCTAAGTCGTGCTTCGACATGTGGGAGATATAGCCGCATCGAGGGCGTTACAGGTAGGGCACGCCTCCCTGCCTCGTGGCTTCCTCGAAGCTTCCCTGATGTCTACTCCAAGTCTCCTGGATTGCTTCCGTTCCAAAAATAACTCCCCCGAAGGTTTCATTCCGTCTGGACTCCGTTTGATATTCCTTTTCTTCGAAACACCGAAATAGGCAAGAATAAGAATTTGGGCTGGGCCTCCGGTTAATAGGTTAGTCCCAAAAATAATATAGAAGTGTTTAGTAAAGCCCATAAACATCCAAAACAGATAATATAATAGCATGAATACTTCATAAATTATAGATATGTTGGAGACGTATCAGCATCCCCAAGCTTAATTCCCGCTCGTCCTCGAGTAGGTAAATGATAAAAGAAAGAATTTATGAAGTGTGAATGCTAGCAGGTGCACAAGTTTGCTCAATGATAATTTCAATGACCTTTTCTAGCATCATTATATATCATAATAGTAGCTCAACTCATAGGACTTCTCATGATCAAGTAACAAGCTATTCACATGTTAAAGTATAGATTATAAGCTTTCTTGAAAACTAACAAACTGTGTTATTAGTCATCAAACAATTACAATTCATCTTATTTTCAGGAAGGGTCTATGTCAGAGCTTTGATTCAGCAAACTTCACATACTCAACTATCATTTAGTCTTCCACAATTACTAACACTCACGTGATATTTATGGGTTCAAAGTTTTAATCAGACGCAGAGAAAGATAGGGGCTTATAGATTCGCCTCCCAACCTTTTACCTCAAGGGTAATGTCAACAATAATAGTTCATGATGCCTTAGATCCAATTGGATATATATATATATATATATATATATATATATATATCAGGATCTTTCCAACACAACGTGCTTGCCAAAGGATAAAATGTAAAAAGGAAAGGTGAAGATCACCATGACTCTTGCATAAGGTATAAGACAAGAATAAAAGATAGGCCCTTCGCAGAGGGAAGCAGAGGTTGTCATGCGCTTTTATAGTTGGATGCACAAAATCTTAATGTGAAAGAACGTCACTTTATATTGCCACTTGTGATAGGGGCCTTTATTATGCAGTTCGTCGCTTTTATTACTTCCACATCACAAGATCGTATAAAGCTTATTTTTTCCACACTAATAGATCATACATATTTAGAGAGCAATTTTTATTGCATGCACCGATGACAACTTACTTGAAGGATCTTACTCAATCCATAGGTAGGTATGGTGGACTCTCATGGCAATACTGGTTTATGGGATGTTTGGAAGCACAAGTAGTATCTCTACTTGGTGCAAAGAATTTGGCTAGCATGAGGGGGAAAGGGAAGCTCAACATGTTGGATGATCCATGACAATATACTTTATTTCGGATATAAGAAAACATAACCCATTACGTTGTCTTCCTTGTCCAACATCAACCTTTTAGCATGTCATATTTTAATGAGTGCTCACAATTACAAAATATGTCCAAGATAGTATATTTATATGTGAAATTCTCTTCCCTCAATATTCTTTCATGAATTGTTCAAGTGACCAATACAATGTTTGCTAACCTTCAATAAGTTTACCACCTCCACTTCTTATATCTGAAGTCATTACTCATCATGGGATAAGCATATGAAACATATATAATTTCAGATTTATTATATTCAATTCATTCAACCATTTACTCATAGGATACATGTGAAGCACGTGAATGAATAACAAACTACTCCGAAAGATATAAGTGAAAATCAATGAGTAGTCGAATAATTATGTAACTATATGAAGACTCTCTAACATTTAATAATTTCAGATCTTGGTATTTTATTCAAACATCAATCAAAACAAAGTAAAATAAAATGACGCTCCAAGCAAAACACATATCATGTGGTGAATAAAAATATAGCTCAAAGTAAGGTTACCGATGAACGAAGATGAAAGAGGGGATGCCTTTCGGGGCATCCCCAAGCTTAGGCTCTTGGTTATTGAGGGAGCCCTGGATTAGGGGGTGTCCGGATAGCCGGACTATACCTTCGGCCGGACTCCTGGACTATGAAGATATAAGATTGAAGACTTCGTCCCGTGTCCGGAAGGGACTTTCCTTGGCGTGGAAGGCAAGCTTGGCGACACGGATATGTAGATCTCCTACCATTGTAACCGACTCTGTGTAACCCTAGCCCTCTCCGGTGTCTATATAAACCGGAGGGTTTTAGTCCGTAGGACGAACAACAATCATACCATAGGCTAGCTTCTAGAGTTTAGCCTCCTTGATCTCGTGGTAGATCTACTCTTGTACTACCCATATCATCAATATTAATATAGTAGGACATAGGGTTTTACCTCCATCAAGAGGGCCCGAACCTGGGTAAAACATTGTGTCCCCTGCCTCCTGTTACCATCCGCCTAGACGCACAGTTCGGGACCCCCTACCCGAGATCCGCCGGTTTTGACACCGACATTGGTGCTTTCATTGAGAGTTCCTCTGTGTCATCACCTTTAGGCCCAATGGCTCCTCCGATCATCAACGACGATGCGATCCAGGGTGAGACTTTTCTCCCCAGCCAGATCTTCGTATTTGGCAGCTTTGCACTGTGGGCCAATTCACTTGGTCATCTGGAGCAGATCGAAAGCTACGCCCCTGGCCATCAGGTCAGATTTGGAAGTTTGAACTACACGGCCGACCTCTGCGGAGACTTGATCTTCGACGAGTTCGAGCCGCAGCCGAGCGTGCACGATGGGCATGATCTAGCTCTGCCGCCGAACAGTGCCTTGGAGGCCGCACCCGCATCAGCTCCGACCCTTAATTCGGAGCCAACTGCGCCAATCGAGGATGGGTGGTTGGACACCGCCTCAGGGGCTGCAACCTCTATGGCGATCGAGCCGAACACCAGCCCTATTCTCTACGAAGCCAGTGACTCCAAGGAGCCGGACTCCTCTCCAAACTCCGAGCCCTCCGCACCCCTACCGATCGAACCCGATTGGGCGCCGATCATGGAGTTTACCGCCGCGGACATCTTTCAGCACTCGCCCTTCGGCGATATTCTGAATTCACTAAAAGCTCTCTCTTTATCAGGAGAGCCCTGGCCGGACTATGGTCAGCAAGGTTGGGATGCAGATGAAATTCAAAGCCCATCCACCACCCACTTCGTAGCCACTGTCGATGATTTAACCAACATGCTCGACTTCGACTTCGAAGACATCGACGGTATGGACGCCAATGCAGGAGATGATCAAGAACCAGCGCCTATAGGGCACTGGAAAGCCACCTCGTCGTATGATATATACATGGCGGACACCCCAAAAGAAGACAATGGCGATGGAACAGTGGAGGATGACCCCTCCAAGAAGCAGCCTAAGCGCCGGCGTCAGTGGCGCCGCTCTAAATCCCGCCAAAGCAAAAACGGTGATTCTGGCACGGGAGATAATAACACCCTGGACAGTGCCAAAGACAACCACCTCCAGCAAGATTCAGCATAGGAGGATGGAGAAGCCAGCCCTCATGAGAGAGCGGCAGACAGAGAGGTCGAGGACGATAATTATATGCCTCCCTCCGAAGACGAGGCAAGCCTCAACGACGATGAATTTGTCGTTCCAGAGGATCCTGTCGAACAAGAGCGTTTCAAACGCAGGCTTATGCCACGATGAGCAGCCTCAAGAAAAAACAGCAACAACTTAGAGCTGATCAAGATTTGCTAGCCGACAGATGGACTGAAGTCCTTGCGGCCGAAGAGTATGAACTCGAACGCCCCTCCAAGAGCTACCCAAAGCGCAGGTTGCTACCCCGATTAGAGGAGGGGGCACCTAAACCTACATCACCAGTGCTTGATGCAGCCGATCGGCCACCCCGTGGCCACGACAGAGAGGCCTCTTGGCCCTCCACTCAAGCCACACCCCAGCGCCGCTCAAAAAATACCAAGGCACGGGAAAATGCGCCAGACCCGCGAGACATATTGGAGGAAAAGGCAAGGAAAACAAGATCGATTTACGTCTCGCATGGGCGCCCCACGACACGAGACGGTAATCGTCACTCCGGATACAGTATATCCGGCCGGGCCGAACACAGTTGACAAAGCTCATTTGAGCTGCGTCATGATATAGCCCAATACAGAGGCACCGCACACCCACTATGCTTCACAGATGAAGTAATGGATCATCAAATCCCCGAGGGTTTCAAACCCGTGAACATCGAATCATACGATGGCACAACAGATCCTGCGGTATGGATCGAGGACTATCTCCTTCATATCCACATGGCCCGCGGTGATGACCTACACGCCATCAAATACCTCCCACTCAAGCTTAAAGGACCATCTTTCGAGTCCCCCTGGCCTTCTTCTTGGCCTTCTTCTCCAGCACCACATAGGGTGCCGAAACCAGCAGCTTCGCCAAGCGAGCGTCCGCTGGGCCTTCGGGCAAAGGAGCCGGACAATTGATCTGTCCGGACGTCTCCTGCCAATCCCGTCAAAGGTAAGGGAGCTTAGATCCCGCATGGAGTCAAACTATGAAAAACTAATACCTTGTAAAAGGTAAAAACAGCTTACCGCACGAGCGTGACGCTGCGTGCTGAATCCGCGATCCTCGGTAGCGGATGCGGGGGCCTCGACGCCCTTGAAAAGCACCTTCCAGGCATCTTCGTACATCGTGTCGAAGAGCCTGCTCAGAGTTCGGTGCCGCGCCGGGTCGAACTCCCACAGGTTGAAAGCCCGTTGTTGACACGGGAGGATCCGGCGGATGAGCATAACCTGGACTACGTTGAAAAGTTTGAGCTTCTTGTCCACCAGGGTTTGGACGCATGTTTGGAGTCCGGTCAGCTCTCCTTTTTACCCCACGACAGGCCCGTCTCTTTCCAGGAGGCGAGCCGCGTAGGGGGTCTGGATCGTAACTCGGAGGCTGCGACCCATTCAGGGTTGCGCGGCTCGGTGATGTAAAACCACCCCAATTGCCACCCCTTTAGGGACTCCACGAAGGAGCCCTCGAGCCATAGGACGTTGGGCATCTTGCCAACCATGGCGCCTCCGCACTCCGCCTGGGTGCCGCGCACCACCTTCGGCTTGACATTGAAAGTCTTGAGCCATAGGCCGAAATGGGGGCGGATGCAGAAGAAAGCCTCGCACACGTCGATAAACGCCGAGATGTTGAGGACAAAGTTTGGGGCCAGATCGTGGAAATCCAGGCCATAGTAGAATATGAGCCCCCGGACAAATGGGTGGAGAGGGAAGCCCAGTCCGCGGAGGAAATGGGGGAGGAACACCACCCTCTCACGGGGCCTAGGGGTGGGGATGAGCTGCCCCTCTTGAGGAAGCCGGTGCGCAATGTCGTTAGACAAGTATCCGTCCTTCCTCAGTTTTTTGATGTGTCCCTCCGTAACGGAGGAGACCATCCACTTGCCTCCCACTCCGGACATGGCTGGAGAAGGTTGAAGTGGGGTGTGCGGACTTGGGCGCTGGAGCTCGAGTGCGCGGAAATGGATAGGCAAAGGAGGAAGAAGGCGTGGATGAAAAGGTGGATCCTCATCCCCTTATATGGGTGGACGTGACTATGCGTCCCCACCAGCCTGGTAAAACTCGCTTATCTCCCAAGCGCCGTAATCAATGGCGCGGTTGGGTTACCCACGCCCGTATTGATTAGAATCCCGGAATAAGGGGACACGGTCTCTGCTTTGACAAGACGTGCCAAGGAAACCGCCTCGCTAAGAGCGCTGAGGTGGGACAGTAAAACGATTCGAATAAAGACTTGGCTATGGTGTGATGTCACGCTACAGAATACGTCAGCAGATTAGATTTGTGTAAATATTATTCTCTCTATGGCAATATGTGGAAACTTATTTTTGCAGAGCTGGACACTACCTTTGTGTTCAAAATCTTCTATGAAGTACATGGAGGAGGAACCCGCCTTGCAATGCCGAATACAATCTATGCGCCTGAGTCATCGTCATTGAAGCCTGGTTCAGGGGCTACTGAGGGAGTCCTGGATTAGGGGGTGTCCGGATAGCCGGACTATACCTTCGGCCGGACTCCTGGACTATGAAGATATAATATTGAAGACTTCGTCCCGTGTCCGGAAGGGACTTTCCTTGGCGTGGAAGGCAAGCTTGGCGATACGGATATGTAGATCTCCTACCATTATAACTGACTCTGTGTAACCCTAGCCCTCTCCGGTGTCTATATAAACCGGAGGGTTTTAGTCCGTAGGACGAACAACAATCATACCATAGGCTAGCTTCTAGGGTTTAGCCTCCTTGATCTCGTGGTAGATCTACTCTTGTACTACCCATATCATCAATATTAATATAGTAGGACATAGGGTTTTACCTCCATCAAGAGGGCCCGAACCTGGGTAAAACATTGTGTCCCCTGCCTCTTGTTACCATCCGCCTAGACGCACAGTTTGGGACCCCCTACCCGAGATCAGCCGGTTTTGACACCGACATTGGTGCTTTCATTGAGAGTTCCTCTGTGTCGTCACCTTTAGGCCCGATGGCTCCTCCGATCATCAACGACGATGCGATCCAGGGTGAGACTTTTCTCCCCAGCCAGATCTTCATATTTGGCGGCTTTGCACTGTGGGCCAATTCGCTTGGCCATCTGGAGCAGATCGAAAGCTACGCCCCTGGCCATCAGGTCAGATTTGGAAGTTTGAACTACATGGCCGACCTCCGCGGAGACTTGATCTTCGACGAGTTCGAGCCGCAGCCGAGCGCGCCGCACTGTCACGATGGGCATGATCTAGATCTGCCGCCGAACAGTGCCCTGGAGGCCACACCCGCATCAGCTCCGACCCTTAATTCGGAGCCAACTTCGCCAGTCGAGGATGGGTGGTTGGACACCGCCTCGGGGGCTGCAATCTCTACGGCGATCGAGCCGAACACCAGCCCTATTCTCTACGAAGCCCGTGACTCCAAGGAGCCGGACTCGTCTCCAAAGTCCGAGCCCTCCGCGCCCCTACCGATCGAACCCGATTGGGCGCCGATCATGGAGTTCACCACCGCGGACATCTTTCAGCACTCGCCCTTCGGCGATATTCTGAATTCACTAAAGTCTCTCTCTTTATCAGGAGAGCCCTGGCCGGACTATGGTCAGCAAGGTTGGGATGCAGATGAAATTCAAAGCCCACCCACCACCCACTTCGTAGCCACTGTCGATGATTTAACCGACATGCTCGACTTCGACTCCGAAGACATCGACGGTATGGACGCCGATGCAGGAGACGATCAAGAACCAGCGCCTATAGGGCACTGGAAAGCCACCTCGTCATATGATATATACATGGTGGACACCCCAAAAGAAGACAATGGTGATGGAACAGCGGAGGATGACCCCTCCAAGAAGCAGCCTAAGCATCGGCGTCAGCGGCGCCGCTCTAAATCCCGCCAAAGCAAAAACGGTGATTCCGGCATAGGAGATAATAACACCCCGAACAGTGCCGAAGACAACCACCTCCATCAAGATTCAGCACAGGAGGATGGAGAAGCTAGCCCTCATGAGAGAGCGGCAGACAGAGAGGCCGAGGACGATAATTATATGCCTCCCTCCGAAGACGAGGCAAGCCTCGACAACGACGAATTTGTCGTGCCAGAGGATCCCGTCGAACAAGAGCGTTTCAAATGCAGGCTTATGCCACGGCGAGCAGCCTCAAGAAAAAACAGCAATAGCTTAGAGCTGATCAAGATTTGCTAGCCGACAGATGGACTGAAGTCCTTGCGGCCGAAGAGTATGAACTCAAACGCCCCTCCAAGAGCTACCCAAAGCGCAGGTTGCTACCCCGATTAGAGGAGGAAGCACCTAAACCTACATCACCAGCGCATAACGACAGAGAGGCCTCTTGGCCCTCCACTCAAGCCGCACCCCGGCGCTGCTCAAACAATACCAAGGCACGGGAAAGTGTGCCAGACCTGCAAGACATATTGGAGGACAAGGCAAGGAAAACAAGATCGATCTACGGATCGCGTGGGCGCCCCACGGCACGAGACGGTAATCGTCACTCCGGATATAGTAAATCCGGCCGGGCCGAGCACAGTAGACAAAACTCGTTTGAGCTGCATCGTGATATAGCCCAATACAGAGGCACCGCACACCGACTATGCTTCACAGATGAAGTAATGGATCATCAAATCCCCGTGGGTTTCAAACCCATGAACATTGAATCATACAATGGCACAACAGATCCTGCGGTATGGATCGAGGACTATCTCCTTCATATCCACATGGCCCGCGGTGATGACCTACACGCCATCAAATACCTCCCACTCAAGCTTAAAGGACCATCTTGGCATTGGCTTAACAGCTTGCCAGCATAATCAATTGGTTGTTGGGAGGACCTGGAAACCGCATTCCTCGACAATTTCCAGGGCACTTATGTGCGACCACCAGACGTCGATGACCTTAGCCACATAATTCAGCAACTAGAGGAATCAGCCAGACAATTCTGGACACGGTTCCTAACCAAGAAAATTCAAATCATCGATGGTCCGGACGTAGAGGCCCTAGCAGCCTTCAAGCATAACATCCGCGACGAGTGGCTTGCACAGCACCTAGGACAGGAAAAGCCAAAATCTATGGCAGCCCTCACGACACTTATGACCCGCTTTTGCGCGGGAGAAGACAGTTGGCTAGCTCGCAGCAATAACATGACCAACAGCCCTGGTAATTCGGATACCAAGGACAGCAGTGGTAGGTCGCGTCGCAACAAGAAAAAGCGCCGCATTAACAACGAAGCGTGCCCTAAGGGACATATACGTGCTGAGGATACGGCAGTTAATGCCGGATTCAGAGGCTCTAAACCCGGTCAGCGGAAAAAGCCATTCAAAAGAAATACTCCGGGCCCGTCCAGTTTGGACCGAATACTCGACTGCTCATGCCAGATACATGGCACCCCCGAAAATCCAGCCAATCACACCAATAGGGATTGTTGGGTGTTCAAGCAGGCAGGTAAGTTAAATGCCGAAAACAGAGACAAGGGGCTGCACAGCGATGATGAGGAGGAGCCCTGCCCGCCGAATAACAGTGGACAGAAAGGTTTTCCCCCACAAGTGCGGACGGTGAACATGATATACGCAACCCACGTCCCCAAGAGGGAGCGGAAGCGTGCCCTAAGGGACGTATACGCGATGGAGCCAGTCGCCCCAAAATTCAACCCATGGTCTTCCTGCCCGATCACTTTTGATCGAAGGGACCACCCCACTAGCATCCATCATGACGGATTCGCCGCATTGGTTCTAGACCCAATTATTGATGGATTTCACCTCACTAGAGTCCTTATGGACGGCGGCAGCAACCTGAACCTGCTTTATCAGGATACAGTGCGGAAAATGGGCATCGATCCCTCGAGGATTAAACCCACTAAAACGACCTTTAAAGGCGTCATACCAGGTGTAGAGGCCAACTGTACAGGCTCAGTTACACTTGAAGTGGTCTTCGGATCTCCGGATAATTTCCGAAGCGAGGAGTTAATCTCCGACATAGTCCCGTTCCGTAGTGGCTATCACGCACTGCTCGGGCGAACCGCATTTGCCAAGTTCAATGCGGTGCCGCACTACGCATACCTCAAGCTCAAGATGCCAGGCCCCCGAGGAATCATCACGGTCAATGGAAACACTGAACGCTCTGTCCGAACGGAGGAGCATACGGCGGCTATCGCAGCGGAAATACAAAGCAACCTCTCAAGGCAATTCCCAGTCCGGCCATTAAACGTCTAGACACCGTCAAGCATGCCCGGAGTAACCTACAACAAGACCGCCTGGCACGTCCCGCATTACATTATCTGCCATTTGCCTCTCATTTTCCTCTCCCCCACTTCACCCTTGCCGTTTTATTCGCCCTCTCTCTCTATCCTCCCTCTCTTTCCCGTTTGCCTCTTTTTGCCCTTTGCACTTTCTGCCGTTCTATCGGAAATAGGGGAAATTATTGCCGATATGGACAATAATAATGTCATGAAAAATTCTGATGCTCCTGCTAAAGAACCCCCCATCTTACATACAAAAAAATTCCGTGTTGGTAGTGGTAATATTATTGGAAAAGGAGTTATTCAAGATTTCTTTACTTGTGTCGGTGCTTTACCTTCTATGGGTAGTTCTATCCTTCATAGAACTAGTAGGCTTGCGGACGCTATTGCCATGCTTGTAGTTGAACTTGAAAGACAATTCATGCACTTGCATCCTTGCATTCAAAGGATTTTCCTAGAATTTTCTAATATCGAGCATTCTTCTATTAAGCGTGCCGCTACTATCTTTTTGGCTCATGAGTTTAGATTCATAATAAGAGAAGCCAAATAAATCTTTGCACATTATAGGGTAGACACTTGCCATCCTCCCATAGAGGCTATCCTTTTTGATCAAGAAGAAATAATGCGTTTTCAATCTCTAAACTATGTTGCTTTCAATGAAAATCTTAGAAAAAGGGTTCCTACCAATGTTTTAGTTGATAGAATTTCTGAGCATAATGATGATTTGGCCATTCGAAATAATGAACTAGGATATTCTCTTGAATATAGGCTCATAAAGTTTTGTCAAAAGAATGCTTATAATGATGAATTGGTTGTGCAATAGGAAGGACCAAAGGAGGAACCTATACCTCCCAAGGTTGATTTTGGGGACTTTTGCCCCATTAAATTTAGCCCTTTTGATTACTTTTGCTTGCCTCGAAGAAAACTTGCCACCGAACGTAGAGAATATGAAATGAGTTTTAATGATCTATCTTACTATTATGGCGATACCTAGATCTATCCTTGCTTTTTATGCCTAGCTAGGGGCGTTAAACGATAGCGCTTGTTGGGAGGAAACCCAATTTTATTTTTATTCCTTGCTTTTTGCTCCTGATTAGTAATAAATAATTTATCTAGCCTCTGTTTAGGTTGTGTTTTTTGTGTTTAATTAGTGTTTGTGCCAAGTAGAACCGTTGGGAAGACTTGGGGAAAGTCTTGATATCTTGCTATAAAAAACAGAAACTTTAGCACTCACGAGAACTGCTCCCATTTTTATGTGGAAAGTGGTATTTAGTTAATTCTTTTTGCATATGATTAATAGATAAATTCCTCACTTCCAGCAATTTATTTTAGAATTTTTGGAGTTCCATATCTTGCGCTAGCTACAGATTACTACAGACTGTTCTATTTTTGACAGATTCTGTTTTTCGTGTGTTGTTCGCTTATTTTGATGAATCTATGGCTAGTAAAATAGTTTATAAACCATATATAAGTTGGAATACAGTAGGTTTAACACCAATATAAATAAATAATGAGTACATTACAGTACCTTGAAGTGGTCTTTTGTTTTCTTTTGCTAACGGAGCTCACGAGATTTTCTACTTTAAGTTTTGTGTTGTGAAGTTTTCAAGTTTTGGGTAAAGATTTGATGGATTATGGAACAAGGAGTGTCAAGAGACTAAGCTTGGTGATGCCCATGGCACCCCAAAGATAATCTAAGTACACCTAAAAGCCAAAGCTTGGGGATGCCCCAGAAGGCATCCCCTCTTTTCGTCAACTTCTATCGGTAACTTTACTTGGAGCTATATTTTTATTCACCACATGATATGTGTTTTGCTTGGAGCATCTTGTATGATTTAAGTCTTTGCTTTTTAGTTTACCACAATCATCCTTGCTGTACACACCTTTTACATGATTTGGAATTTGTTAGAATACTCTATGTGCTTCACTTATATCATTTGAGTTATATAGTTTGGCTCTAGTACTTCACTTATATCTTTTAGAGCACAGTGGTGGATTTTTTTAATAGAATCTATTGATCTCTCATGCTTCACTTAGATTATTTTGAGAGTCTTAAATAGCATGGTAATTTGCTTAAACAATCCTAATATGCTAGGTGTTTAAGATGATTTTTTTTTCTTATGAGTGTTTTGAATACTAAGAGAAATTTGATGCTTGATGATTGTTTTGAGATATGGAGGTAATAATATCAAAGTCGTGCTAGTTGAGTAGTTGTGAATTTGAGAAATGCTTGTGTTTAAGTTTGCAAGTCCTGTAGCATGCACGTATGGTAAACATTATATAACAAATTTGAAACATGAGGTGTTATTTGATTGTCTTCCTTATGAGTGGCGGTCGGGGACGAGCGATGGTATTTTCCTACCAATATATCCCCCCTAGGAGCATGCGCGTAGTGCTTTGGTTTTTGATGACTTGTAGATTTTTGCAATATGTATGTGAGTTCTTTATGACTAATGTTGAGTCCATGGATTATACGCACTCTCACCCTTCCATCATTGCTAGCCTCTTCGGTACCGTGCATTGCCCTTTCTCACATTGAGAGTTGGTGCAAACTTCGCCGGTGCATCCAAACCCCGTGATATGATACGCTCTTTCACACATAAACCTCCTTATATCTCCCTCAAAACAACCACCATACCTACCTATTATGGCATTTCCATAGCCATTCCGAGATATATTGCCATGCAACTTTCCACCATTCTGTTTATCATGACACATTCATCATTGTCATATTGCTTAGCATGATCATGTAGTTGACATAGTATTTGTGGCAAAGCTACCGTTCATAATTCTTTCATACATGTCACTTTTGGTTCATTGCATAACCCGATACACCGCCGGAGGCATTCATATAGAGTCATATCTTGTTCTAAGTATCGAGTTGTAATTATTGAGTTGTAAATAAATAGAAGTGTGATGACCATCATTCATAGAGCATTGTCCCAAAAAGAGAAAGGCCAAAAAAGGGGAAACAAAAGAAGGGACAATGCTACTATCCTTTTTCCACACTTGTGCTTCAAAGTAGCACCATAATCTTCATGATAGAGAGTATTTTGTTTTGTCACATTCATATACTAGTGGGAATTTTTCATTATAGAACTTGGCTTGTATATTCCTACAATGGGCCTCCTCAAGTGCCCTAGGTCTTTGTGAGCAAGCAAGTTGGATGCACACCCACTTAGTTTCTTTTTTTTTTTGAGCTTTCATACATTTATAGCTCTAGTGCATCTGTTGCATGGCAATCCCTACTCCTTGCATTAACATCAATCGATGGGCATCTCCATAGCCCGTTGATTAGCCTCGTTGATGTGAGACTTTCTCCTTTTTTGTCTTCTGCAGATAACCCCCATCATCATATTCTATTCCACCCATAGTGCTATATCCATGGCTCGCGCTCATATATTGCATGAAAGTTTATAGGTTTGAGATTACTAAAGTATGAAACAATTGCTTGGCTTGTCATCGGGGTTGCGCATGATGAGAGTATTCTTGTGTGACGAAAATGGAGCATGACTAAACTATATGATTTTGTAGGGATGAACTTTCTTTGGCCATGTTATTTTGAGAGGACATATTGCTTAGTTAGTATGCCTGAAGTATTATTGTTTTTATGTCAATATGAACTTTTATCTTGAATCTTTAGGATCTGAATATTCATACCACAATTAAGAAGAATTACATTAAAATTATGCCAAGTAGCACTCCGCATCAAAAATTCTGTTTTTATCATTTACCTACTCGAGGACGAGCATGAATTAAGCTTGGGGATGCTTGATACGTCTCCAACGTATCTATAATTTTTGATTGCTCCATGATATATTATCTACTGTTTTGGACATTATTGGGCTTTATTATCTAGTTTTATATTATTTTTGGGACTAACCTATTAACCAGAGGCCCAGCCCAGAATTGCTGTTTTTTTTGCCTATTTTGGGGTTTCGAAGAAAAGGAATATCAAACGGAGTCCAAACGGAATGAAACCTTCAGGAACATGATTTTCTCACCGAACATGATCCAGGGGACTTGGACCCTACGTCAAGAAACAAGGGAGGATGCCACAAGGTAGGGGGCGTGCCTACCCCCCCAGGCGCGCCCTCCACCCTCGTGGGCCCCCTGTTGCTCCACCGACATACTCCTTCCTCCTATATATACCTACGTACCCCGAAACGATCAGATACGGAGCCAAAACCCTAATTCCACCACCACAACTTTCTGTATCCATGAGATCCCATCTTGGGGCCTGTTCCGGAGCTCCGCCGGAGGGGGTATCCATCACAGAGGGCTTCTACATCATCACCATAGCCCCTCCGATGAAGTGGGAGTAGTTCACCTTAGACCTACGGGTCCATAATTATTAGCTAGATGGCTTATTCTCTCTTTTTGGATCTCAATACAATGTTCTCCCCCTCTCTTGTGGAGATCTATTTGATGTAATCTTCTTTTTGCGGTGTGTTTGTTGAGACCGATGAATTGTTGGTTTATGATCAAGTCTATCTATGAACAATATTTGAATCTTCTCTAAATTCTTTTATGTATGATTGGTTATCTTTGCAAGTCTCTTCGAATTATCAATTTGGTTTGGCCTACTAGATTGATCTTTCTTGCAATGGGAGAAGTGCTTAGCTTTGGGTTCAATCTTGCGGTGTCCTTTCCTAGTGACAGTATGGGCAGCAAGGCACGTATTGTATTGTTGCCATCGAGGATAACAAGATGGGGTTTTCTTCATATTGCAGGAGTTTATCCCTCTACATCATGTCATCTTGCTTAAGGCGTTACTATATTTTCATTAACTTAATACTCTAGATGCATGCTGGATAGCGGTCGATGAGTGGAGTAATAGTAGTAGATGCAGGCAGGAGTCGGTCTACTTGTCTCGGACGTGATGCCTATATACATGATCATGCCTAGATATTCTCATAACTATGCTCAATTCTGTCAATTGCTCAACAGTAATTTGTTCACCCACCGTAGAATACTTATGCTCTTGAGAGAAGCCACTAGTGAAACCTATGGCCCCCGGGTCTATCTTCATCATATTAATCTTCCAATACTTAGTTATTTCCTTTGATTTTTTACTTTGCTTTTATTTTACTTTGCATCTTTATCATAAAAATACCAAAAATATTATCTTATCATATCTATCAGATCTCACTCTCATAAGTGGCCGTGTAGGGATTGGCAACCCCTTATTGTGTTGGTTGTGAGGATTTATTTGTTTTGTGCAGGTACGAGGGACTCGCGCGTAGCCTCCTACTGGATTGATACCTTGGTTCTCAAAAACTGAGGGAAATACTTATGCTACTCTGCTGCATCATCCCTTCCTCTTCGGGGAAAAACCAACGCAGTGCTCAAGAGGTAGCAAAACCCACATATAAACAGAGGCTAGATGAATTATTTATTACTAAACAGGAGAAAAAAGCAAAGAACAAAAATAAAATTGGGTTGCCTCCCAACAAGCGCTATCGTTTAACGCCCCTAGCTAGGCATGATGATTTCAATGATGCTCACATAAAATATAAGAATTGAAACATAAAGAGAGCATCATGAAGAATATGACTAGCACATTTAAGCCTAATCCACTTCCCATGCATAGGGATTTTGTGAGCAAACAACTTATGGGAACAATAATCAACTAGCATAGGAAGGCAAAACAAGCATAGCTTCAAGATTTTCAACACATAGAGAGGAAACTTGATATTATTGCAATTCCTACAAGCATATGTTCCTCCCTCATAATAATTTTCAGTAGCATCATGAATGAATTCAACAATATAACTATCACATAAAGCATTATTTTCATGATCTACAAGCATAGAAAATTTACTACTCTCCACATAAGCAAAATTCTTCCCGTGAATAATAGTGGGAGCAAACTCAACAAAATAATTACCATGTGAGGCATAATCCAGTTGAAAACTAAAATCATGATGACAAGTTTTATGGTTATCATTATTCTTAATAGCATACAAGTCATCACAATAATCATCATATATAGCAACTTTGTTCTCATAATCAATTGGAACCTCTTCCGAAATAGTGGAATCATTACTAAATAAAGTCATGACCTCTCCAAGTCCACTTTTATAATTATCATAATAAGACTCAATATCCTCCAAAATAGTGGGAACATCACTTCCTAAAGTTGACACTCTTCCAAACCCACTTTCATCAATATAATCATCATAAATAGGAGGCATGCTATCATCATAATAAATTTGCTCATCAAAACTTGGGAGACAAAAAATATCATCTTCATCAAACATAGCATCCCCAAGCTTGTGGCTTTGCATATCATTAGCATCATGAATATTCAAAGAATTCGTACTAACAACATTGCAATCATGCTCATCATTCAAATATTTAGTGCAAACATTTTAATGCATTCTTCTTCTAACACTTTGGAACAAATATCGGAATCCTTATTTTCATGAAACACATTAAAAAGATGAAGCATATGAGGTATCCTCAATTCCATTTTTTTATAATTTTATTTTATAAACTAAACTAGTGATAAAACAAGGAACAAAAAGATTCTATTGCAAGATCTAAAGATATACCTTCAAGCACTCACCTCCCCAGCAACGTCGCCAGAAAAGAGCTTCATGTCTACTACGCAACCTTCTTCTTGTAGACGTTGTTGGGCCTCCAAGTGCAGAGGTTTGTAGGAAATTAGCAAATTTCCCTCAAGTGGATGACCTAAGGTTTATCAATCCGTGGGAGGCGTAGGTTGAAGATGGTCTCTCTCAAACAACCCTGCAACCAAATAACAAAGAGTCTCTGGTGTCCCAAACACACCCAATACAATGGTAAATTGTATAGGTGCATGTCGGAGTAAATGACCACGGGTAGCCTAGCCGGCTCCCCCTGGCCCTTCTGAAAAAATTACGAGCCGATCCGGCCCTCAAGAATCCAAGACGTGGGGCCACCTTCCCCTTGCCGACTGTCTCCCCGGCCGACTATCGGAAGGCGGCCCGACTTTAGCCCTCATGAAGAAAGCCGCGGGAGGGCCGACTCCAAGAAGTCGGCCACAAGAAGGCCGACTCCAAGAGGCCGGCTCCCACCAAGCGGTCAAGATCGTACCCTCGAAGTCTGCATCCACATAACGGTGATGTGACGGGGCGTGGCTACAGTAAAGCCTGCCACCCCCGAATCCCGGAGCACGCCTAGCACAATGTGCCGTACGGGGTGGCCATGACCCGTCCGGTGCGGCACTGTTGCCATTTTGACCCTGATGTCACCCACGACGGGCTGCCAGCGCGGCCCATGGGCGGTGGGCCCCTTCAGGCAGAGAGACACCCGAAGGCGGCCAGGCCTCCCCCAGTCGGCCCGAGATGGGGCCGGCTCCCCGCAGCCGGCTTGCCCCCTCCCTCGAAGGAGACGCCCCATTAAGGAGACAAGACGCGGTGAGGCTACAGCGATCGCCCGCCGGGCGGCTGTCAGCGTTCTAGGAATGGGGGTCCCCAGACTTGCCTGTCTGTGGCCTGCAGCGTGGCTCAAATGGGGGCCCAGCGCAGCCCATCTTCATCAACACAAGACTCAAGACCCTCGCGAGGGGCCAAGCCTCGCGGGGCGGACGACACGGCGCATCCTCAGGCGCAGCCTCCTCAGGCTGGCTCGCGAGGAGGCGGAGATATCAAGGCGAGGTACCTCGCGAGGCGCTCATGACGTAAGCCATGACGATCGAGGGTGCCAGGCGGGCGTCAGCGCGCGCAGCGTCCTTCTTTCCTCTTTGGTGCAAAGGGGACAAGCGCAGCCGCGGAGTACCGAGGCATCAGGCAAAGGTTGCCATTTCGGTGCAACGAGACCAATACCATGAGGACTACGAAATGGAGGTCACCATGGAGCCCAGCACGGCGTCATCGACAAAGCCTTTGGCAGGCGGAGACCAACTTTAGTCAGGATAAGTGTACTGGCTGTCCCCCTTCAAATTAGCCCGCCATTGTTGGCTCCCTTCCCGCTCAATATTTGGGAAGAGGACCAGGGCCTCTATAAATAGGACTAGCCACCCACATGGTAGAGGACATCCCATCTGAATCAGACCAAGGGTCCGGATAATCAACAAGTGAAAGAGAGAGAGAGAGAGAGAGAGAGAGAGAGAAAGGGGGGCTGAACTCCTCCTAGCAGTTCATCACCCCAGCCAAGAACAGACTCTCGCGAGGCTGTTCTTCCTTGTATTGTTCATCATCACCAGCCCTAAGAGGCAATCCACCAACCACACACTGGAGTAGGGTATTACACCACAATGGTGGCCCGAACCAGTATAAATCTTGTGTCTCTTGTGCAGTTCTTTCAGTAGTTTAGATCTTTGCGAGACGGAGAGGTAGAAGGCGTGATCTCCATGCGCACCCCAGTGTTCGAACCTTAAGGGTCTGCCGGAACCCCTGAATCCGACATTTGGCGCGCCAGGTAGGGGTGCGCCGGAATTCATCTTCCACCGCTCCGCTCTTCTCCGACCGTCGCATCCATGTCCGACGCTCGTCGGGCCCGCGTCGAGCGCCGGGCCGCCATCGCTTCTCGCGTCGCCCAGACGGCCCCCGTCGGTGGGTGTCCTCATCGTTCCCCGTCGCCCGCCGTCAACGCCGCCACCAGCCCGGCAGGGGGCGAGCAGCAAGCATCGTCTCAGCACCCGTCCGTGCGGCAAGACGGCCGCACCGCTACTCCATTGCTCACACCAGCCGGCTCTTCGTCCCGCGCGCTCCATGCACCCTTGGAGGCTCGAGCTACGCTCATCGCGGCAAACGAGCTCCTGCGCTACCGCCCTGTCGACAACGTCTACGAGGAGTGGCTCGACCGCGTCGCCGAGCTCGTCCGTGCCGCAGGGGGCTCTCCTGCGCCGTCCACTCCACTGCGCCGCACTCCGCCCCGCGCGGGCAATGAAGCTCCGGGGGCGTACCAGCTGCCTCCTCTCCAAGAAGACACCATGGCTCCAAGGCGCGTGGCCCCTGGGCGGAACCCGCGCCGCCAGGTGCTAGCCCAGCAAGAACGGAGCTGCCAAGAAGTCCCTCGCCCGCGAGGAGCTGCCCGGGCGCTCCCTGCTCCAGCTCCGGCACGCCAAGACCCCGCTCTGCTCCTAGCTGCAGCGCATGGGGACCCTCAAGGCCAAGCTCTCCACCAACCGAAGCCTTTCGTGGCCACCGTAGGCTGCCGCGCCTACACCACCGAGCTGCGTAGCGTCGCGTGGCCCGGCAAGTTCAAGCCAGACTTGCCCCCACGCTACGACGGCACAACTGACCCTGCAGAGTTCTTCCAGCTCTATGAGCTGGGCATTGAAGCTGCCAGCGGGGACGAGAAGGTCATGGCGAACTGGTTCCCCATGGCGCTGAAGGAAGGAGCTCGCACCTGGCTCCTGAATCTGGCCCCGGGCATGATCTCCTCCTGGGACCAAATGCGCACCCGCTTGATTGCCAACTTCCAAGGTACCCGCGACCGGCCACCCGCCGTGAGCGACATGCGCCGCATCAAGCAACAACCTGGAGAAACCCTGCAGAAGTACATCCAGCGCTTCAACAGCGCGCGCCTCAAGATCCCTAAGGTGTCCGAGGAGGCCATCATCTCGGCCTTCTCCGATGGCGTGCACGACGTCAAGATGAAGGAGGAGCTAGCGATGCATGAAGACCCCTGCACCTCCCTGGAGCTGTTCAACTTGGCGACCAAGTGCGCCAGGGCTGAGGAGGGGCGTCTCTCCCTCCTCGAGCTGCCTGCCGCTGAACCAGAGGAGAAGAAGCCCAAGGCCAAGGACGTGAAGCGCAAGGGGGCTGCCATACTCGCAGCTGAACCAGACACCAAGCGGGGCAAGGATCTGCCCGAACCCTCCAGAGGCAGCCGGTACTGTGTGTACCACGACCTCCACACCCACAACACCAACGAATGTCAAGAACTCCACGCCATGCGAGAAGGAAGGATCGGTCGTCGCCCTGACCGAGCTGACCGGGGCTACGGCCGAGGAGGAGGAAGAAACCCAGGACGCTGGGAAGATCGTGGCCCGCGCCAGGGGTGGCGCGACCAACCTCGCGAGGACCGCCGGCGGTGTCAGGACCCTGATCCTAAGTCACACCGATCTAGCATGTAACACATCATATCACTTTGCGGCCTCACGCACGATATTCCCACGGGTGCCACCTTACCTGGCCCGGGATCGTCTGCGCCTTTTGGCTCCCGTATATGATAGTGTCGCTAGCATCCATATGACAAAGAACCCGGGCCGACATGGCTAGTCGTGAACCCAAAGCGGCACTAACCCATGGGGACAGGCATACATGAATCAACCTCGAGCATGTCGGTCAACAGCGTGTGAATCCGGGCTGTAGCACTGGGCTAACAGGACTCCGGTAACCCGGGCTGTAGCAGGCTAGGCAGGACTCCGGATGTCACCGCGTGACATTTCCCCGAAGGGACAGACACAGGAACAAAGTGAAACACATGCCGGCCAATCAAGTGTCCTGAGAAGTAGTGCTGGGCTAGTAGGACTCTGGTGAACCGGGCTGTAGCGGACTACTATCGCTCAGAAAGCACTAGACTACATTTCCCCATATGATAGGCTGCCAAGGATAAACAACTAGATTGTCGGATCCCACTCATACCAAGCATTTCAATCATACACACAATATGCCCGATATGAGTACATACAACATGGCATCACAACAAGACTCTACGACTCAAGTATTTATTCATTAGGCTCCGAGGAGCGAGATATTACAAACATGGGTCTCATGACCTAACATTCAGAGCATACAAGTCAAAGCACATGCGGAAGATTAACATGTCTGAGTACAGACATCTACAAATGAAAAAGGCTGAGAAGCCTGACTATCTACCAGATCCTGCCGAGGGCACAAGATCGTAGCTGAGGTAACAAGCTAAACGTCGAAGTCCACGCGGAACTACTAGCGGGACTGAAATCTCTCTGCAAAACATAAATTAAGCAAACGTGAGTACAAATGTACCCAGCAAGACTTACATCAGAACTATCTACATATGCATCAGTATCAACAAAGGGGGTGGTGGAGTTTAACTGCAGCAAGCCAGCTTTGACTCGGCGGCTATCCTAAACTACGACTGCAAGCAACTCTTTTGAGGTGGCGCACACGAGTCCACATGTTCACCATATCAATACACCACTACGGATCTGCTCCCGTCTCCCTACGAGAAGGCCATCCATAGCACTCACGCTTATCTTGCGAGTTTTAGAGTATCCACTTTCACTTGTCTATGAACTATGCAAGGGGTCCAAGTTTCCATATCCGAGGA
This sequence comes from Triticum aestivum, assembly GCF_018294505.1. Lineage (NCBI taxonomy): Eukaryota > Viridiplantae > Streptophyta > Magnoliopsida > Poales > Poaceae > Triticum > Triticum aestivum. The sequence goes on from NC_057800.1 coordinate 605,958,371, forward strand.
ATCCGGCTATTCAAATAGATAATGATAACCCTGCAGGGGTGTACTTCTTCACACACGCTCTCGCCACTTATCGCCCTGTACACGTCATGTACCTCGGCAACCTTCAAGCGGAAGCCGGGCGAGGGAGTCGGCCACGACCTGACTAACCAACAAGTCTCTAGTCCAGGTTTATCGCCTATTCGGGTTCCATCCGCAAGGAGATCCGGCCGGGGTGTCGCTCACGGCCCCAAAGATGTGAGCAGGGTTCCCAAGCCCACCATCCGGGTGCCACTTGGTACACCGTGCCATGGTGCCTAGTCTGTCCCAAGCCCACCTGTACCGGGTGCCACTTGGTAGACTACTAACACTACCTACAAACACCAGAAACTAGTTGCAACTCCTGGACAGAGATCGAGTTGATTAATAAGCTGAGAGGGGCTGAGTTACCGGAACCCAATGTGTGGTAGTAACTGTTCATGGATCACAAACACAGAACTCAGTTCCTGAGAACGGCTGCAATGAGACAACCCACCATGTACTCCTACATGGCCTCTCACCACTACCTTTACCAAATCGTGTTCACACACTTAGATCTCAACGGTAGGACATGTTCACCACGTTCCAATTCATTCCCGATGAACCAGACCGGACTCAACTCTAAGCAGTAGCAGGCATGACAACAAGCATGAATGAGTAGGCACATCAGGGCTCAAACAATTCCTACTCATGCTAGTGGGTTTCATCTATTTACTGTGGCAATGACAGGTTATGCAGAGGAAAGGGGTTCAACTACCGCAACATGTAACAGTTGAATCGGTGTCGTCCTTAATGCAGTAAAAGAGAGCAGGAGCGAGAGAGTGGGATTGTATCGGAATGAACAAGGGGGTTTTGCTTGCCTGGCACTTCTGAAGATAGTATAGCTCTTCATCGATGTCATCGATCACGTCGTCGGAAACAACGTCTACTAAGAGGGGGCAATTACCGGCAAACAAGGAAGAATACAATCAATGCAATGCAACAATATGATGCATGATCATGACATGGCAATATGTTGTGATTTGGGCTAATGTAAGCGCCAGGTAGGTCTTCTGCTCTTTTTTAATTTTTCTTCTGTTTTGTTTTATTTAATTGCCACTGAATTCAAATTCAAACAAATTTGAAAACAGTGCCAAAACTCCCCTGGATAATTTTGTGTCACTTAAGGTCTACTCCTCATATACATAAAATATCTCAGGGCATTTGAAAATATATTCATTATATATTATGAATATAACTCCAAATTCAAATAGAATATTGATTTAAAAATCAGAGCCCAAATAATTCCTTAGAAATGTTCCAAAATTTTGGTTTGATTTATAACTCTTGCCAAAATTGTCAGAGCTATTTCTAGGGCATTTTGGATTTACTGATTGCAATTTTAGGGTTTCTTGCCCTTTTATTAAAATGATTTCTGAGGCTTTCAATTTCCTCATTTCAATTTTCGAAATATAGACATGATGCACACATGAAGCTAGCCTAGAGCATTACCTGAAGCTAGGGATGTGACAGCTCACCCCTACTAAACAAGAATCTTGTCCCGAGATTCAAGCATAGGGCAAGATGATGGGGGAACGCAACTAACGCAATCCTCATGATCCAGATTGCACTTCGAATGAACATTGATTCAATCATCATCTTTGTCTCAATGTCTTGCCCCGAGAACTCCAACTAACATGACAATGAGAGGAGAAGGGAAACTCGAGAGGGATCGATCTTATCGAAGGTCGAACAACTCAGGATGAACTCACGGAGTGAGACATTGAAACATCTCTCGAGCTGAGACACAAAACACATATCGAGAGGGGAGGAAAGAAACAAATGACGAGGTTTCAATTTGGCAGGTTACAATTCCACACTTGACTAAGATGGAGTATGAATTTGAAGTAGCAAGGAGATAATTGCAATGATTTCGTAACATGATACCTTAAGGAAGGTGACTCGTGGAATTATCCCTTAAGTGGCAAAAGGAATTACTTTTGATACAGAGATCGTTGGAACTCTCTATACCAGCCTAAGGCAATTTACGAGCGATCGTTTGACGGAGTTCGGGAGAGCGACACACTCGGTCTAGAATGGATGATGTGAACTACCTTGTTGAAGACAACGCAAGGGATGATTTTTCTTGCCCGTGCTCTCAAGAACTTGAGCATTTCCATATTAATCAAGTTTCTACCAACATCAGAGTCAAGGATCCTGGCAACACATCTTACTACCTTGACGAATAGTGATGGACAATGCAGATGCATAGAAAGACAACCCTTTCTCAGATTTCACCTTAGCGAGGCCAAGGGAATGAAATCTGGATGCTCGACCGAGAGACATTTAGCACTCTGCTTCTAATGTTCTCCTTGATGTACTGGTTACCACGGTCATGCTTTAAAGCATTAGCATAGCCATCAAGTAGTGGTCGGACTTTGGAGTACAATATATCCATAAGGAACAACTTCTGGAGTAAATCCTACGAAATCCTTATGGGGAGGTGGCCAACTTCCTCAATCAAGATACTACAATAATAGGTCTTTCGGCTGGGTGTGTTGGCCACGACATCCACTTTACTGGTGAAAGTACAACTATCCCTAGGTGGTTTTGGTAATTCATAACAACATATAGCTCATTGAGCTAATGCTATTCCAAGATGATTATTTCAGGAAACCTTAATGATTGGCATGGCATGGATGTGAAAGTGGAACCCTCAAAATGCTAAGGAAAAAGGATTGGCTCAACCTCAAAAGCTCAAGACTCTTCATTTTATATTTTAGTGATCCAAGATCACATTGAGTCTTTAGGAAAAGCCAATACTATCAAGGAGGGATGAGGTGTTGCTTAATGAGCCTCTTGCTTCATGTGCTTAGTGATATGCTCCAAAAACCCTCAACTACTTTCCCATATCCACATTTGACCTAAACCGTAAGCCAAACTCGGTCCTACCGATTCTTCCTATCCGGCGCCACTGAGTTTCACTTGTCTTTAGCCACCGCCAAACCCTAGCAATTCGGTTCTACCGATAGGGATCTCGGTCTCACCGAGATGGGATTGCAAACTCTCTGTTTCCCTTTCGTAACTTTTCGGTCTCACCGAAAGAGCGAATCGGTCCCACCGAGATTGCAATGTAAATTCAGTGTTTCCCCTTTGTAACTTTTCGGTCTCACCGAAAGAGCAAATCGGTCCCACCGAGTTTGCCTGACCAACTCTCTGGTTAGCTAATTACCAAATTCGGTCCCACCGAGTTTGTGTAATCGGTCTCACCGAGATTACGTTATGCCCAAACCCTAACCATATCGGTCCTACCGAGTTGCATGTCAGTCCCACCAAAAATCTCTAACGGTCACTAGGTTTACATTTTCGGTCCGACCGAGTTTGTTGATTCGGTCTCACCGAGATTGGAAAACTGTGTGTAACGGTTGGATTTTGTGTGGAGGCTATATATACCCCTCCACCTCCTCCTCATTCGGAGAGGGAGCCATCAGAACACATACACCATTCCAACTCATATGTTCTGAGAGAGAATCACCTACTCATGTGTTGAGACCAAGACATTCCATTCCTACCATATGAATCTTGATCTCTAGCCTTCCCAAGTTGCTTTCCACTCAAATCTTCTTTCCACCAAATCCAAATCCTATGAGAGAGAGTTGAGTGTTGGGGAGACTATCATTTGAAGCACAAGAGCAAGGAGTTCATTACCTAGACACCATTTGTTACTTCTTGGAGAGTGGTGTCTCCTAGATTGGCTAGGTGTCACTTGGGAGCCTCCGACAAGATTGTGGAGTTGAACCAAGGAGTTTGTAAGGGCAAGGAGATCGCCTACTTCGTGAAGATCTACCGCTAGTGAGGCAAGTCCTGTGTAGGCAGCGAGGCCCGCATGTCAGCGAGCCAGGGGCGTTAGTTAGTGGTTCAATTAGCCGCTAATGACACGTCCACGTCATCATCGCCGGCGTTATAACCACCGGCGTAAACAGAGCACTGCGAGGTTGCCCGTCCGGCCAACTCCGGCAGCGAGAGGTCGCGCGGCCGGGCGCGTTGGAAGCGGCGCAACGAGGCGCGTCCGTTGGTGGCCTCTGGCAGCGCTGGGGTGGCATGCAATGGCGGGGACGGCGAGTTGGGCGGCAGCCGGAGTACGGGAGCAGGCGGGTTCGGTGCTACAGCGTACGAGAGGAGGATCTAGTGGGTTTGCTCGGCTTCTGAGAGTGTGCTGAGCGCGCTGATGGGCTCGGACGGGAGCGGCAGCAGCTGTGGCCGCGGCCGCGCCATGGCCGGCGGTGATGATTTCTCCGGCTCGGTGGCAGGGCTAGTTAGAGCTTGAAATCGATGCGGGAAGGAGAGGGATTTGGAGCTGGTGCTCACTAGGAGTCGCAGGAGCTGGTCGTCGGGCTCGGGGGCGACTTGACAGCGACAGATCGACAATGAAGAACGGTGGCCACCGAGGTTGAAGAAAGCGGTGGTGACGACGTTGCAGGCCTTCCGGCGGGGCGTGGCTCGGTGGGGAGGAAAAGGGGGTCGAGGCAAAGCTTCTGAGCGCATCCGCGAGGCGAGGCAGTGGCTCTGGGCACGGTGGTGCTTGTCGGTGGTGGCGGCCTCGGACGCGAGCGAGGAAAACGGGGAAGAGAGACAGAGGAGGGGGAGAAGCACGGGGAGAGATCAAGGGGGGGATCCAGGGGTCGCGTGGCGTCGAGGAGGGGCTTCGAGGCGCCCGGTGAGGCAGGCGAGCAGGGAGGTGCGTGGCACCGCGGGCGCGCGTGCGCTGTCTCCCTCCTCTGCCTACTGGCAGAGGTAGGTGATGATTGGCACGGGTAGGTGGGCTGGGCAGCATAGCTGGGCCGCTGGGCTGTAGGTAAGCGCCAGGTAGGTCTTCTGCTCTTTTTTATTTTTTTCTTCTGTTTTGTTTTATTTAATTGCCACTGAATTCAAATTCAAACAAATTTGAAAACAGTGCCAAAACTCCCCTGGATAATTTTATGTCACTTGTCTACTCCTCATATACATAAAATATCTCAGGGCATTTGAAAATATATTCATTATATATTATGAATATAACTCCAAATTCAAATAGAATATTGATTTAAAAATCAGAGCCCAAATAATTCCTTAGAAATGTTCCAAAATTTTGGTTTGATTTATAACTCTTGCCAATCTTGCCAAAATTGTCAGAGCTATTTCTAGGGCATTTTGGATTTACTGATTGCAATTTTAGGGTTTCTTGCCCTTTTATTAAAATGATTTCTGAGGCTTTCAATTTCCTCATTTCAATTTTCGGAATATAGACATGATGCACACATGAAGCTAGCCTAGAGCATTACCTGAAGCTAGGGATGTGACAGCTCACCCCTACTAAACAAGAATCTCGTCCCGAGATTCAAACATAGGGCAAGATGATGGGGGAACGCAACTAACGCAATCCTCATGATCCAGATTGCACTTCGAATGAACGTTGATTCAATCATCATCTTTGTCTCAATGTCTTGCCCCGAGAACTCCAACTAACATGACAATGAGAGGAGAAGGAAAACTCGAGAGGGATTGATCTTATCGAAGGTCGAACAACTCAGGATGAACTCACGGAGTGAGACATTGAAACATCTCTCGAGCTGAGACACAAAACACATATCGAGAGGGGAGGAAAGAAACAAATGACGAGGTTTCAATTTGGCAGGTTACAATTCCACACTTGACTAAGATGGAGTATGAATTTCAAGTAGCAAGGAGATAATTGCAATGATTTCGTAACATGATACCTTAAGGAAGGTGACTCGTGGAATTATCCCTTAAGTGGCAAAAGGAATTACTTTTGATATAGAGATCGTTGGAACTCTCTATACCAGCCTAAGGTAATTTACGAGCGATCGTTTGACGGAGTTCGGGAGAGCGACACACTCGGGCTAGAATGGATGATGTGAACTACCTTGTTGAAGACAACGCATGGGATGATTTTTCTTGCCCGTGCTCTCAAGAACTTGAGCATTTCCATATTAATCAAGTTTCTACCAACATCAGAGTCAAGGATCCTGGCAACACATCTTACTACCTTGACGAATAGTGATGGACAATGCAGATGCATAGAAAGACAACCCTTTCTCAGATTTCACCTTAGCGAGGCCAAGGGAATGAAATCTGGATGCTCGATCGAGAGACATTTAGCACTCCGCTTCTAATGTTCTCCTTGATGTACTGGTTACCACGGTCATGCTTTGAAGCATCAACATAGCCATCAAGTAGTGGTCGGACTTCGGAGTACAATATATCCATAAGGAACAACTTCTGGAGTAAATCCTACGAAATCCTTATGGGGAGGTGGCCAACTTCCTTAATCAAGATACTACAATAATAGGTCTTCCGGCTGGGTGTGTTGGCCACGACATCCACTTTACTGGTGAAAGTGCAACTATCCCTAGGTGGTTTTGGTAATTCATAACAACATATAGCTCATTGAGCTAATGCTATTCCAAGATGATTATTTCAGGAAATCTCAATGATTGGCATGGCATGGATGTGAAAGTGGAACCCTCAAAATGCTAAGGAAAAAGGATTGGCTCAAGCTCAAAAGCTCAAGACTCTTCAGTTTATATTTTAGTGATCCAAGATCACATTGAGTCTTTAGGAAAAGCCTATACTATCAAGGAGGGATGAGGTGTTGCTTAATGAGCCTCTTGCTTCATGTGCTTAGTGATATGCTCCAAAAACCCTCAACTACTTTCCCATATCCACATTTGACCTAAACCCTAAGCCAAACTCGGTCCTACCGATTCTTCCTATCCGGCGCCACCGAGTTTCACTTGTCTCTAGCCACTGCCAAACCCTAGCAATTCGGTTCTACTGATAGGGATCTCGGTCTCACCGAGATGGGATTGCAAACTCTCTGTTTCCCTTTCATAACTTTTTGGTCTCACCAAAAGAGCGAATCAGTCCCACCGAGATTGCAATGTAAATTCAGTGTTTCCCCTTTGTAACTTTTCGGTCTCACCGAAAGAGCAAATCGGTCCCACCGGGTTTGCCTGACCAACTCTCTGGTTAGCTAATTACCAAATTCGATCGCACCGAGTTTGTGTAATCGGTCTCACCGAGATTACGTTATGCCCAAACCCTAACCATATCGGTCCTACCGAGTTGCATGTCAGTCCCACCAAAAATCTCTAACGGTCACTAGGTTTACATTTTCGGTCCGACCGAGTTTGTTGATTCGGTCCCACCGAGATTGGAAAACTGTGTGTAACGGTTGGATTTTGTGTGGAGGCTATATATACCCCTCCACCTCCTCCTCATTCGGAGAGAGAGCCATCAGAACACATACACCATTCCAACTCATATGTTCTGAGAGAGAATCACCTACTCATGTGTTGAGACCAAGACATTCCATTCCTACCATATGAATCTTGATCTCTAGCCTTCCCAAGTTGCTTTCCACTCAAATCTTCTTTCCACCAAATCCAAATCCTATGAGAGAGAGTTGAGTGTTGGGGAGACTATCATTTGAAGCACAAGAGCAAGGAGTTCATTACCTAGACACCATTTGTTACTTCTTGGAGAGTGGTGTCTCCTAGATTGGCTAGGTGTCACTTGGGAGCCTCCGACAAGATTGTGGAGTTGAACCAAGGAGTTTGTAAGGGCAAGGAGATCGCCTACTTCGTGAAGATCTACCGCTAGTGAGGCAAGTCCTGTGTAGGCGATGGCCATGGTGGGATAGACAAGGTTGCTTCTTCGTGGACCCTTTGTGGGTGGTTGCTTCTTCGTGGACCCTTCGTGGGTGGAGCCCTGTGTGGACTCGCGCAACCGTTACCCTTTGTGAGTGGAGCCCTGTGTGGACTCTCGCAACTTTTACCCTTTGTGGGTTGAAGTCTCCATCAACGTGGATGTAGGATAGCACCACCTATCCGAACCACGGGAAAAACATCCGTGTCTCCAATTGCGTTTGAATTCTTCAAACTCTTCCCTTTACATTCTTGCAGGTTGCATGCTTTACTTTCCGCTGCCAATATACTCTTTGCATGCTTGCTTGAATTATGTGATGATTGCTTGACTTGTCCTAAAATAGCTAAAATCTGCCAAGAACTAAAATTGGGAAAAGGTTAAGTTTTTATTTGGTCAAGTAGTCTAATCACCCCCCTCTAGACATACGTTCGATCCTTCAAGTGGTATCAGAGCTTTGGTCTCCATTTTCTTTGATCTCCATAGCTTTGGTTGTCATAGCCTTGGTTTCACAACCTAGGAGAGTATGGCGTCTAGCGAGGGAAATTATCACCGTAGAGGTCCTTACTTTGATGGTACTAATTTTGCTAGTTGGAAGCATAAAATGAAAATGCATATTCTTGGACATAACCCCGCCGTTTGGGCTATTGTGTGTGTTGGTTTGCAAGGTGACTTCTTTTATGGGAGAGAACCAAACCATGAAGCTACCGCAGAGGAGTTGAAGATGTTGCAATACAATGCTCAGGCTTGTGATATTCTCTTCAACGGATTGTGCCCCGAAGAATTCAACAAAATCAGCCGTCTTGAGAATGCAAAGGAAATTTGGGACACTTTGATTGATATGCACGAAGGTACCGACTCCGTCAAGGAATCCAAGTTGGATGTGCTTCAAAGCCAACTTGACAAGTTCAAGATGAAGGATGGTGAAGGTGTCGCTGAAATGTTCTCTAGGCTTGCTCTCATCACAAATGAGATTGCCGGCTTAGGAAGTGAAGAGATGACCGGTAAATTCATCATCAAGAAGATTCTAAGAGCCTTGGATGGAAAATATGATACCGTGTGCACATTGATTCAAATGATGCCCAACTACAAAGATCTCAAGCCAACGGAGGTGATTGGAAGAATTGTTGCTCATGAGATGTCACTTAAGGATAAAGAGGAACTTCACAACAAATCAAGTGGTGCCTATAAAGCCTCATGTGAAGCCCCTACATCATCAAGTGAGAAACAAGACTTCAATGAAGAATTGAGCTTAATGGTTAAGAACTTCAACAAGTTCTACAAGAGTAGAAGCAAAGATAGAAGCTTCAAGTCAAGGTCCTACAATGACAAAAGATCTTCTAGTCGAGAGCGAAACTGCTACAGTTGTGGAAGACCCGGACACTATTCCAATCAGTGTACGGCTCCCTACAAGAGAAGAGAAGATTCTCCAAAAAGAAGAAGCAAAGAATCACCACCAAAAGAGAGGAGGAGTAGAGATGATCGTTATGAATGAAGATACTCACGGAGAAGCAAGGATTCGGAAAGAAAGGAAAAATCATCAAGGAGCTACACAAGACGAAGACATCAAGCTCATGTTGGTGAATGGGTATCCGCCTCCGACTCCGACAGCCACTCCAAGAGAAGTTATCACTCCGACTCCGAAGATACTCAAGATGAAGGTGTTGCCGGCCTAGCACTTGTGTCAACCAACTCCTACGACATATTTGACTCACCAAATGAAGGAACTGGAAGATGCTTCATGGCCAAAGGTCCTAAGGTAACACACCCCAAGTATGTTGATTTCAATAGTGATGAAGATGACTTGTTAGGTGATGATTTGCTTGTTGACAACTCTAGTGATGAATACTATGATGAAACGTCAATTAAACATGCTAATCAAGATAAAACGAATGACAATGATAAGGAGAAGATTGAGGCCCTAACTAAAGAACTAAACACTCTTAAGTTAGCTCATGAAATCATCTTCGAAGATCATCGAGAACTTTTAAGAGCTCATGAGAAATTACGCTTTGAAAAGCTCAATCTTGAGCAAGAGCATGAGTTCTTAAAAGCAATCAATGATGATCTCCGCAAGAAAAGTTCTTCTTACATTGCCAAGCGTTTACTCTTATCCACTTACATGCCTCAAGTCAAGTCTAGTAACAAGAACAAGAAAGATTCTTCCTCTAGTAGTAACAATGATCATGCTAAATCCAATATTGTTGCTTCTAGTAGTTCTCTTGATTCCACTAATGATTCTCTTAGCCAAGTTACACTTGAGCAAGAAAATAGTTTATTGAAGGGAATTATAGAGAAAGGAGTGTACAAAAGCCTTGCCGGGAGTAAGCAATTCGAGGAAATTGTGCGCAAGCAAGGAATGCACCAGAAGAATCGAGGTGTTGGTTTTGAACGAAAGTTCAATGCCAATGGAGTTGAGTGGGAAGAAGATCAATACCCCAAGACAAAATTTCTCCCTCAACAAGAGAAGTATGATACTTCTTTCAAGGGGACACAAGCTCAAGATGATCTTCCACCACAAGACTACAAGCAAAAAGGCAAGGACAAGCTTCAAGAGGAAATTGACGCATTTGAAGAAGCTCCTAAGACCTTAGTCAAGTGAATTCCCAAGACTACTTCAAGTTCCACTTCATCAAGTATGACTACAACTCCAAGGATTCCCATCAAGATGATGTGGATCCAAAAGAAGAAGAACTAGAGAGTTCTTGAGGGTGACTCCGCCAACATACTTCACTCTTATCATTTTGGCAAGAACAAGTGCAATCAACTTCCACATCTTGCACTAGTTCAAGGAGTCACAAACCCTCTTATTGGTAAGACAAGGGACAAGGTAACCTAAAAGTTTTCATGGACATCATGTTTTGTGTGCATCACTCTATGTCTATGGATATCCTTGCTTGTTCCTTGTGGGACTAACCCATGTAGGTATTGAAAGTGCAATTCACTCAAATGGATAGCTCCAAGTGATCTACATCAATATTGAGCATCCACATCTTTAACATCTACATGAATTCATCATCGACAAAACCCAAGGTTAGTTCATCCCTCTTAGGGGGGATATCACATCTAGGGGGAGCTTTACTCTAAGACTTGAGCTAAAGCAACTCTAAAGATGTGAACACAACAATGCTTTATGTAAAAGTGGTAACCCCACTTGAGCTTAAACGACGAGTATGGCCTATGATCAAGTGCTCTCACTTGACTCCTAAGTCAATATACTCATATATAGATGACCTTGTCATCGCAAATTGCTTGATAGATGCTAGAATTGGTTGTGCATGTCTTGCCACATATTTCATTTGCCATCTTATTGTGTGAGCATGCTGGTTGCATATTTTACTCATTCGAGGACATCCACTTGTTGTTTTGATTGTTTGGTTTTATTTTCTTTTGCCAAGTGGATGGACAAGAATGCCTAAGTACCTCCTCTAGCTATCTATGCTTTTCTCGTCTCAAACTCTATTCATGATGCATCACAAAATTTGATCAAGTCAGATTCGAACCACTCAGTGTGAGGAGCGCTCGGAGTCCCCGATTCATCATAGACTTAAACTTCCAAAACCTCTTTATGATTCTCGGTCTGACCGATACCCCACTTTCGGTCCTACCGAGATCATTAAGTTGATCTAGGTTTTCGATCTCGGTGCAACCGATTTGAACATTTCGGTCACACCGAGTTTCAGTAACTGCCTGCAGTTATGAATCTTGGTGCCACCGAGTTGTTCCACTCGGTCACATCGACAGGGTCGGGCTATATATAGTCACGAGAATTTTTTTGGAAATTTCTCCGAACCCCTTCGCCGGCGCGATAGCCTGCTCTGCCATTGTGGTCTCCGGATCGTCTCCTCGCCGCCAGCCGCCTCCAGTCGCTGGTCTCCGTCGCCGTCAACGGGATTCTGCCCTGCCGTTGCCGCCGTAGCGAGTCTCCGCCGAACTAGGGTATGGACTCGATCTTTGTGCTGTTCTCCAATCCAATTCTCAGCACATTGTGATCATCATGATTCTTGCCACGATTGAAACACTCCTATCCAGTCAATGCGCCCGTAGATTAGCTTTGATTCGAAAATTTTAGGGTTAGGTTTCCGCCGAAACCATCTCGGACTCACCGAGTTGAAAAACTCGGTCCCACCGATTTGGCTTATGCCATTGCACAAGTGAGACTCGGTCTGACCGAGAATTACTTATCGGTGTGACCGATTTTGGAACTCAGTGAAACCCTAGCAGTCTCGGTGCCACCGAACTGTGACTCGGTCCAACCGAGTTCACTAGTTTAGGTTCCACAACTGCTTCGTTATCACCGAGTTTGAAAATTGGTAGATCCGAGATGATTTCAGTGGGAAACTAAAACTAAGTTTTTTGGATCATTCTTTTGCAAAAATCTCTGCATTTTGTGATCCTCATCCACTCTATCTCATCTATAATCTGTTCACAGGGTCAGCAGTCAGTTTGCAGCATGTCTGATCAAAGTGATAACCAAAACATGTCAGAGCAGCAGGTGCACATGAGTGAGGGCACTAGTCCCTCCAGTTCTTCTGATGAAGGCAGCAGGAGCACTCCTAGCAACTTGCCAAAAGCTGCTACCAGACAGAGGAAGAAGAAAACTTCAGACTCCGAAGATGAAGATTATGTGGCAGAGGAAGAGGCCACTTCAAAGAGAGTTGAGCCAGCTCAAGGCACTAAGCCAGGTCTGAAAATCAAAAGGCCAGCAGGCAGGCAGCCCATGTCAAAGGCAAGAGCCTCAACTGAAAAGCCTGAACCCAAAGAGCCAGTTGTTGCTGAGGGAAAGAAGAGGAAGGAAAGGGTCAAGAAGACCGTAGCCAGAGTGCTAGGAAAGGCTTCCATCATGGAAGAGGAAGAGGAAGAAGAGGTAGCTGCACCAGCACCCAAGGCACCCAAGCTGATGGGTGACGCTATCAAATCAGGGGCTACTGCATCTAAGCCCAAGGCTGCATCAAAGGTCAAGACAACACCTAAGAGAAATACAAGGAGCATCCCAGCTGCTGAAAAGAACAAGGCCCCAGTGCCTGAAGCTGCAGAAGAAGAGGAAGAGAATGTTCTGAGAAAGCTAAAGCCCAAGATCCCAGACCACAATGATGCTCATCCTGTGGCTGAGGACATGAAGCTCAGGAGAGATTCAGGGCTGAGGAAGTGGAGAGAAGCAGATCCATATGCTTCTAGGAGAAGGACTGCTGTGGATTACAGGTTTCACACCAAGGAGCAGCAAGATTTCTATGAGACTGTTTTGTTGGACAAGAAGCCAATTGTATGTGATATGAGATGGGTCGACTGGAAGTACATGAAGGACAATGAGGAGCACTATCCTGGAGTGCAAGACAGCTTCACAGCTTGTGGGGTCGCTGACTTTGTTGGGCAGAAGCTCACAAAGTGGAATGAGGAACTTATAATGCAGTTCTACTCCACAGCACATTTTTATCCAGATGGGAGGATCACATGGATGTCTGAGGGTACGAGGTACCAATCCACAGTTGCTGAGTGGGCACAGATCATTAATGCCCCAGAGGAGCAAGATGATGACTTGGATATCTATGCCAAGAATAAGATGGACCACAACTCAATGTCCAATATGTACAAGAAGATCCCAAATGAAGCACTTGATACTTTCAAGTTTGGCTCAGTACATTACCTTCTGTCAGGGCTACCGGCAATCAATTGGATCTTGAGGCACACCTTATTGCCCAAGTCAGGTGATCACAAGATGATCAGAGGCCATGCTATCAACTTGCTACATGTGTTTGATGTGCCTCAGAAGTTCAAGGTGATGAGCCTCATAGTGGAAACTATCAAAAGGACTGCAGCGGATCAGAAGAGGAGTTGCGGATATGCCCCTCAGATCCAGGAGCTCATTAACTCCAAGATGGGCACGGGCATATACTTATTGGACAAGGAACATTTGCCCATCCGTCCAGATTTTGAGGACAATGAAGTTGTCATGACTGAGAATGAACCATCGTCTGCACAAGCTTACACAAAGAAGGAGAAGGCAAGGAAGGAGAAAGCTGCCAAGATGCCAACTCAAGAGGAGGCATCTGAGTATTTCTTGAAGACCAAACAGGAGCAGCTTGGTTACCTCATTGCATCCAGCCTGCGGATTGAGCAAGGACTAGCCACCCTAACTCAAAACCAGGCGAGCCTAGAAAGAATCATGGAACAAAAGTTCTTTGACTTGGATGTCAAGGTAACGGAGATTCAGACTGCAGTGGAGCAGCTCCATGATGATATGCAGGAGAGGAGAGGCAGGACTACCACTCATGCCTTTGCCAGAGTGCCACGAGGTCCGAGGTCGTCTGCCGTGCCAGTTGCTGACACAAGAGCCACCACCTCAGCACCAGCTACAGCCTCAGTTCCACCAGCTCCAGCATCTACTTCATTTCCAACTCCAGCATCTACATCAGCGTCTACACAAGCCTTCGTCCTTGGAGTGATCCGGACTCCACCACCACCTGAAGATCAAGCCTGAGCGTCGATCTAGTGCTATGCATTTTCTAGGAACTTTTTGGTAACTTGTTGCCAAAGGGGGAGAAGATGTATAGATCATAGGCTTCGAGAGAGAGAGTGTTGCTTTTCTCTCTTGCTTTATTTGGTGGTTTTTCAAACTTGTTTGCTTTTGAGTGCTTGAGATACTACGTCATTATTTGTGAGACATTGATGATCATGTGTTTGATCATAAGCTACACTTAATGCTTGCTTAATGCTATTATCCTATCTATCTTATGTGATCATTCACTATTCTTGGTGATGAGTGCATGTATTTCATTCTTATCATTTTAAGCGCTCCACCAAGATGTATGTGACATGGAAGAGTAACCCATGACTCTAACTCCTTGTGCATTTGCAGTCCAAAGCAAATTTTAAATATGCACAAATTTAGGGGGAGCTCTTACTTATCACATACTTCTCAAAGCGACGATATATTTCATGCTTATTATCATTTGTCGAAGCTTTGATCTATATGTTGTCATCAATTACCAAAAAGGGGGAGATTGAAAGTGCAACTATCCCTAGGTGGTTTTGGTAATTCATAACAACATATAGCTCATTGAGATAATGCTATTCCAAGATGATTATTTCAGGAACGCTCAATGATTGGCATGGCATGGATGTGAAAGTGGAACCCTCAAAATGCTAAGGAAAAAGGATTGGCTCAAGCTCAAAAGCTCAAGACTCTTCATTTTATATTTTAGTCATCCAAGATCACATTGAGTCTTTAGGAACAGCCAATACTATCAAGGAGGGATGAGGTGTTGCTTAATGAGCCTCTTGCTTCATGTGCTTAGTGATATGCTCCAAAAACCCTCAACTACTTTCCCATATCCACATTTGACCTAAACCCTAAGCCAAACTCGGTCCTACCGATTCTTCCTATCCGGCGCCACCGAGTTTCACTTGTCTTTAGCCACTGCCAAACCCTAGCAATTCAGTTCTACCGATAGGGATCTCGGTCTCACCGAGATGGGATTGCAAACTCTTTGTTTCCCTTTCGTAACTTTTCGGTCTCACCGAAAGAGCGAATCGGTCCCACCGAGATTGCAATGTAAATTCAGTGTTTCCCCTTTGTAACTTTTCGGTCTCACCGAAAGAGCAAATCGGTCCCACCGAGTTTGCCTGACCAACTCTCTGGTTAGCTAATTACCAAATTCGGTTCCACCGAGTTTGTGTAATCGGTCTCACCGAGATTACGTTATGCCCAAACCCTAACCATATCGGTCCTACCGAGTTGCATGTCAGTCCCACCGAAAATCTCTAACGGTCACTAGGTTTACATTTTCGGTCCGACCGAGTTTGTTGATTCGGTCCCACCGAGATTGGAAAACTGTGTGTAACGGTTGGATTTTGTGTGGAGGCTATATATACCCCTCCACCTCCTCCTCATTCGGAGAGAGAGCCATCAGAACACATACACCATTCCAACTCATATGTTCTGAGAGAGAATCACCTACTCATGTGTTGAGACCAAGACATTCCATTCCTACCATATGAATCTTGATCTCTAGCCTTCCCAAGTTGCTTTCCACTCAAATCTTCTTTCCACCAAATCCAAACCCTATGAGAGAGAGTTGAGTGTTGGGGAGACTATCATTTGAAGCACAAGAGCAAGGAGTTCATTACCTACACACCATTTGTTACTTCTTGGAGAGTGGTGTCTCCTAGATTGGCTAGGTGTCACTTGGGAGCCTCCGATAAGATTGTGGAGTTGAACCAAGGAGTTTGTAAGGGCAAGGAGATCGCCTACTTCGTGAAGATCTACTGCTAGTGAGGCAAGTCCTGTGTGGGCGATGGCCATGGTGGGATAGACAAGGTTGCTTCTTCGTGGACCCTTTGTGGGTGGTTGCTTCTTCGTGGACCCTTCGTGGGTGGAGCCTTGTGTGGACTCGCGCAACCGTTACCCTTTGTGGGTGGAGCCCTGTGTAGACTCTCGCAACCGTTACCCTTTGTGGGTTGAAGTCTCCATCAACGTGGATGTAGGATAGCACCACCTATCCGAACCATGGGAAAAACATCTGTGTCTCCAATTGCATTTGAATTCTTCAAACCCTTCCCTTTACATTCTTGCAAGTTGCATGCTTTACTTTCCGCTGCCAATATACTCTTTGCATGCTTGCTTGAATTATGTGATGATTGCTTGACTTGTCCTAAAATAGCTAAAATCTGCCAAGAACTAAAATTGGGAAAAGGTTAAGTTTTTATTTGGTCAAGTAGTCTAATCACCCCCCTCTAGACATACTTTCGATCCTTCAACTGGTTACAGAGAGACCAATATTATAGTTCTTGGAGTGTGTTCCAACCATCATATCTGCCTGAGATTCAGATCTGGTTGGTGTCAGGATATTCCAGACTCATCAAGTCTAGAAAGAAAAATGAAAGTTTGCAACACAAATCGACGAGATGATGTTGCGAGACTCTCGGGGAAATGAACTATGGTAGTAAGCTCCAAAACATGAGCTGGTTCTGCTAAACACATGTGAACACGCTGTCCCAGACAAGCATGACCACATAGTAGTCTTATGATAAAATACTACCGAGTTCAGGTTGGGAACCATCATCGAGGATATCGAAGTCTTGTGCATTACCATGGATTAACACTTAACTCCTTCTCCTAGAACAAATCAGTCAGTGGCTTGGTGTGCTAGGGACACATATGGACTAGAGGTAGCGAGCCTATCAAACCACAGAATACTTCGCACATGCATGACTAACTTGGGATGATTCCAAGGAAGCAGAACAAGCTTTCTTGAATCCACGGCGACAACTTCCACCAAATGCACGTGAATCAGAGGTAGTCACTTCTTTCATCCAAACATATGCTTCATGAGCTACCATGAAGAAATGCTTTCAAAGTTTCCAACACTAACTTAGATGTTCAACATGAATCATGGACAAGATGATAATGTTGTCAATGGGCTCAACAAACAACCACCTAGGCTTCCATATAAATGGAATTCCACAATTAAGTGAACATGGTGATAGCATTGGTCAGAACAAAGGATGTAATGGTGTATGCCCTAGGAATCAACATCGAGTAGGACAACATTACGAACATCGTTGGTTCTGATTTGATTTGAGGATAGCCCACACTCAAATCAAAGTTTGGACAAGACAATAGATCCAATAACTGATCACGAAGACCAATCGATGAAGATATCATCTTTCTTGAACACACACACCCAAAAGATATCCCTTAACACGAACTACGCAAGACAAGCTTTTATCTTCCAACTCTCCAAGTTGTTGTTAAGCTTAACCAACTAGCTCAGGGGTATCCAACACAGATTCTTGGAGAAAAGGGTGGCTACAAGAAACCAACTTGATCACGAACTCAACATAGCGATCAAGTGACAACCTGTTGATACTTCCAAGAAGATATTTGGAAAATCACAACCCACCGATATGTTATTAAGCTCGAGAACAATCTTGCTTTGCGAGGCAAGATGATGTGATCAATAGAGCAAGGGTTTGACACAATCTTAACTCATTGATCGAATAGTGCTCCGGAAATAAGGACTAGGTAGCACGATCAATCTTAGAATGATGATTCAATAACCAACATGCTAAGAATGAGTTTATTGTCCATTAACTACCAAGCAACGGGGTTGCTAGGACTATTGATTTCACACATCACAGTTCACTTGTCGGCATTCCGGTTACAACAACACGGAACCGAAGAATGAATAATGATGGCGATAAGTATCACTGCGTCAAGAATTCATAAGAGGTGGTGCAATTCTCATGACATTCTTGACATAAATATGGTAACACTCCAAGGTAGAACAGAGCGAAAGCTGGGTTGGCATTTTGAACCATGGAATACAACTACTTTGACCCAATCCTAGATATGGATAAGGTACTGGAGTTTGTTTCTCCTAGTCATTCTAGAATAGAATGGCTTGAAGGACCACAAGAATAGCAGGCATCGATGAACACGATCGCACAACTACTCCCGACTATCAGTTGATAGACGAGAGTCAGAAAACAACTAAAGAGGGACAACTCAAGGGAACATATAATTTTCTGAGTTGTGGATGCATAGGTTAGCATGTTATTTGTTCCGGATAACCCATGCAGAAATGTTGAACTGGCAGAGTCACAATATAGAATGGAGAACTCATCAGGAGCACTCTGTCGTGACCTTTTGGTTCAAAAGAACTCCTGCCAAGAATGGTCCATGATAATTGGAAGAAGGATGTACCACGAACCTCGAGGACTATCGCAAAGGTTACTAATATCCTAAAGGAACTAGCAACACTATCAACATGAGATAAGTAGGGTGAATCTCGGGTTCAAGAACCCATGAATAGGATACCTACCACTACATGGCATCACACGATGCTTTCGAGAATGATGGCCAGAATCATCACACTGGGAACACAAGACATGGCTAGATTACTAGGTGATCCTCTAAGACACCTAGGGTCATAATACTAGCTCCAACCTATATGCTGAGGCAACAAAGTGCCTCAACTCACCGATTAGTGTGGTTAATCTGGCCCAAAAGGATATCAGAAATGGAAAGAAAGGATTTGCAAATGCATCAGACTATTTAGAGACCTGGGATGACTCGGACAGCATAACGGCTGTAATTGCTCAAAAAGATTTGAGACAACCTGCAAAAATGGTGGCATAACCACTTAACAACATCATAATATCAAGGTTCTGAGGCCAGCTATGAACATATGGAAGTAGTAGGAACTGAACTGAGGCTTGAACTCAACAATCCTAGGCAACTACGGTTTAGTAACACGTCATCCTGAGAGATAGAAGAGAAGCCTAGTTCTTAACCCCGTAGAAAGACAAGATGACTCAGATCAGAAGGTCATGAGGATAAGGAGTAAAAAGAGCCCTACGTTCCCTTCCACAATCAATTCCCTTATATAACTAAAGCATTTCTAGACACAACTTCGACCAGTATGGCTTGGTAATCCTATAGGTAGTCAGGCTCTGATACCAAAGCTGTCAGGACCCCGATCCTAAGTCACACCGATCTAGCATATAACACATCATATCACTTTGCGGCCTCACGCACGGTATTCCCACGAGTGCCACCTTACCTGGCCCGGGACCATCTGCGCCTTTTGGCTCACGTATATGATAGTGTCGCTAGCATCCATATGACAAAGAACCCGGGCCGACATGGCTAGTCGTGAACCCAAAGCAGCACTAACCCATGGGGACAGACATACATGAATCAACCTCGAGCATGTCGGTCAACAGCGTGTGAATTCGGGCTGTAGCACTGGGCTAACAAGACTCCGGTAACCCGGGCTGTAGCAGGCTAGGCAGGACTCCGGATGTCACCGCGTGACATTTCGCCGAAGGGACAGACACAGGAACAAAGTGAAACACATGCCGGCCAGTCAAGTGTCCTGAGCAGTAGTGCTGGGCTAGCAGGACTCCGGTGAACTGGGCTGTAGCGGACTACTATTGCTCAGAAAGCACTAGACTACATTTCCCCATATGATAGGCTGCCAAGGATAAACAACTAGATTGTCGGATCCCACTCATACCAAGCATTTCAATCATACACACAATATGCCCGATATGAGTACATACAACATGTCATCACAACACGACTCTACGACTCAAGTATTTATTCATTAGGCTCCGAGGAGCGAGATATTACAAACATGGGTCTCATGACCCAACATTCAGAGCATACAAGTCAAAGCACATGCGGAAGCTTAACATGTCTGAGTACAGACATCTACAAATGAAAAAGGCTGAGAAGCCTGACTATCTACCAGATCCTGCCGAGGGCACAAGATCGTAGCTGAGGTAACAAGATAAACATCGAAGTCCACGCGGAACTACTAGCAGGACTGAAATCTCTCTGCAAAACATAAATTAAGCAAACGTGAGTACAAATGTACCCAGCAAGACTTACATCAGAACTATCTACATATGCATCGGTATCAACAAAGGGGGTGGTGGAGTTTAACTGCAGCAAGCCAGCTTTGACTCGGCGGCTATCCTAAACTACGACTGCAAGCGACTCTTTTGAGGTGGCGCACACGAGTCCACATGTTCACCATATTAATACACCACTATGGATCCGCTCCCGTCTCCCTACGAGAAGGCCATCCATAGCACTCACACTTATCTTGCGAGTTTTAGAGTATCCACTTTCACTTGTCTATGAACTATGCAAGGGGTCCAAGTTTCCATATCCGAGGAATCCGACTATTCGAATAGATAATGATAACCCTGCAGGGGTGTACTTCTTCACACACGCTCTCGCCACTTATCGCCCTGTACACGTCATGTACCTCGGCAACCTTCAAGCGGAAGCCGGGCGAGGGAGTCGGCCACGACCTGACTAACCAACAAGTCTCTAGTCCAGGTTTATCGCCTATTCGGGTTCCATCCGCAAGGAGATCCGGCCGGGGTGTCGCTCACGGCCCCAAACGATGTGAGCAGGGTTCCCAAGCCCACCATCCGGGTGCCACTTGGTACACCGTGCCATGGTGCCTAGTCTGTCCCAAGCCCACCTGTACCGAGTGCCACTTGGTAGACTACTAACACTACCTACAAACACCAGAAACTAGTTGCAACTCCTGGACAGAGATCGAGTTGATTAATAATCTGAGAGGGGCTGAGTTACCGGAACCCAATGTGTGGTAGTAACTATTCATGGATCACAAACACAGAACTCAGTTCCTGAGAACGGCTGCAATGAGACAACCCACCATGTACTCCTACATGGCCTCTCACCACTACCTTTACCAAATTGTATTCACACACTTAGATCTCAATGGTAGGACATGTTCACCATGTTCCAATTCATTCCCGATGAACCAGACCGGACTCAACTCTAAGCAGTAGTAGGCATGACAACAAGCATGAATGAGTAGGCACATCAGGGCTCAAACAATTCCTACTCATGCTAGTGGGTTTCATCTATTTACTGTGGCAATGACAGGTCATGCAGAGGAAAGGGGTTCAACTACCGCAGCATGTAACAGTTGAATCAGTGTTGTCCTTAATGCAGTAAAAGAGAGCAGGAGCGAGAGAGTGGGATTGTATCGGAATGAACAAGGGGGTTTTGCTTGCCTGGCACTTCTGAAGATAGTATAGCTCTTCATCGGTGTCATCGATCACGTCGTCGGAAACAACGTCTACTGAGAGGGGGCAATTACCGGCAAACAAGGAAGAATACAATCAATGCAATGCAACAATATGATGCATGATCATGACATGGCAATATGTTGTGATTTGGGCTAATGCAACAGAAAGTCATTTTAATTGAAGTGGAATTCAAAACTATATCAAAATCCAACTCCAAACCTATTATGGAATTTGCCCTAATCATGTTTCATCCTAAACAGTGATGTTAACTTGCTCAAACATGCATGTAAATGGTACAGATGGATTCCTTGATTTTTTCTGATAATTTTTCATATATAAATTATTTCATTTGGAGTTACGGTTGAATTTCTATGATTTTTAGAAGTTTGGCTATTTTCTGAAATAAATAAATCATTTAAGATTTATTTAAATTCCAGAAATGGATTACTGCGTCAGCATGACATCGTCATGACGTCAGCAGGTCAACGGGGCACGGTCCAGGTCAAACCTGACCAGTGGGACCCACTGGTCAGTGACCCAGTGACATTTAGTGTCACAGACAGGTGGGTCCGGTCAACGGCCATGTCAGCGAGGTCAACGGTGACGCATGGGGCCACTGCGTTTTGATTAATCTTAATCTATTTTTGTTAGCTGGTTAGTTAGGCAGCGGGGCCCGCATGTCAGTGAGCCAGGGGCGTTAGTTAGTGGTTCAATTAGCCGCTAATGACGCGTCCAAGTCATCATCGCCGGTGTTATAACCACCAGCGTAAACAGAGCACGACGAGGTTGCCCGTCCGGCCAACTCTGGCAGCGAGAGGTCGCGCGGGCGGGCGCGTTGGAAGCGGCGCAACGAGGCGCGTCCGTTGGTGGCCTCGGGCGGCACTGGGGTGGCGTGCAACAGCGGGGACGACGAGTTGGGCGGCGGCCGGAGTACGGGAGCAGGCGGTTCGGCGCTACAGCGTACGGGAGGAGGATCTGGTGGGTTTGCTCGGCTTCTGGGAGTGTGCTGAGCGCGCTGATGGGCTCGGACGAGAGCGGCAACAGCTGTGGCCGCGGCGGCACCATGGCCGGCAGTGATGATTTCTCCGGCTCAGTGGCGGGGCTAGTTAGAGCTTGAAATCGATGCGGGAAGGAGAGGGATTTGGAGCAGGTGCTCACTGGGAATCGCAGGAGCTGGTCGTCGGGCTCGGGGGCGACTTGACGGCGACGGATCGACAACGAAGAACGGCGGCCACCGAGGTTGAAGAAAGCGGTGGTGACGACGTTGTAGGCCTTCCGGCGGGGCGTGGCTCGGTGGGGAGGAAAAGGGGGTCGAGACAAAGCTTCTGAGCGCATCGGCAAGGCGAGGCAGTGGCTCTGGGCACGGTGGTGCTTGTCGGTGGTGGCGGCCTCGGACGCGAGCGAGGAAAACGGGGAAGAGAGACAGAGGAGGGGGAGAAGCACGGGGAGAGATCAAGGGGGGGGGATCCAGGGGTCGCGTGGCGTCGAGGAGGGGCTTCGAGGCGCCCGGTGAGGCAGGCGAGCAGGGAGGTGCGTGGCACCGCGGGCGCGCGTGCGCTGTCTCCCTCCTCTGCCTACTGGCAGAGGTAGGTGATGATTGGCACGGGTAGGTGGGCTGGGCAGCATAGCTGGGCCGCTGGGCTGTAGGTAAGCGCCAGGTAGGTCTTCTGCTCTTTTTTATTTTTTCTTCTGTTTTGTTTTATTTAATTGCCACTGAATTCAAATTCAAACAAATTTGAAAACAGTGCCAAAACTCCCCTGGATAATTTTATGTCACTTAAGGTCTACTCCTCATATACATAAAATATCTCAGGGCATTTGAAAATATATTCATTATATATTATGAATATAACTCCAAATTCAAATAGAATATTGATTTAAAAATCAGAGCCCAAATAATTCCTTAGAAATGTTCCAAAATTTTGGTTTGATTTATAACTCTTGCCAAAATTGTCAGAGCTATTTCTAGGGCATTTTAGATTTACTGATTGCAATTTTAGGGTTTCTTGCCCTTTTATTAAAATGATTTCTGAGGCTTTCAATTTCCTCATTTCAATTTTCGGAATATAGACATGATGCACACATGAAGCTAGCCTAGAGCATTACCTGAAGCTAGGGATGTGACAGGCGGGACCTGCTTCACGAGGGGGACTGGAGGGATCAGCCTCGTGAGGATCGCCCTCATGGCAACGCAGGCCTACCTCCGCTGCCGCCACAACCAAGGAGGAACGAAGACCGCCATCAAGACGAGGGGGCTGGGGGCTTCCAAGAGCCGTGCGCAATCGCCTGCATCCTGGGCGGAGCTCAAGCCCCAGCCTCTCAATGTATCTTCAAGAAGTTTGCCCGCGAAGTGAATGCAGTTCTCCCCAAGCTCGAAGCAACGCGCCCCCTCAGGTGGTCGGCGTGCGCCATCACATTCAGCTCAGCAGACCAGCTCAAGTGCGCAGCCACGGCCGGAGTCCTCCCGATGCTTTGCTCCCCAGTCATCAGCAATGTGCTGGTCACCAAGACCCTCATCGACGGAGGGGAAGGGCTCAACCTCCTGTCTGTGGAAACCTTTAACAACCTCCAAGTGCCCTACGATCAGCTTCAGCCAACCAAGCCTTTATCCGGAATCACCGACAGATCAACGGTCCCGATCGGGCAGGTCCGCCTCCCTGTCACCTTCGGGGCCCGCAGCAACTACCGCACCGAGCTCATCGACTTCGACGTCGCTCACATCCGCCTGCCGTACAACGCCATCCTCGGGTACCCAGCGCTGGCCAAGTTCATGGCCATGACTCACCACAGCTACAACGTCCTCAAGATGCCAGGAAGTGGCGGCGTCATCACGGTGCCCTGTGAAGAGAAGGATGCAGTGTGTTCCCTGGAGCGAGCCTTTCAGGCCGCGTAGCTAGAAGACCTAGATCACGGAAGCAGAAGGCTTCCTGAGACCACCCCAAGAAGAAGAAGACGTCGCCAGGCTCAGCCCCTCAGGAGGCAGGCCCTTCAGGGCCCGCATCCGCCCAGTGGGAACCTCCTTCCATCGCATAGGAAAGCGCGCCCGGCGCCCTCCTCAGGCAGGGCTCGGGGGCTCTCACCTGGAGGGCCACCGACCTAGCCAGGGCCACGAGGGAGGCGCTAGGGCACCATGTGGAGGCATGCTTCGAAGCACGTTTCCCTCGAGAAGGAGCCAGGCAAGGAAGGGCAGACCAGCGCGAGTTCGTTAACAAGGCCATTCAAGAACTACAGGAGTCAAGGATCATGAGAGGTTGCCGTCGTCCACCAGCTGTGGCCCCACATCCAGGCGAGGATGGTGGGCCGCGCTCCTGCGTCGACGTACCAGGACTCAATCAGATCGCCATGACGGAGCGCCTCTGGCCCTGCGGGGGTCCGCCCCACAGCTATGTTCGCATGCCTTACGGCCTGCCGAGCATGGCTGCGGCGTACCAGCACCTCATGAGGGGCATCATGGAGGCTCAGGAAGGCAGGAATTCCGCGGCCCTGGCGGAGATGGAGATAGCTCGCGAGGAGCCACCGGCGCGTCGAGAGCCTCCCAAGGCCCCGGGGCCTGGGGCTCGTGAGGATCGGCTTCCGCAGCCACCGAGTCTACTGCACCAACGCCACCTCGCCGACGACATCCTTCGGTGACATCTTTCAAGCTTCATTCCTAGCTGGGAGCGCCCTCCCAGGGTCGCATCACTCCCAGGCCGCGTGGGTCCGTCCCTGCGGCATGTATCTGCTTTTATTTCCCAGTCGTTAGTTTGCCTTGTTGGGGGCGCCCCTCGGGCTGCATCATCCCCAAGCCGCTCAGGCCAGGCCCAGCGGCATGTATCTCCCTCGCGTTTATTTCCAACTATGCATCCGCCTATCGCGCTTGATTACTTGATGCCCGTCCGCGGCATCCCTTCTTCTCCATGTCGACTACTTGCACGTTAAAGGGGGGGTGCCTGAGCATCGCAACTTAGGGCTCCTACTGGCTCTCCAGCCCTCACCCTCTGGCCTTGTCCACGGCATCGTGACCTGGCATACCAGCGACGGCTGAGACAAGCTTGAGGGCCGGGACCCGAGGAAATAGAGTACCGACATCTAACCAAATTTTGCAGGGACACATCTCAAGATACGGCCCAGTGCCGGGCGCAACCCGCCCAGAGGCAGGGCCTCGTGGGTCCCACGCTGGCTCACGGGTGCCCAGATACACCTCACCTAGCCCTACCGTGCCGGCCACGTGTCAGGGCGGGGCTGTACACACCCCGGGGGCTCCTCCCGGAGGGGAGCCCCCTCCTACATACCAGTGGAAGCACCATGCTCCGCGCTGGCTGACGACACTGCCGAGGAGTGGCTATGCCCGTACACATACGGAAGCGCTATGCTCCGCGCTGGTGATAAACAACTGAGGGTGGCCTCCGGGCCGCATTAACCTCAGGGAGCCCAGAGCTCAGTGGCTGGCCTCATCGCAATGCCTCCCCTCGGGAGTGCCGCGCGAGGGGGCTGGACACGGGGGCTACGACTGGGTCACACCCAGACGTACGCCACCCAGCCAGGCCCCTCGGGCCTGGTTCGTCGCGCGTCTCTCCTCGAGCGGAGCCAAGGTATGAAGGCCGTTTGCGCGTCAAGGGGGACCCTTGAGCATCGCGACTCAGGGGCCTAACTGGTCCCGTAGCCCCTCACTCCTTCATTCCGAAAGGCTATGCTGGGTGAGGTACGCGCGGGGCCGGGCTCTGCAGACGTAGAACGGTAGCCCCGCTTACATTGCACCTCATCGCCCGCCATTTGCGCGTCAAGGGGGACCCCTGAGCATCGCGACTCAGGGGCCTAACTGGTCCCGTAGCCCCTCACTCCTTAGTTCCGAAAGGCAATGCTGGGTGAGGTACGCGCGGGGCCGGGCTCTGCAGACATAGAACGGTAGCCCCACTTACATTGCACCTCATCGCCCGCCGTTCGCGCATCAAGGGGGACTCCTGAGCATCGCGACTCAGGAGCCTAACTAGCTCCGTAGCCCCTCACTCCTTAGTTCCGAAAGGCTATGCTGGGTGAGGTACGCGCGGAGTCGGGCTCTGCAGACGTAGAACGGAAGATACACCTACATCACGCCTCCCTACTTGTTGTTCGCGCGCCAAGGGGGACTCCTGAGCATCGCGACTCAGGAGCCTAACTTGTCACGTGGCCCCTCACTCCTTTGGTCCCGTCCTGGTTTCCTGTCGGGGCTAATGCTGGGTGAGGCATGCGCGGGGCCGGGCTCTGCCGGCGTAGAACACAAGCAAGTAGGGAAGAAAAGCATAAAACTCAAGGAATTTAAAAGCAAATATTACAACCCATACTGTCGTCTAGGTACCAAACGCAAGTTTAAATGCCTCCCCGAGGCGCGGTGCATGTGCAGGAATTGAAAGAAGAATAGGGATGGAACGGAGTCACTCGCCGGCGGTGAAGCTGTATGGAGCGGCTTCGCCTCATGGAGCAGCAAGGCCGGCAACGCCTTGCTTTGTCTTGGTGCTGAAGGCCTGGAACTTCCCCAGCAGCGCCTCCGCGCGCCCCTTCGCGGCTTCGACAACATCGGCAGCACCCTCGCTGCTCACCGGTTCCAGCAGGCCGTCGAGGTCGGCGCTGGGATCACGAAGGTAGATGTGGGCGAAAACCCGCGTCAGCGCAGCAGAAGACAGGACGCGCGCCTCGGCCTCGGCCGCGGGGCCGATGCCAAGGGCGACATCTCCAAGGGCCTTAACCAGGAAGGGAAGCAGCTTGGTGGGGCCGTCCCCGTCACCGGCTAGCAGGCTGTCCAAGCCGCTCTTGTAAAGCATCTTCAGCGAAGCACGGGCGTCTTTCTCCATGTCCGCGAAGGCCACGCGATCCTCGGCGAGGACCTGAGCCTTGGCGTCCAGCTCGGCCTTCGTCACCTCCAGCTCCTTCAACGCGCCTAGGTGGTCGCGGTGCTTCTTGAGCTTGGCCTCCCGGTCCTCGAGCGCCGCCTCGCGCGCCTTCGCCCCCTTCTCCTGCTCTTGGCAAAGGCGGACCTCCTCTGCAAGTTGGCCTCGCAGGCCTTGTAGCACGTCCTCCAATGCCTTGCAACGATCGCGAACTTCAACCACTTCCCCCAGGGCTGCGTCACGAGCAGCCTTCGCCTCGAGGACGGCCCGCCTCTCCTCGTCACAGGCCGTCGAGGCCTGAACCAACGCCGCTCGAATCAAAGCATCAGAGCGAATCCACCCCGGAGCCAGTTCCAGGCGCCCGGCCACCAGGCGAGGGTCGGCGCCGAGAAGATCCTGCCGCAGCCGGCCCAGCTCAACAACGGCACGCTCCAGGATGGAAGAAGAAGGCGGAGAAACATCGTTGCGCTCCAAGACAACAGAAGGAGTTGGGGAAGCAACGGTCGGTGGAACAGGAGGAGAAGGTAGCGGCGGCGAGGCCGTAGTGTCCCGAGGCGGAGTCCGCTGCGCCTCCACAGCCATAGCAGCGGTGCCAGACGAGGGCACCTCAGGAGTCACTTGGGCCATGGGGGCTGAGCTCGCCCCAGCCAGCATGGCCAGGCCTCCCAAGGGCGACCGGGCAGGAGAAGCCCGTGCACCGCGGTCATCCCCCTCCACAGGCGGAGCCGCTGCCGCGGATGGACCCTCAGGAGCCCCCTTCGGCTTCTTCGCCATGGGCGCCAACCTGTTCAAGAGAAGCAATCATCAAGCCTCGTCGGCGGAACGAGAAACAAAAGATCAAGGATCAAGCACTTACGGGTCGTCGCCAGAAAGCTCTAGCTGCCTCCGGCCATACTTGAAGCCCGAGAGCCGGCTGGAGGGGTCGACCTCAGGAGCAGAAGGCGTGTCCACGGTCCGCCCCGGAGTCAGGACGGACCCGCGGGGGATCGACCCGGTCTTGCCCCTCTTCGAGATCGGGGGAGAGCTCCCGCTACCCAGAACGTCATCATCATCATCATCATTGCTCAGGCGGAGAGTACGGGACCTGCGCTGGGGAAGGGGAGCCCTCGACTCTCCATCGGTCACCCCAGAGTCGGGCCCCTCTCCCCGCCCCTCTTCGTCCTCCTCCTTGCTGGAGTCGCCGGAGGGCACGTCCACCGGTCCTTCGGAGGCCGCCACGGGCACGAGCCCGTCCCCGTTAAAAATAGGCATGGACTCCACCACCTGCTTCCAGTCGTCGTGAAGGAACAAGGGCTTGGGAGCGCCCTTCAACTTTGCCACCTCGCCCCCGACCAGAGACTGAAGAACCGCGGTCACATCCTCTTCGTCCACAGCCTCGGGGCTCAGATGAGGCCTCCACATCGGAGGTGAGTACTGCCGGAGTGGGGCCAGCTGGTGCTCTAGGAACTCCTTCAGCAGCGACGCACCGGTCAACTTCGCCGCTGCCATGCTGGCCGGCCTCAAGTCCGCGTCCATCTTCTCCAACACCAGTTTCGGGCGGGGATCCGTGAGCTCCTCTCGGCACCAGTCGCTGGAGCTCACGGGCTGCTCCGCAGGCAAGATCAGCCGAGGGTGGATGCGCCCAGCATCTACCAAGACCCACTTACTCCTGAAGCCCTCAACCCTCTTCCCGGGACTCGAGATGGCAATGCTGCTGCCATACGCGACGAAGCTCGCGCACGCGGAAGGAAGACCGCAAGTGACCCGGAGGGAGAAGAAGTGGCGCAGCAAGGCCACCGAAGGCTGCACCCCTACGTGGGCCTCGCAGTAGTAAGCGAAGATCGCCAGAAGAAGAACGGAGTTGGGGTGGAGATGCAGAGCCTGCAAGTTGTAATGGCGGAGGACAGAGAAGAAGAACTCGGAGAAGGGAGGCACCAGGCCTGCAGCAATGGAGCTTACAAAGAGAGGATAGAAGGTGCTCCCTCGGCCCTCAGAGGTGGCGGAGCCGGCCTTGAACACCTTTGTCCCGTTGATGCCCTGCGCCGCCGCCATCCGGTGCAGCCGGGCAAGGCTGGCCTTGGACACATTCGGCGAGTCCAGGGCAGGAGAATACCAAGCTTCGGCCGGAGGTTGGCGAGGCGCCAAGGCTTCCTAGGTCGCGCAGCCGGAGTAGATCTGGAAATTTGGAGGAAGAAGGGGGAGGCACAAGAAAGGGGATCTGAGCAGCAAGCGGAGAAAGCAAGGGCAAAGTCTGGGCAGATGCCGCTCCCTTATCAACCTGCGCAGTTGCTGAGGCACCTACGTCCAATCAACCGCCACGCGGCACCCAAGGTCGCAGGCTGTTAGGGCCCGCGGCGCTTCGCCCTTGCCCTTTTGCCTCTCGGCACGGCCAAGTCCATGCGCGCCTTGGGCCCGGGGGCTACTGTCGGTGTTCTGGGAACGGGGGTCCCCAGACTTGCCTGCCTGCGGCCTGCGGCGTGGCTCAAATGGGGGCCCAGCGCGGCCCATCTTCATCAACACAAGACTCAAGACCCTCGCGGGGCGGACGACACAGCGCATCCTCAGGCGCAGCCTTCTCAGGCTGGCTCGCGAGGAGGCGGAGATATCAAGGCGAGGTACCTCGCGAGGCGCTCATGACGTAAGCCATGATGATCGAGGGTGCCAGGCGGGCGTCAGCGCGCGCAGCGTCCTTCTTTCCTCTTTGGTGCAAAGGGGACAAGCGCAGCCGCGGAGTATCGAGGCATCAGGCAAAGGTTGTCATTTCGGTGCAACGAGACCAAGACCACGAGGACTACGAAACGGAGGTCACCATGGACCCAGCACAGCGTCATCGACAGAGCCTTTGGCAGGCGGAGACCAACTTTAGTCAGGATAAGTGTACTGGCTGTCCCCCTTCAAATTAGCCCGCCATTGTTGGCTCCCTTCTCGCTCGATTTTGGGAAGAGGACCAGGGCCTCTATAAATAGGACTAGCCACCCACATGGTAGAGGACATCTCGTCTGAATCAGACCAAGGGTCCGGATAATCAACAAGTGAAAGAGAGAGAGAGAGAGAGAGAGAAAGGGGGGCTGAACTCCTCCTAGCAGTTCATCACCCCAGCCAAGAACAGACTCTCGCGAGGCTGTTCTTCCTTGTATTGTTCATCATCACCAGCCCCAAGAGGCAATCCACCAACCACACACTGGAGTAGGGTATTACACCACAATGGTGGCCCGAACCAGTATAAATCTTTGCGAGGCGGAGAGG
The DNA here is from genome assembly GCF_018294505.1 of Triticum aestivum. Classification (NCBI taxonomy): domain Eukaryota; kingdom Viridiplantae; phylum Streptophyta; class Magnoliopsida; order Poales; family Poaceae; genus Triticum; species Triticum aestivum. The sequence continues at coordinate 605,988,715 of NC_057800.1, forward strand.
TAGAAGGCGTGATCTGCGTGCGCACCCCAGTGTTCGAACCTTAAAGGTCTGCCGAAACCCCTGAATCCGACAGCGGCGGCGCTGTAGCCACGCCCACCTCAGCGAAGCCCTCGTCACCAGGTCGAGGCAACAGTAACCAGCCACCGACAAGGCCCTGGACAGTGGGGCCTGCCTGTCGACCAAGGAGACGGCAGCCGGCGGGACCCACCAGCCGGCGGGCCCCAGCAGTCGGCGCAGAAGCCGGCGAGCATAGACACAGACGGCTAGGGCCCACGCCCAGCCGGATTACCATTGTACCCACGGGGGGTGAGCCTATAGAAACCCCCCGGGGCACCCATGCAAATGGTTGATCTGAGCTAGCATTAGACACCACATAGAGAAGAGAGGAGAGCTAGCCGTGCCCTTCTTCTTCCTCTCACCAAACAGCTCAGGGAGCATCTTGTAGCCACTCGTTCATCTAGTGATCATGCGGAGACCCCGCAGAGCGGCAGTAGGGGTGTTATCTCCTCGGAGAGCCCTGAAGCTGGGTAAGATTCGCCGGCGTGCATGTCTTCGCCTCATCCTGCTTCCAGGCACCGGCGACGTCTTACTGGCTCCCACAATGATAAGCCACCTGTTGGCATATGTCGCACCTACCACCCGACATTTGGCGCCCATCGTGGGGCCAGGTGCACCGTCGTCCGGAGACCTGTTCTGGACGGGAACCCTCTTCCTCCCCAGCGAGCGTAGCCAGCCCGGCATGCCCGATGGCGCTTGCCACGACGCGCTGCAAGGCGTCGCCAACGTCTGCGCAGCAAGCGGCTCGCCGATCTCCTTGACGAGACCCTCATCTCCGACGAGCTCGCCTCTGACGCGGGCACCGACCACCTCATCAACCTCCTCGGCCAGCTCCATGTCTCTGGCGAGCTTGCTGTGGACTTGGAGTGTGTTGGCTCGACCGATCCGATGCATGTCGACTCCGACACGGCCTCGCTCGACGCTTTCACCACCGACGTCGCGATCTACAACGACCCTCTTCCCGGGCCGTTGGCTGCAACGACGCCACCACCGAGGTGATGGTCATCGGCCATGGCGGCACTTCTGGCGAGAACGCCCTTGACGCCCTGCATGCAGCGGTCCACGACTTGTCCATCCCCCTCCCGGCCGATGCCGACGCCGAAGCACTGGAGGCTCGCTGCCTCGCCCTCCTCGCGGAGGGCCGCAAGTTGGCTTCCATGAGATGCCTCACCAAGGCCCACCAACGCGAAGCCGACCGTGCCGCCTTTGGCACGCCGCCCCCAGGCGGGCCAAGCCGAGCCGGCGTTGTCAGACAGCGCGGCGCTGCCCTCACCGACACGCTAGGAGTCGACCGCCCAGTCTACGCCACTCCACTCAAGAACCTGCGTGCCGCCTAGGCGGCTGTACACGAGCTAGACGGACTGGGGGCCGAAGAACTCCCCCACATGACCAGACGCATCCAGCAACTAATCGATGCAGCCGCACAGCGGCACGAAGCCGACGCCCGCGCGGAAAGCCCTCCCCCGCGCCGAGAGCACGGCGCAATGTCCCGCACGGTGACAGCGGGTAAAACCCGCGCGCAACACGAGAAGGAGTCGGCTGCCAGCCGAAGCCGAACCCGGACCTCCATCGAGCGAGACGCAGAAGGCCGTCCCCGGGCCGTGGAGCGGCGGGACAACCCGCCTCCGCCTCCGCCTCACGGGGAGAGATATCCCACCCCGCAGCCTGTCACGCATCCGACTCTCAGCGGCTGACTAGGTCTCCGTGAAGGAGTCGGCGAGAACGACGCCCGCCATCGGATCGACCGCCTAGTGCGATCCCTGGCGCTAGAAGAAGAAGATGATGTCGGCCCGCCTTGCTTCAGCCCCCACATCCGCGACGAGCCTTTCCCCAAAGGGTTCTCGCTCCCAAGAGACACGCCCAAGTACAACGGCTCCATGAAGCCGGAAGATTGGTTGATCGACTACTCCACAGCGGTTCGCATAGCAAACGGCAACAGGCGCGTTGCCGTGAAGTACGTGCCCCTCATGCTGCAAGGCACGGCGCGGACCTGGCTCAATAGCGTCAGGCCCTACAGCATCAACAGCTGGCTAGACTTCACGGAAGCCTTCGTCCGCAACTTCACCAGCACCTACAAGCGGGCTCCCAAGCCCAGACAGCTCTCCTTGTGCGTACAAGGCCCCGCCGAGTCCACTCGCGACTATCTCACGCGTTGGGCCGAGCTCCGCAACTCTTGCGAAGGGGTGCACAAGGTGCAAGCCATAGAGTACTTCACCGCCGGATGCCGATAAGGCACCCTCCTTAAGCACAAGCTCCTCTGCGACGAGCCGACTACCCTCGACGAGCTTCTGGTCATAGCGGACAAGTATGCCACCGCCGACTCCTCAATGAAGACTGAACTCCGGGTAGACGCGTCCGGGAAGGTAATCAACCCGACGCCAAAGACGCCTGCTGGGGACTCCGGCCGACGCCCATACCAGAACGACCACAAGTGCAAGGGCCCCGTGCCGATCTCCACCAGCCGGCAGGTGGCCACCGTCGAAGACGAGCGGCCCGAAGGGCGGCCCACGCCCAAGAAACTGAAGGGTGGCAGGCCGGCTTGGCAGCCGGCCTTCTCCTACGAGCAAACTCTCGACGCCCCATGCAAGTTCCACAACGGCGCGAAGCCGTCCAACCACACAACCCGGAAGTTCCATTGGCTCACCCGAATCTCCAAAGGCGAAGGGCTCACACCACCTCCGCCTGCTGGTCCGCCGCCTCGGGCTCCGCAGCCGCTGACCGCTCGGCCAGCAGTCGGAGCTATGCATGATGAGTTCCCCGACGAGCATGCCGCCTACATCGTCTTTACAAGCCAGCCCGAAGGCCGGCGTAGCAGACATGGAGAGCACCAAGAAGTCAACGTGGTCGCTGCCAACCCCGCCGAGCACATGCACTGGTCAGAAAAGCCTATTAGCTGGAGCCGGGCCGACCACCCAGAGGTGATGCCATCTCCCGGCTCTTATGCGTTGGTTTTGGATGCCACCCTTGCAATGGACAGATGCGCCGCCCGTTTCTCCCGAGTGCTGATAGATGGCGGGAGCAGCATCAACATCCTGTACCGTGACACCCTGGAGAAGCTGAACGTCAAGACGAAGCAACTCATGCCTACTCGGACTGTGTTCCATGGCATTGTACCTAGCCTGTCCTGCGCCCCCATTGGCAAGATCAAGATTGATGTACTCTTTGGGGACAAGGAGCATTTCCGCCGAGAAGCGATCTGGTTTGAAGTGGTGGACCTGGAGAGCCCCTACCATGCATTGCTTGGCCGTCCTGCCTTGGCCATGTTCATGGCTGTTCCCCACTATTCTTACCTCAAGATGAAGATGCCGAGCGCCAAGGGCATCCTCGCTGTAGCCAGCGATTACAAGAAATCTTCCGAGTGCGTTGCAGCCAGCAGCCGGCTGGCCGAGTCCCTGGTGATTGCCGAAGAAAAGAAGATGTTGGACCGAGTCGTGCCATGGCCAGCAAATAGCCGGCCCTGTCCTCCGATCCCAAGGAGTGTGATGCCCAAGGATCTTTCCAGCCGGCCAAGGAGACGAAGAAGATACCTCTTGACCCCGAGCACCTAGAAAGGTTTGCCGTCATTGGGGCCAACCTAAACAGCAAATAGGAAGGCGAGCTCACCGACTTCCTCCGTGAGAATCGGGATATCTTTGCATGGTCCCCTAAGGACATGCCAGGTGTTCCGAAGGAATTCGCCGAGCACAAGCTACACGTCTGAGAAGGCGCAAAACCAGTCAAACAACCCCTCCGCCGACTGTCGAGGGAGAAAAGAAGGATTGTGGGAGAGGAGATAGCCCGGCTTCTGGCAGCCGGCTTCATTATGGAGGTTTTCTTTCCAGAGTGGCTCGCCAACCCGGTCCTCGTGCTAAAGAAGAACAACAAGTGGCGCATGTGCATAGACTACACGAGCCTCAACAAGGCCTGCCCCAAAGATCCCTTTGCCCTGCCAAGGATTGATCAAGTGATAGACTCCACGGCCGGATGCGAGCTATTGAGTTTCTTGGATGCTTACTCAGGATACCACCAGATAAAGCTAGATCCGGCTGACCGCCTGAAGACCGCCTTCATCACGCCATTCGGAGCTTTCTGCTACCTGACTATGACATTCGGCTTAAGAAATGCCGGTGCCACTTTTCAGCGTTGCATGCAGAAGTGCCTCCTCAAGCAGCTCGGCAGAAATGCCCACGTCTACGTAGACGACATTGTGGTGAAGACGGAGAAGCGCGACACCTTGTTGGAGGACCTCAAGGAAACATTTGAGAACCTGCGCCGGTTCCAGATCAAGCTCAACCCCGAGAAATGCGTGTTCGGAGTGCCAGCCGGCCAGCTCCTAGGCTTCCTGGTCTCCGAACGCGGCATCGAATGCAACCCAGTAAAGATCAAGGCCATTGAGAGAATGGCGATTCCCACCAAACTTCGAGACGTCCAGAAGTTCACTGGGTGCTTGGCCTCCCTGAACTGCTTCATCAGCCGGCTCGAAGAAAAAGCTCTCCCCCTCTACCGCATCATGAAGAAGACCACTCACTTCGAGTGGAACGACCAAGCCGACCAAGCTTTTCATGACCTGAAGAAGATGCTGGCCACGCCGCCTGTCCTGGCGGCGCCGACCAAGAAAGATCCCATGCTCCTCTACATTGCTGCAACCAGCCGGGTGGTCAGCACCGTCATCATAGTCCAGCGCCCAGAAGAGGGTCGAGCCCAGCCAGTCCAGAGGCCAGTGTACTATTTGAGCGAGGTGTTGTCTACCTCGAAGCAGAACTACCTGCACTACCAGAAGATGTGCTATGGCGTATACTTCGCCGCCAAGAAGCTGAAGCCCTACTTCCAAGAGCATCCCATCACGGTCATATGCACTGCCCCGCTTGCCGAGATCATAGGCAGCTGGGATGCATCCGGCTGGGTGGCGAAATGGGCCATCGAGCTGGCCCCCTACATGATCTTCTACCAGCCTCGCACCACCATCAAGTCCCAAGCATTGGCTGACTTCCTCGTCGACTGGGCTGAGACCCAGTACCTACCGCCAGCTCCCGACTCCACTCATTGGCGCATGCACTTTGACAGGTCCAAGATGCGCACCGGCTTGGGAGCCGGCGTCATCCTCACCTCTCCCAAAGGCGACAAGCTTAGATACACGCTGCAAATTCACTTTGCCGCCTCCAACAACGTGGCCGAGTACGACGCGCTCATACACGGGCTTCGGCTTGCCAAAGAGCTCGGCATACGCCGGATCCTATGTTATGGAGACTCGGACTTGGTAGTCCAGCAATCATCCGGCGACTGGGACGCCAAGGACGCAAATATGGCAAGCTACCGCTTCCTTGTTCAGCAGATCAGCGGGTACTTTGAAGGATGCGAGTTCCTCCATGTACTGCGAGCCGACAACGAGCCAGCTGATACCCTGGCTCGAATAGGCTCCACTCGACAGGCAATACCAACCGGTGTCTCTCTGCGACGCCTCCTCAAGCCATCTATCAAGCCGTCTCCAGAGTCCGATTCCATCTTCGTACCGCCTGACCCTGACGCAGCCGGGTCCGGCTCGAAGAACCAAGCAGGTGACCAGGGGACTTCGATAGTCGGCCCAGGGACGTCAGTAGGCGGCTCGGAGACTTCCGTAGTTACGCCCGACCCGGGGACTGCCACACCCGGCTCGCGGACTGCGGTAGTCGGCCCGGAGACTGCACCAACACAACAGGCGGCGGCCAACTCCAGCATTTCACCACCCAGCCCGCCCGCCCCGGTCATAGTAGCTGTGTTGGCAATAGAAGAAGTCACAGCTTCATCATGGGCTTAGTCCATCCTCAACTTCCTAATAAACCAAGATCTGCCGGCTGACGAAGCAGAGGCAAGACAAGTCCAACGCCGAGCCAGAGCATACACAATCGTCAACAGAGAGCTCGTCAGGCGCAGTGTCACTGGAGTCTTCCAGCGATGCGTCGAGCAAGAGAAGGGCATTGCAATCCTCAGAGACATCCACCAAGGAGAATGCGGCCACCATGCAGCCTCAAGATCGCTCGTCGCCAAAGCTTTCCGCCATGGGTTCTTTTGGCCGACTGCCTTGGATGACGCCAACGAGTTAGTTAAACATTGCAAAGGGTGCCAAGTCTTCAGCTCCAAGCAACACATGCCGGCTTCGGCACTCAAGACCATTCCCCTCACTTGGCCCTTCGCCGTTTGGGGACTAGACATGGTGGGCCCATTCAAGACGGTGCGCGGTGGCATGACACATCTGCTTGTCGCTGTGGACAAATTCACCAAATGGATTGAGGCAAAGCCGATCAAGAAGCTGAATGGGCCGACTGCCGTGACATTCATCGCAGATATAACAACTCGCTACGGCGTGCCACACAGCATCATCACCGACAACGGCACGAATTTCGCCAAGGGAGCATTGGCACGTTTTTGCGCGACGCAGGGCATCCGGTTGGACTTAGCGTCCATTGCCCACCCGCAGTCAAACGGCCAAGTCGAGCTAGCCAACGGCCTCATCCTCTCCGGCATCAAGCCCCGACTGGTCGTGCCACTGGAACGTTCGGCCGGCTGTTGCCTCGATGAGCTGCCGGCCGTCCTCTGGAGTCTGTGCACTACCCCAAACAAGTCAACCGTCTTCACTCCTTTCTTCCTTGTATATGGTGCCGAGGCGGTCATCCCAACCGACATCGAGTTTGACTCGCCTCGGGTAACCATGTACACAGAGGCGGAGGCCAAGGAAGCACGAGAAGACGGTGTTGACCTGCTGGAAGAAGGCCGACTGTTAGCCCTCAGCCGGTCCGCCATCTACCAGCAGGGCTTGCGTCGCTACCACAGCCAGAAGGTCAGACCAAGATCTTTCCAAGAAGGCGACCTCGTGCTCCGGCTGATCCAGCGAACAGCCGGCCAGCACAAGCTCTCAGCCCCTTGGGAAGGCCCCTTCGTCATCAGCAGAGCGCTGGGAAATGACTCCTACTACCTGATCGACGCACAGAAGCCGAAGGCACGAAAGAGAGACGACTCCGGCAAAGAGTCGGAATGACCATGGAACGCCAACCTCCTCCGAAGATTTTACAGTTGAAATGCAGTATGTATCACGCTAACTTTTGTACTAAGTACGAGACAATAGGCCCCCCGAGGAGAGCTCGGGGACTGCCATCTTTTATCTATAAATGAAGAGTATCATGCTTATGATCATGTCATTACATTCACTTTTTTCGTCCGGCACCGGGTTCGACTAGTCGGCCTGGGGACTGGCCGCCTTGAGTTATATTAGAAGTCCTACCCGCGGTCAGACAAGTAGTGTGCCGGCACCCAAGCCTTCTCTTGCCAAAAGTCGCAGTTCGAAGAACCGGCTGTCCGGCTGGCAAGAGTTAAAGGCAGGAAAGGATGCCACACGAAAAACGGCTAGGGACTAACGGACTAATATAACAAAAGCCGGTTTTTCTCCCACCACCGACCGACTACCAGAGTAGCCGGCCGGCCGGCTTCCATTCACCTCGCTTCAATCTAAGAAAGCTCGAGTACTTGTCTTCCCCAAAAATAAAAAAAATAAATATAGCCAAGTTCTTCCTTAGCCACAGGCTGCAGAGCAGCTGCCGGTTGGGAAGACAACAGCTAGGGGAAGGTGGCAAAGGAAACAGCCTAAAGATAAAAAAGCATACGCGAATGGAAGCCAAACACACACATGATCATATTTACACAAAAGGCCTTCGAAAGGCCAGCATTCAACATAGTTTGAATACACCCTCAGTGGGTGGAACTGCGTAAGTTTAACAAAAATTGTTCAAAGAGTAACAAGAAGGAAAAGCAAGGACGGCAGACTAAGCCAAGGGAGCGACTGGCGAGTCGGGCAGGTCGGTAGAGACGGCAGTGCTGGCTGGAGGAGTGGCCGGCTGGCGAACCTCGGCATGATCACCACTTCCCGCAGAGGGCGCGCTAGCACGTGCCTCGTTGCTGGAGGCACGGTCAGGCTGGGGCTGGCCGGCCGCTTCACCGGCCGGCTCGACATCTTCACCTTCCTCCCCTTCATCGTCTTCACCTTCATCGCTGGAAGCGATCTCCTCTGCCGAGTCCTCACCCGCTGCCGGGTCCAGCCCGAACCATTCCTCCGGCTGGGCAACACCGTCATCATTTATTTCAGGAGCGAAGATGCTGATGTCAGTGCACTCGGCGATCGTCGAGGCACGCTGAGTGATAGCCGGCCGCACCTCCTCCATCTCCTCGTCGGCCTCCAGCCGCCAGGTGCGCAGCTGGTCCAGGTTCAGCCCGGGATACCAGGCTCGGACGAACTCCAGCGCTCGCCCAGCTCCAAGTTGGGCCGCCGATGCCTTCCAGGCCTCGAAGCAGCCAACCGCAACCTCCAGCCAGTCGGCAGTCCGACTCGGGGTGTGGGGAATCGTTTCGCCTGGCCAGAGGGCGGCCAACACCTGCACCCCGGCGCGCTGGAGGCGGCGGAGCATGCGATGAGCCGGTTGCAGCCGGGCTTGGACCGCCAAGAGTTGCTCCTCAAGCGTCCGGCTCGCGTTCGGCGCGATTTCAGCCCCCGCCTGCCAGCGCGCCTCGCGATGGGCCTCGATGGTTTGGGTGGCGAAGACGGAGTAGCCGGGGAAGTAGTCTGCACAGAAAACAAAAAGCAGCACAAGTCAGAACACAAATTAGGGGGCAAGGGGCAAGCAAGGAGTGAGGAAGGCGGCTGGCCATCAATCATATCCTCAATCCGGCCGAAGCCCTCGCTCAGCGCTTGTTTTGCCTCAGCCCAGCCCGCCGCTTCGGTCTCGAACTCGGCCTTCAGGGCATCCTCGCTGTCCTGCGCCTTCTTCAGGGCCGCCTTGTGGCTCTCCTCCTGGTCGGCCAACTTCTTGGCCAGGCGGTCACGCTCCAGGACCAAGGCGTTGTACTCGGCTTCCTTGGCACGAAGGCCGGCCTGGGCCCCGCTGAGCTGCCCCCTCAAGTCGGCATTGGCTCCTGCAAGCATGAAGACAAAGGAAAAATCAATAAGGAAGAAGTCGTCAAGGAAGATCCGACCCGACTGCTCAGTAGTCGGCCCGAATCTCGGGGACTACACCCAGTGGGTGCGCTGACGTGCCCCCACAGGAGATGAACGAAACAAGGCACACACTCCGGCTGCTGGTCAGGTCCTCGGTTTTTTGGCCCAGCTCCTGAGCCTGGGAGCTGAAGGCAGCAGCGCGGAGGTTATGGTATTCCTGGAAGATCAGACAGGATGCAAGAATAAGATAGCTGTCAGGACCTAGTAAGTTCCAAGCCGCCTGCTCAACAGCCGACTCGGAACTTGGGGACTACACCCAGTGGGTGCGCTGACGCGCCCCAATGGAAGAAATCAAAAGATCAAAACAACCAAGGCCAGAGGGCTCACCTGGATGACGGCCCGCATCGCGAGGAACTCCTGGGTATATCGCTGCAGCGAAGCAGCCCGGGCTTGATGCCGGTTACGGACCTCCTGGGCCGCCGCGTTCAGCTCGCCCGTCCCCTCGTTGGGAGTCCACTCGGACGTGCTAGCGCTGGCCGCCTCCAGGGCCTCCGTCGTCTGGCTGGCGCCCGCAGCTCAGTGCGGCTCCGGCGCGGAGGTACCCCCCCCCCTGCGCGCCGGCGCAATGCCGGCTGCACCTCGAGGCCGGCCCCTGCCTCCGGCTCGCCCCCGGCCGGCTGCTCTGGCACCGCGGCTGGTTGGCCACTTTGGCCGCTCCAGTCGGCGCCGTCTACGGCGCCTCCTCCACGAAGACCATGTGGTCCTCCCTCCTCTCCATCACCGGCGGGTCTTGGTCGACCTCCTCCGACGGGGGCACGGGGATGTCGGGGGCCACGGTGCGGAGGGGAACGATGAGCAGCGGGGGCTGGTTGTGCGAGGCCTCCGCCTCCGTCTCCGCGGCTGCCGCCTCCACCCGGGCCTTGGCCGCCGCATCGGCCTGCTCCTTCGCCGCCTGGGCGGTCCTTCGCTCCGCCGCCTCCCGCTCCTCCCGCACCTCCTGTGCGTTCCGCTCCGTGGCCTCCATGAGGTCGGCGCGGGGATCCACGCGGCGGGAGCCTGAGGACCCTCCAGTCGGCCCGACTACGGAGCCGCCAGGACCTCGCTCGAGGGAAAGCGGTGCCCTGCCCGGCGAGCAAAGAAAGGTTTAGAAGAACCTCAAATCGAAAAGGACAAAAAAAATATACAAGACATTTGACGACTTACGCCGAGATCGCCTGCGGCTGCTTCACCGCCTTGCGGAAGCGGGCTGCCTTCACGGCCGCCTCATCCCGCTTGGTCGCCGCCGTGGAAGCCTTGGATTTCTTCGGCCGGCTGCCGAAGAAGGTCGACACGGCCCGGCGTTTCTGCGCACCGCCACGGGCATCCGGCGCGGCAGGCGGTCCCACGCCTTGATGATCAAGCACCGGCTGGCGGTGCGGGGCGGCTTCGACCTCGTCATCGTCCGCCCAGTCCTCGAGGCTGGCCCCGAGCCCTGCGCCTCCTGCCTCATCGCCTTCCCCCATGATGGCATCTTCCATGGCGGCCGCTCCCAGGTCCGGATCATCGGCGTCGTCCACCGTGCGGTCGGGGAGGAGCTGGCGCTCTACCCCTACGGCCCCGGCCGTCGGCGGAAGAAGAGGGTTCTGCTGAGGGCAAACCAACTGATCAGAAGTCGTCCATCATGAGGCCGGCTACAAAAAGGAAGAAAAGAAGAAAAACTTACGGCAGGCGGAGGGTTGGGGCGAGAATACGTCCCCATGCCGTATCGCCAATCCTCGGCGAGCTTGCAGTTGGAGATGTAGTTCACCATGTAAGACACCTCGGCATGAGGCATCTCCCTGGTGCTCAGCCGGCACGGGTCGAAGCGGCCGCTCATCTAGAAAATCATGTGAGGCCGGCCTTGGAGCGGAAGTACTCGACGCTCCACGAAGCTGGCCACCAGGCCGGCTCCGGTCAGGCCCTCCGACTGGATCATCACCTGGAGCCGGGAGACGGCTGCGTTCCCGGCCTAAGACAATGACCTGGCCCGGTAGCTCCATGAGGGTTGCCTCCCAGCTGGCGGGCCGGCTATGTAAGCCGGCAGGTTGACGTAGTCGCCTTGTTGGGCGACGTTCTTCACGTAAAAATAGGACTTCTGCCAGAGCTTCACCGACTGGATCAGCGGGATGGGCGGGAACGGATTGTTCTCACCCGTCCGCCTCATGGCAATGAAGGCTCCACAGGGGGTGGGCACGCCCGCGACAACGGTGCCGATCTTGCTCTGGAAGAATTCTCCCCAGAGCTCAAGAGTGGGGAGAATCCCAAGAAAGCCCTCGCACAAGGTGACAAAAGCCGACAGCAGCATCACCGCATTGGGCGTAAGGTGATGCGGCTGGAGGTGGTAGAATTCAAGAAAAGTGCGGAGGAATTCGCTCGCCGGGAGGCCGAAGCCGCGCAGGCAGTGCGAGCGGAAGATTACCTGCTCGCCCTCCTCCGGTGCCGGCGAAATCTCCCTCGCCGGTGCCTGACGAACCCACACGTAGTCCTCGCCCGGCAGACGCCGCGTCCTGCGGAGGAACTCAATGTGGTCCTCGTGTAAGTTGGAGCCATCCTGAAAGCACAAGTGCTCCCTAGGTGGTTTTGGTAATTAATGACAACATATCTCTTGTTGGACTAACGTTTCTATCTAGTATGTTTCAGATAAGTTCAACAATGAAGTGGCATGGACTAATGGTTGTGGGAAATTCTCCAAGATGCTAAGGACAAAGGATTGGCTAAAGCTTAAAGCTTAAGACTCTTCATTTTACATTTTAGTGATCCAAGATCACATTGAGTCCATTGGAAAAGCCAATACTATCAAGGAGGGATGAGGTGTTGCTTAATGAGCCTCTTGCTTCATGTGCTTAATGATATGCTCCAAAATCCTCAGCTACTTTCCCACTTCCACATATGACCTAAACCTAAGCCAAACTCGGATCTACCGATTATTTCTATCCGGCGCCACCGAGTTTCACTTGTCATAGCAACTGCCAAAACCCTAATCAATTCGGTCTCACCGATGGGATCTCGGTCTCACCGAGATGGGCTTGCAAAATCTCTGTTACCTATTGCAATACTCTCGGTCCCACCGAGATATGCAATCGGCCCCACCGAGTTTGCTTGGCCAACTCTCTGTTTCACTTATTACCCAAATCGGTCCCATCGAGTTTGAGTAATCGGTCAAACCGAGTTTTGGATTTACCCTAACCCTAGCACATCGGTCCCACCGAGTTGATCCAGTCGGTCCCACTGAAAATCTCTAACGGTCACTAGGTTTACTATTTCGGTCCGACCGAGTTTGTTGATTCGGTCCCACCGAGATTGGTAAATTGTGTGTAACGATTAGATTTTGTGTGGAGGCTATATATACCCCTCCACCTCCTCTTCACTTGTGGAGAGAGCCATCAGAACACATCTACACTTCCAACTCATATGTTCTGAGAGAGAACCACCTACTCATGTGTTGAGGCCAAGATATTCCATTCCTACCATATGAATCTTGATCTCTAGCCTTCCCCAAGTTGCTTTCCACTCAAATCTTCTTTCCACCAAATCCAAATCCTGTGAGAGAGAGTTGAGTGTTGGGGAGACTATCATTTGAAGCACAAGAGCAAGGAGTTCATCATCAACACACCATTTGTTACTTCTTGGAGAGTGGTGTCTCCTAGATTGGCTAGGTGTCACTTGGGAGCCTCCGACAAGATTGTGGAGTTGAACCAAGGAGTTTGTAAGGGCAAGGAGATCGCCTACTTCGTGAAGATCTACCGCTAGTGAGGCAAGTCCTTCGTGGGCGATGGCCATGGTGGGATAGACAAGGTTGCTTCTTCGTGGACCCTTCGTGGGTGGAGCCCTCCGTGGACTCGCGCAACCGTTACCCTTCGTGGGTTGAAGTCTCCATCAACGTGGATGTAGGATAGCACCACCTATCCGAACCACGGGAAAAACATCCGTGTCTCCAATTGCGTTTGAATTCTCCAAACCCTTCCCTTTACATTCTTGCAAGTTGCATGCTTTAATTTCCGCTGCCTATATACTCTTTGCATGCTTGCTTGATATGTATTGTGAATGTTGAAATTGTGCCTAAACTCCACTTAAACCGAAAAAGCTTAAAAACTGCAACTTTAGCATTAAGTGTCTAATCACCCCCCCCTCTAGACACATCTACTTCAAGGTCCTACAAGTGGTATCAGAGCTTTGGTCTCCATTGCCTTGGTTTAATCACCATTGGAGGAAGATGGACGTGTCTACTTTAGGGAGTCTTAGACATAGAGTGCCTATTCTTGATGGAGAGTATTTTCATGAGTGGAAAAATGAGATGCTTGTAATCTTCAATCAATATCATTTGAACAAGTATATTGCTAGCCCTTGTGCACCTCATATTGATCCTTTGCATCCTACCCTAGATGAAGATATTGACATGATTCGCAATCTTAGAACTATTGAGCTCATCATTAGAGGATTGCCCAAAAATTTGATTGCTAGTTTGCCTACTCTTAATTGTGCCTATACTATATGGAAATTTCTTGAGGAACGATTTCCCGATCATTCCTTGAAAAATTTGGATGAAATTCTCCATAAATCTATTGCCTTGAGTAAGATAAACTCTAGTGATCCTAGTTTTGGTGATTGTCTATTTGAGCTTACCAATCTCAAGCGTGCTAAAGGAGATGTTGGAATCATTATATCCGAAGCTATAAGAATTCATAAAGTGACCACTTTGATGATCATTTATCTAATGAATTACCCTCTCTAGGAAATGATGAGTCACAAGATCATGGTGAACATGGATACTATGATGATGATGATAGTGACTTCGATCTTGATGATGCAATGAGACATTTTGGTCCTATGGCAAATCTTCGGGGATATGTGTCAGGGGGAAAGGAATGGTTTCTTGATAGTGGATGTACTGATCATATGACCGGAGATGAAGAGATGTTCCGTGAGCTTGCTGAAAATGACGGCCCTCGAAAATATGTCACCTTTGGTGATAATTCAAAGGGTAAAGTGGTTGGCCTTGGTAAGGTGGCCATCTCACATGATAGTTCCATTCAAAATGTCATGCTCGTTGAATCTCTCGGCTACAACTTACTTTCAGTATCTAGACTTGCTGATTTCGGTTTGAATGTCCTATTTACTGAGGTAGATTGCCAAGTGTTTCGTCGAGACAATCATAAAATGGTCTTTACCGGTATGCGTAGAGGTGATCTTTACATTGTCGATTTCTCTAAAAAGGCACAACCTAAAACTTGCTTTATTGCTAAATCCTCAAAAGGTTGGTTGTGGCATAGACGACTAGGTCACGTTGGCATGAGAAACCTTGACAAGCTTATTAAAGGAAATCATATCCTTGGAGTTAACGATGTCATATTTGATAAGGATAGACTTTGCAGTGCTTGTCAAGCAGGTAAACAGGTTGGAGGAAGGCATCCCGTGAAGAACATCATGACCACAAGGAGGCCACTCGAGCTACTTCATATGGATCTTTTTGGTCCCAACGCCTACAAGAGTCTCGGTGGAAATTCTTTTGGTCTAGTTATAGTTGATGATTTTTCAAGATTTACGTGGGTGTTCTTTCTTAATGACAAGTCGCGGGTCCAGAAGATCTTCAAAAACTTCGCTAGGAAGGCCCAAAATCAGTTTGACGTGAAGATCAAGAAGGTTCGGAGTGACAACGGAACGGAGTTCAAGAACGCAAATGTGGACACCTTTCTTGACGAAGAAGGGATTTCACACGAGTTCTCGGCTACGTACACACCTCAACAAAATGGAGTTGTTGAGAGGAAGAACCAGACGCTCATCGAGATGGCAAGAACGATGCTTGATGAATACAAGACGCCGAAACACTTTTGGGCAGAAGCGGTTGAGACAGCTTGTCATGCAACAAATCGCTTGTATCTTCACAAGCTACTCGGCAAGACGGCATACGAGCTCCTCACCGGTAACAAACCCCAAGTTGGATACTTTCGAGTATTCGGCTCAAAGTGCTACATTCTTGACAAGCATCGTCGTTCAAAGTTTGCTCCTAAATCTCATGAAGGTTTTCTACTTGGTTATGGCTCAAACTCTCACACTTACCGTGTCTACAACAATTTCACCCGAAAGGTTGAAGAGACGGTAGATGTGAAGTTTGATGAATCTAATGGCTCGCAAGTAGAGCAATTGCCAATCGATGTAGGAGACAAAGACCCTTCAGAAGCAATCCAAGACTTGTCTATTGGCAAAATTCGTCCAACGGAGGTGAAGGAGAGTACCTCGTCCGTCCAAGTGGAAGCTTCTACTTCACGACAAGGTGAACCAAGAATTGATACGGAAGCATCCACAAGTGGGACACACCAAGATGAAGAAGACGAGGAAATGCATCAAGACGAACATCAACAACCTCCTTCTCCACCACGACAAGAGAACGACAACGTCAACAATGAAGAAGGCCAAGAAGAAGAACAAGATGAAGAAGATGTTCAACGAAGACCCAAGCAAAAGCTCTCACGAGTTCGAGCAAGAATTGCCAAAGATCATCCCGTCGAGCAAATCTACAATGATATACAAACCGGGAGAATCACTCGCTCAAAGACTCGTTTAGCTAACTTTTGTGAAAACTATTCATTCATCTCTAGCATTGAACCTATGAAGGTTGAAGAAGCATTGGAAGATCCGGATTGGATAAACGCTATGCATGAAGAGCTACACAACTTTGAGAGAAACCAAGTTTGGACATTGGTTGAGAAGCCCGACAACAACCACAACATCATTGGTACCAAATGGGTGTTTCGCAACAAGCAAGATGAAGATGGACAAGTGGTTCGCAACAAAGCACGTCTCGTCGCCCAAGGGTACACACAAGTCGAAGGTATGGACTATGGTGAGACATATGCTCCCGTTGCTAGACTTGAGTCCATTCGCATCTTACTTGCCTATGCTAATCACCATAATATCACCTTGTACCAAATGGACATTAAAAGTGCTTTTCTAAATGGTGAAATAGAGGAGGAAGTTTATGTCAAACAACCTCCCGGCTTTATCAATCCTAAGAAACCAAATCATGTTTACAAACTTCACAAAGCTCTTTATGGTCTTAAACAAGCTCCTAGAGCATGGTATAAATGCTTGACCAAGTTCCTTATTGCAAGTGGTTTTGAAATTGGTAAAATTGATTCTACTCTTTTTACTAAAAGGGTTAATGGAGAACTATTTGTATGCCAAATTTATGTTGATGATATCATATTTGGTTCAACTAACCCTCTCTTTAGTGAAAAGTTTGGAAAACTAATGTCAGAGAAGTTTGAGATGTCTATGATGAGTGAACTCAAATTCTTTCTCGGTTTGCAAATCAAGCAAACTAAGGAAGGTACATTTGTCTCTCAAACGAAGTACACCAAGGACTTATTCAAGAAGTTCAATTTGCAAGAATGCAAAGGTATGCCTACACCCATGCCTACTAGTGGACATCTTGATTTGACAAAAGATGGTGAACCGATTGATCAAAAGGTTTATCACTCTATGATTGGTTCTTTGTTATACCTATGTGCTTCACGTCCCGACATTATGCTAAGTGTGTGCATGTGTGCACGTTATCAAGCTGCTCCTAAAGAATGTCATCTTAAGGCCGTGAAAAGGATAGTGAGATACTTAATTCATACACCAAACTTTGGCATTTGGTATCCTAAGAGGTCTTCTTTTGATCTTGTTGGCTATTCCGACTTGGATTATGCCGGAGACAAGGTTGACAGAAAGTCTACTTCGGGTACTTGTCAATTTCTTGGTAGATCTCTTGTGTCTTGGTCTTCCAAGAAACAAAACTCGGTATCCTTATCCACCGCCGAAGCGGAATACATTGCCGCTGGTTCATGTTGTGCTCAATTACTTTGGATGACCCAAACTCTTAAAGATTATGGGATCTATGTGAAACATGTTCCACTGCTTTGTGACAATGAAAGTGCTATCAAAATTGGTCATAATCCTGTACAACATTCTCGAACTAAGCATATTGAAGTTCGTCATCATTTCATTCGAGACCATGTTGCTAAGGGTGACATTGATCTTAAGCATGTTCGCATCGATAAGCAATTAGCGGATATATTTACTAAACCTCTTGATGAGAAAGTATTTTGCAGGTTGAGAGGTGAATTGAACATTATTGATGCTTCGAACTTGGAGTAGGAACTCCATTGGATACATGCAAGACATGAGCTTATGACTAATCCATGATATATCTCTTATGATGACTATCTTATGTCTTGGATATATTTGTACCTTGCATGTTGTCTAACCCATGTAGGTGCTTGGTTGAATCTAATTCCATGAGATTGCGACTCACTCACATCTTGAGCAATCTCTACATCACCAAGTCTCTACACAATGGTGGTTGAAGACAAGGAAGCACAAAACCATTCAAACATATCCTTTGACAAATTCTATGTTGAGCTTCATGATTGTCATTTTTGGATACACAAGTGCTCTTCCTTGCAAGAACTAACCCATGTAGGTAGATGAACTCAAACTCCAAGTGGTGCTCCCAACTCTTGATGAGCTACATCAACCTTGAGCACCCACACAAGTTCAACTACATGAGCAAGAACCACACCACCACCCAAGGTATGTTATTCCATCTTAGAGAAGCTTTACTCCAAGACATGAGTCAAAGCAACTCAACAAGATGTGAATACATCAAGATGCTTAAACGAAAAATGGTAACCCCATTTTGAGCTTAAACGATGAGTATGACCTATGATCAAGTGTTCTCACTTGACTCCTAAGTCAATATACTCTAACATAGGTGACTATGTCACCGCCCAACTCTAGATGAAGTTCTCTTGTGTTCTTTTCTGTGTTATTGCATTTGTCTCATGCATGTTTATTTTCTTTCTCTTTTTCAAAAAAAAACTTCATCTAGATCTTTCAGTTTCTTCTCTTTTCTTTTTGTTTTTGTTCTGCATTTTCTGCATTCAATTCCTTGCAAATCCTTCAGGTAATTCATTGCAAATCTTTGTGAGATCCTACATGTCTAGTGAGCTGAGGTGACAAGTGTTTTTCTCTGTGTGAACTCGGTTTCACCGACTTGTAATTTTCGGTCCAACCGAATCTTTTCGGTACCACCGAAACATGCCACTCGGTGCCACCGACTTCGCAACAGGAAAAACAGTTTGCCACTTGTTCTATATTTCTTCTGATCCAGCTCTACTCAATGAATCTTGTCCTCTACAAGCATCACAGTTTTATCCATTGCTTTATGCTGAGTCTCAAGGACCAAACCTATATGACGGATTCCAGAAAGCCCTTCTTGGAAATTGATGTCAAAGGGGGAGAGAGAGATCACATCAAAGCTCAAGGGGAGAGAAAGTCTCAAGGACCAAACCTACAAGAGAGAAAGTATTAAGGGGGAGAAAGAGATTTCCAGGGGAGAGAATACTCAAGGATCCCAGATGCTTGATGTTCAAGAGGAGAGATGTCACATGTCTTTTTGGGGGAAAGACATGTTCATATGTGCTTATTTGCATTAAGTTCTATCCATTTGTATCTTTCAGCTCTGATTTTCTGTTCCCTATCTTCTCCCAATATCCCATGTAAGATTCAGGGGGAGCAAGACACCTAAGGGAAAGAAATCAGTCAAATTCATTGCATATCTTTACTCTTGGGGACATGTTGAATCCAATGTGGTACCTTGTACTCACTCTCTACATGTCATCCCAGTCTTGGTACTCTTGTGGCTTCTTTGGTTTGCTCTGGTTAGTGGAGGTACCTGTGTTATCTAACCTTGTTTGTGCAGGTTCATTCCATCCTAAGCCAGCTAAAGACTACAAGGTAAGTGTATGCATCAAAATCATGAGTATGAGGAATTCTTGCTTATGTACATACTGTTTGCAAGAAGGACTCATGAGCATGAAGGTATTTTCCTTGATAATCTTTTGCTCTGATGCATATGGCCAAGATACATGTAACACATTGCCTACTCTGTCATGGTTATGCTCTCACATGCCTCTATATTTCACATTTACATGAGTGCATACATGTAGGGGGAGCCTATGCTTGTTACATGTCCTTCCAAAGCTTTACTTGTTGTTCCTTATATCTTTATCTAAAGCTTTGATGTATGTTGCCATCAATTACCAAAAAGGGGGAGATTGAAAGCACAAGTGCTCCCTAGGTGGTTTTGGTAATTAATGACAACATATCTCTTGTTGGACTAACGTTTCTATCTAGTATGTTTCAGATAAGTTCAACAATGGAGTGGCATGGACTAAAGGTTGTGGGAAGTTCTCCAAGATGCTAAGGACAAAGGATTGGCTAAAGCTTAAAGCTCAAGACTCTTCTTTTTACATTTTAGTGATCCAAGATCACATTGAGTCCATAGGAAAAGCCAATACTATCAAGGAGGGATGATGTGTTGCTTAATGAGCCTCTTGCTCAAGTGCTTAATGATATGCTCCAAAATCCTCAGCTACTTTCCCACTTCCACATATGACCTAAACCTAAGCCAAACTCGGACCTACCGATTATTCCTATCCGGCGCCACCGAGTTTCACTTGTCATAGCCACTGCCAGAAACCCTAATCAGTTCGGTCTCACCGATGGGATCTCGGTCTCACCGAGATGGGCTTGCAAACTCTCTGTTACCTATTGCAATACTCTCGGTCCCACCGAGATATGCAATCGGCCCCACCAAGTTTGCTTGGCCAACTCTCTGTTTCACTTATTACCCAAATCGGTCCCACCGAGTTTGAGTAATCGGTCAAACCGAGTTTTGGATTTACCCTAACCCTAGCACATCGGTCCCACCGAGTTGATCCAGTCGGTCCCACCAAAAATCTCTAACGGTCACTAGGTTTACTATTTCGGTCTGACCGAGTTTGTTGATTCGGTCCCACCGAGATTGGTAAATTGTGTGTAACGGTTGGATTTTGTGTGGAGGCTATATATACCCCTCTACCTCCTCTTCATTCGTGGAGAGAGCCATCAGAACACATCTACACTTCCAACTCATATGTTCTGAGAGAGGACCACCTACTCATGTGTTGAGGCCAAGATATTCCATTCCTACCATATGAATCTTGATCTCTAGCCTTCCCCAAGTTGCTTTCCACTCAAATCTTCTTTCCACCAAATCCAAATCCTGTGAGAGAGAGTTGAGTGTTGGGGAGACTATCATTTGAAGCACAAGAGCAAGGAGTTCATCATCAACACACCATTTGTTACTTCTTGGAGAGTGGTGTCTCCTAGATTGGCTAGGTGTCACTTGGGAGCCTCCGACAAGATTGTGGAGTTGAACCAAGGAGTTTGTAAGGGCAAGGAGATCGCCTACTTCGTGAAGATCTACCGCTAGTGAGGCAAGTCCTTCGTGGGCGATGGCCATGGTGGGATAGACAAGGTTGCTTCTTCGTGGACCCTTCGTGGGTGGAGCCCTCCGTGGACTCGCGCAACCATTACCCTTCGTGGGTTGAAGTCTCCATCAACGTGGATGTAGGATAGCACCACCTATCCGAACCACGGGAAAAACATCCGTGTCTCCAATTGTGTTTGAATTCTCCAAACCCTTCCCTTTACATTCTTGCAAGTTGCATGATTTACTTTCCGCTGCCTATATACTCTTTGCTTGCTTGCTTGATATGTATTGTGAATGTTGAAATTGTGCCTAAACTCCACTTAAACCGAAACAGCTTAAAAACTGCAACTTTAGCATTAAGTGTCTAATCACCCCCCCTCTAGACACATCTACTTCAAGGTCCTACACATCCCACGAGCTCGACAACGCCATGGGAGCAACGCGGCGAGGAACAAGACGATGCGACGGCAGAGACGCGCACAACCCCGCTACGGCGGGACCAAAGGAACTGAGAGGTCCGACGGTGGAGCGGCGCGACAATGGGTCGTTGCCGACGAAGGGAATAAGAAGGAAGGTGAGAAGGGGCGGAGCGAGGGAGAGCGTGCGAGCCTCTGCCGCTCCCCTCCTCCCCCTACTTATAGACCCGCGCGGCGGAGCCAAGGAGGCGTGGTGTGGGGGAACGTGGGATCAACTGCGCCCACTCCCCCACGTCCCGCGATTATTGCGCCCTGATGGCGTAATAAAACCGCCACGGGAAGGCGAGCGGTCCGTGTGGGCCGCAGAGGATCCGCGCTCGGGCCGAGGCCTAGGAGTGGCGGGCCCGGGCCTGCGGCGGCGTCCCATCGCGCGCGTGCGTTGGCAGGTTTTCCTTGCCACGTGCCCCGTGGGATGGCGCGTGGTCAGCTCGCAGGCCAACCCATGTTCCCGCCTACGAGAAACGGAGCTTTCCGAAGACGGCGCGCATAAGCAAAGCCGGCTCCTCAGGATAGGAAGCTGACCAAGCTTCTCGTCCCTTTGTCAGCCTCAAAGCTCGATCAGCTTCGGGGACTACTGTCGGAGTAAATGACCACGGGTAGCCTAGCCGGCTCCCCCTAGCCCTTCTAAAAAAATTACGAGCTGATCCGGCCCTCAAGAATCCAAGACATGGGGCCGCCTTCCCCTTGCCGGCTGTCTCCCCGGCCGACTATCGGAAGGCGGCCCGACGTTAACCCTCATGAAGAAAGCCGCGGGAGGGCCGGCTCCAAGAAGCCGGCCATGAGAAGGCCGACTCCAAGAGGCCGGCTCCCACCAAGCGGTCAAGATCGTACCCTCGAAGTCTGCATCCACATAACGGTGATGAGACGGGGCGTGGCTACAGTAAAGCATGCCACCCCCGAATCCTGGAGCACGCCTGGCACAGTGCGCCGTACGGGGTGGCCATGGCCCGTCCGGCGCGGCACCGTTGCCATGTTGACCCTGATGTCACCCACGACGGGCTGCCAGCGCAGCCCATGGGCGGTGGGCCCCTTCAGGCAGAGAGACACCCGAAGGTGGCCAGGCCTCCCCCAGTCGGCCCGAGACGGGGCCAGCTCCCTGCAGCCGGCTTGCCCCCTCCCTCGAAGGAGACGCCCCATTAAGGAGATAAGACGCGGCGAGGCTACAGCGATCGCTCGCCGGGCGGCGGCGCTGTAGCCACGCCCACCTCAGCGAAGCCCTCGTCACCAGGTCGAGGCAACAGTAACCAGCCACTGACAAGGCCCTGGACAGTGGGGCCTACCTGTCGACCAAGGAGCCGGCAGCCGGCGGGACCCACCAGCCTGCGGGCCCCAGCAGCCGGCGCAGAAGCTGGCGAGCATAGACACAGACGGCTGGGGCCCACGCCCAGCCGAATTACCATTGTACCCCCGGGGGGTGAGCCTATATAAACCCCCCGGGGCACCCATGCAAAGGGTTGATCTGAGCTAGCATTAGACACCACATAGAGAAGAGAGGAGAGCTAGTCGTGCCCTTCTTCTTCCTCTCGCCAAGCAGCTCAAGGAGCATCTTGTAGCCACTCGTTCATCTAGTGATCATGCGGAGACCCCGCAGAGCAGCAGTAGGGGTGTTATCTCCTCGGAGAGCCCCGAAGCTGGGTAAGATTCGCCGGCGTGCATGTCTTCGCCTCATCCCACTTCCAGGCACCGGCGACGTCTTACTGGCTACCACAATGATAAGCCACCCGTTGGCATATGTCGCACCTACCACCCGATAGTGCACCAGTTCGGCGAAGAGATGGTGATACAAGTGCAATATGGATGATAGATATGTGTATTTGTAATATGAAAATTTAAAAACAGCAAGGTAACTAATGATAAAAGTGAGCGTAAGCAGTATTGCAATGCTAGGAAACAAGGCCTAGGGTTCATACTTTCACTAGTGCAAGTTCTCTCAACAATAATAACATAATCAGATCATATAAATGTCCCTCAACATGCAACAAAGAGTCACTCCAAAGTCACTAATAGCGGAGAACAAACGAAGAGATTATGGTAGGGTACGAAACCACCTCAAAGTTATCCTTTCTGATCGATCTATTCAAGAGTCCTTAGTAAAATACCATGACGCTATTCTTTCCATTCGATCTATCATAGAGTTCGTACTAGAATAACACCTTAAGATACAAATCAACCAAAACCCCAATGTCACCTAGATACACCAATGTCACCTCAAGTATCCGTGGGTATGATTATACGATATGCATCACACTCTCAGATTCATCTATTCAACCAACATAAAGAACTTCAAAGAGTGCCCAAAAGTTTCTACCGGAGAGTCAAGACGAAAACGTGTGCCAACCCCTATGCATAAGTTCACGGAACTCGCAAGTTGATCACCAAAACATACATCAAGTGGATCACCTGATATCCCATTGTCACCACATATAAGCACACGCAAGACATATATCAAGTGTTCTCAAATCCTTAAAGACTTAATCCGATAAGATAACTTCAAAGGGAAAACTCAATACATTACAAGAGAGTAGAGGGGGGGGGACATCATAAGATCCAACTATAATAGCAAAGCTCGCGATACATCAAGATCGTACCACCTCAAGAACACGAGAGAGAGAGAGAACAAACACATAGCTACTGGTACATACCCTCAGCCCCGAGGGTGAACTACTCCCTCCTCGTCATGGAGAGCGCCAGGATGATGAAGATGGACACTGGTGAGGGATCCCCCCTCCGGCAGGGTGCCGGAACGAGTCTAGATTGGTTTTCGATGGCTATAGAGGCTTGCAGTGGCGGAACCCCCGATCTATTCTGATCTCTGATGTTTTTAGGGTATATGGACATATATAGGCGAAAGAAGTCGGTCAGGGAAGCCACGAGGGGTCCACGAGGGTGGGGGCGCGCCCAGGGGGGTAGGCCGCGCCTCCCTGCCTCATGGTTTCCTCGAAGCTTCCCTGACGTCTACTCCAAGTCTCCTGGATTGCTTCCTTTCTGAAAATAACTCTCCGAAGGTTTCATTCCGTTTGGACTCCATTTGATATTCCTTTTCTTCGAAACACTAAAATAGGCAAGAAAACAACAATTTGGGTTGGGCCTCCGGTTAATAGGTTAGTCCCAAAAATAATATAATTTTTTAGTAAAGCCCATAAACATCCAAAACAGATAATATAATAGCATGAGTACTTCATAAATTATAGATATGTTGGAGATGTATCACTCAGCGCGCACAACTGACCAAGATCCAACCCGCCAGGAAGCGTGCTTTTATTGGCTTTGTTCATGGGGCGGATCTCGGAGAAGGTTGTCTGGCAAGGAGACATCCATCTAGTCAGGTGATGAGTCTTCGATGGAAACAGTATTCCGGACCAAAGCAATCTATCAGCTACAACATGGCGGGCTTGGGGCTGTTTCGATGGCAACAGTATTCCGGACCCCTATGAGCCGCCGAGCAGGGTTGCTATCTTCATGGCAGGTACGCAACATATGTTGAATTCATCAACTACTGTGGCTACGACCTCTAGTTCAACGGCTGCGGCGACGGCCGGGGCGAGCGGCCCTCTGCGCCCGCCGGCTCAGGTCTTTTCTAAGCTCTTGGATTGTTCGGCGACTCTGTTAGCTGCAGAAGTAACCCCGGTGACTCAAGCATAGCATAATGTGGAAGTCGCGAAACTGTGGGATGATGTAGCTCAGGCTAAAGAGGAGCTTAATGCTGAGAATGCTAGGATGGCAACAGAGCAAGCCTCGTTGGAGGCCGAGTCACAATGGATCCAAGCAGAAGCTTTCCGGTTAAATTTGGATCAGTATGCATCAAATGCTATCTTACGTAGATACCAGAGCCGTCTACCTTCATAGTTCAAGGCAAGGAATCTTTTCAATACAACTGGGGCAGGACCAAGTAACCCGCCCGGTGCGACCCGGGCTGCCGAGGCGCCCGTAACTAGGGTAACAACTCAACCGCACATAACAAACCCACCTTATTTGAACGCAACCCCGCCTTAGCAAGTGTTAACACCGTCAGGTCATTATTACAACCCTCTGGATAACATGATTGCCATGGCTTCGCAGCTGGCGTCTCTTCCAGTGGAAGGCGAGTCTCCCGCAGCGGTCGAGACCCGAAAGGCTGTGGAGCTTCTTCAAACAGCGGTAGTCCAGCAGGCGGCTTATTGATAACCCACAAGTATAGGGGATCAATTGTAGCCTCTTTCGATAAGTAAGAGTGTCGAACCCAACGAGGAGCTAAAGGTAGAACAAATATTCCCTCAAGTTCTATCGACCGCCGATACAACTCTACGCACGCTTGACGTTCGCTTTACCTAGAACAAGTATAAAACTAGAAGTACTTTGTAGGTGTTTTTGGATAGGTTTGCAAGATAATAAAGAGCACATAAATAAAAAGTAGGGGTTGTTTAGATAAAAAAACAATAAAGTAAATATAGTGAGTGTGGAAAAGTGGTGGTAGGAGTTGTGAGATTGTCCCTAAGCAATTGACTACTTTACTAGACCGATAGCAAGTCTTATGTGGGAGAGGCCACTGCTAGCATGTCATCCCTGACTTGGAATTCTATGCACTTATGGTTGGAACTATTAGCAAGCATCCGCAACTACTAACGTTCATTAAGGTAAAACCCAACCATAGCATTAAGATATATTGGTCCCCCTTCAATCCCGTATGCATCAATTTCTATGCTAGGTTGAAGTTTCTATCACTCTTGCCCTCCAATACATAGTCTTATGAATATACAACTAACCCTATGGTGTGATCCACGCATGCGCTCATATGATGGGCACCAAAGGATAACAACATAATCACAAGCAAATTAAATCAATCATAGCAATTCATCAACCACCAATAGGACAACGAAAATCTACTCAGACATCATAGGATGGCAACACATCATTGGATAATAATATGAAGCATAAAGCACCATGTTCAACTAGAGGGTACAATGGGTTGCGGGAGAGTGGACCGCTGTAGAAAAATAGGGAAGGTGATGGAGATGTTGGTGAAGATGGCATAGGTGTTGGTGAAGATTGTGGTGATGATGATGGCCCCCGGCGGCCTTCCGGCGCCACCGGAAGCGAGGGGGAGAGAGCCCTCCTTCTTCTTCTTCTTCTTCCTTGACCTTCTCCCTAGATGGGAGAAGGGTTTACCCTCTGGTCCATGACGTCCATGGCATGTGAGGGGCGAGAGCTCCTCCGACATTGGATATGTCTCTCTGTCTCTCTCTGTTTCTGCGTTCTGGGATTTTGCCCTTTCACCGTTTCTTATATATCCAGAGATCCGTAACTCCGATTGGATTGAAACCTTCGCCTCAATTTTTTCCCCAAAAATTAGCTTTCTTGTGGCCAAAGAAGAGAAGTAACCACCTTACGGGGGACCATGAGGGTCAGGGACGTGCCCCCCTGCCTCATGGCTCCCTCGGGCACGGTCTCACATTGATTTTCTTCCCATATTTCACATATATTCCAAAAATATTCTCCGTCCGTTTTTATCCCGTTTGGACTCCGTTTGATACGGATTTTCTGCGAAACAAAAAACAAGCAACAAATAGGGATTGGCACTGGGCACTTGATCAATATGTTAGTTCCAAAATAGTATAAAAAGTTACCAAAAGTATATAAAAGTTGTAGAATATTGGCATGGAACAATAAAAAATTATAGATACGACGGAGACGTATCAGCATCCCCAAGCTTAATTCCTTCTCGTCCTCGAGTAGGTAAATGATAAAAAAGATAATTTTTGATGTGGAATGCTACCTAGCATAATCTTGATCATATATCTAATCATGGCATGAATATTAAGACACGAGTGATTCAAAGCAATAGTCTATCATTTGACATTAAGACAATAATACTTCAAGCATACTAATAAAGCAATCATGTCTTTCCAAAATAACATGGCCAAATAAAGTTATCCCTACAAAATCATATGGTCTGGCTATGCTCCATCTTCACCACACAAAATATTCAAATCATGCACAACCCCGATGACAAGCCAAGCAATTGTTTCATACTTTTGACGTTCTCAAACCTTTTCAACTTTCACGCAATACATGAGCGTGAGCCATGGACATATCACTATGGGTGGAATAGAATATGATGGTGGGGTTTGTGTGGAGAAGACAAAAAAGGAGAAAGTCTCACATCGATGCGGCTAATCAAGGGCTATGGAGATGCCCATCAATTGATGTCAATGTGAGGAGTAGGGATTGCCATGCAACGGATGCACTAGAGCTATAAGTATATGAAAGCTCAAACTGAAACTAAGTGGGTGTGCATCCAACTTGCTTGCTCATGAAGACCTCGGGCATTTGAGGAAGCCCATCATTGGAATATACAAGCCAAGTTCTATAATGAAAATTCCCACTAGTATATGAAAGTGATAACTCAATGAGACTCTCTATATGAAGAACATGGTGCTACTTTGAAGCACAAGTGTGGTAAAAGGATAGTAACATTGTCCCTTCTCTCTTTTTCTCTCATTTTTTTGTTTTTTTGTTTTTTTTGTTTTTTTTTGTTTTTTTGTTTGTTTGGCGGGCTTCTTTGGCCTCTTTTTTTATTTGGGCTGCTTTGGCCTCTTTTATTTTGATAACCTCACGTGGGACAATGTTCTAATAATGATGATCATCACACTTTTATTTACTTACAACTCAATATTACAACTCGATACTAGAACAAAGATATGACTCTATATGAATGCCTCCGCGGTGTACCGGGATGTGCAATGATCTAGCGTAGCAATGACATCAAAAAATGAACAAGCCATGAAAACGGCATGCTAGCTATCTTACGATCATGCAAAGCAATATGACAATAAATGCTCAAGTCATGTATATGATGATGATGGAAGTTGCATGGCAATATATCTCGGAATGGCTGTGGAAATGCCATGATAGGTAGGTATGGTGGCTGTTTTGAGGAAGATATAAGGAGGCTTATGTGTGATAGAGTGTATCGTATCACAGGATTTGGATGCACTGGCAAAGTTTGCACCAACTCTCGAGGTGAGAAAGGGCAATGCATGGTGCCGAAGAGGCTAGCAATGATTGAAGGGTGAGAGTGCGTATAATCCATGGACTCAACATTAGTCATAAAGAAATCACATACTTATTGCAAAAGTCTATTAGTCATCGAAACAAAGTACTACGCGCATGCTCCTAGGGGGATAGATTGGTAGGAAAAGACCATCTCTCGTCCCCGACTGCCACTCATAAGGAAGACAATCAATAAATACCTCATGCTCCGACTTCATCAAATAACGGTTCACCATACGTGCATGCTACGGGAATCACGAACTTCAACACAAGTATTTCTACAATCCACAACTACTCAACTAGCATGACTCTAATATCACCATCTTTATATCGCAAAACTATTGCAAGGAATCAAACATATCATATTCAGTGATCTACTAGTTTTATGTAGGATTTTATGACTAACCATGTGAATGACCAGTTCCTGTCATCTCTCTAAATAGATATAAGTAAAGCAAAAGAGTTTAATTCTTTCTAAAAAAGATATGCCAACGCTCTAGAAATATAAGTGAAGCAAAAGAGCATTCTACAAATGGTGGTTTTCTATGTGAAGAGAAACACGCAATCCAAACTTCAAATGATATAAGTGAAGCACATGAAGCATTCTATAAAGCCATACTCAAAGGATATAAGTGAAGTGCAATGAGAATTCTATAAATAAACCAAGGACTATCTCATACCAGCATGGTGCATAAAATAAAAGTGAAAACTAAATGCAAAAGTCGCTCCAAGGTTGCACATATCGCATGAATGAAATGAATCCGAAAACATACCGATACTTGTTGAAGAAAGATGGGATGCCTTCCGGGGCATCCCCAAGCTTAGACGCTTGAGTCTCCTTGAATATTTACTTGGGGTGCCTTGGGCATCCCCAAGATTGAGCTCTTTCCTCTCCTCCTTCACCTCACATCAAGACCTCCTCGATCTTCGAACACTTCATCCACACAAAACTCAACAGAAAGCTCGGTAAGATCGGTTAGTATAATAAAGCAAATCACTACTCTAAGTACTGTTGCAAACCAATTCATATTTTGTTTTTGCATTGTAGCTACTGTGATATAAATTTTACATGGCTTAATGCACTGATATAAATTGATAGTTTCATCAAAACAAGCAAACTATGCATCAAAAACAGAATCTGTCTTAAACAGGATAATCTGTAGTAATATGAACATTCACCATACCTCTGGTACTCCACAATTTATACCAAAATTAGGAAAAATAAAACATTTGTATATAAATACAGTGCAAAAATTTTCAGAACCGTTTGACATTCCAGTAAAAAATGTAAAATCGCGCGCTACAGCCAAAGTTTTTGTCCTGCACCGTACAAACCAACAAGCATCTAAAACATCCTAAAGGCAAACCTTGGCTCATTATTTTTATAATACAATGGAATTGTACAAGGGGACAATTATTTTTGTTGAAAAGTTTCTGTAATCAAGAGTCACAAAGTTTCCGTGAGCATGAACAAAGTTCAAGGAGCTCCCCCACTTCAACAATGCTTATCTCTCTCACTTTCACTTTCCTTTTTGAAAAAGTTTTGGGTTCCCCTATTTATTTTTTTGTTTTTAAACTTTATAAAAGCACACAACAGAAATAAATGACTCTCTAAAACTTCCGAGTTGTTTCCCTGGCAGCGCTTTCTTTAAAGGCATTAAGCTAGGCATATAGTGCTGAAGTAATGGATCCACCCGGATCCCAAGGTATATCAAAGCCAATTTTAATTAACAATGATTTGTAATTTAGTAGTGAGAAAAAAGTAACATATATCATGTAATTACGAAGTATAACTCTCATCCTATGCATCGGCATGTCATAAAAGAACAATTCATGCACACAAAGTAAAGGCCAATGCATAGTATGAATAGTTTCTTGCAATTTTTTCGTGTTGGAAACATAAAGAGGCGGAGATGTAGTTCCTCTCTCATAATAATTGCAAGTAGGAGCAGCAAGCACATGCATATTATATCTATCAAAATTATCATGTCTAGTAGTAAAACACAACCCATCAATATAATCCTTAACAAGAGCAAACTTCTCCGATATAGTGTAGTTAGGAGAATTCAAAAAGATAATAGGACTATCATGCGTGGGTGCAATAGAAACAATTTCATGTTTAACATAAGGAACTATAGCAAGTTCATCTCCATAAGCATAATTCATATTGGCATCTTGGCCACAAGCATAGCAAGCATCATTAAAAATGGATATTTCAAGAGAATCAACGGGATCATAACAATCATCATAGCATTCATCCTTCTGTAAGCACGAAGGGAAATTAAACAATGTATGAGTTGAAGAGTTACTCTCATTACAAGGTGGGCACGGGTGATCAATCCGCTCTTCCTCCTTTTGTTCTTCGCTCTCCTCCTCATCTTTTTCATCCAATGGGCTCAAGTGTCATCAACTTCTTCTTCCATAGATTCCTGCAAAATATTAGTCTCTTCTTGGACAGCGGAGGAGTCCTCAATATATGGTTTAAAATAGGCATTAGAAGCATAATTATCATAACAATATTTAAGTATGGAAAAAATTTCAGATTTGTAAAGAGTAGCATCATACTTTTCAATCAAAGAAGCAATTGCATAAGCACCATTAAAAGCAACAAATTCTTCAATTTGTTGAACATCATAGTAATTATAAACACCCTTGGCATACGAAGATACGATTCCATCACTAAACTCACATTGGTAAGGAAGGTGTTTCTTAGGGTTTTCAGAACAACAAGTAACATCATATATTTCACATAAATTCCAAGCATAGGACTGCAAACGATGAATTTGATCCAGTAAAAGTTCCCCCCTTTTAGATAAGCGGTGTCGCACATAACAAGCATGCTCATCTAAAGATTTGCCCTCAACTAAGCTAGTTGGGCTTTCAGCACGAGCACAAAGGGATCAAAGATGATCCAAGTAAAAAGCTTTAGGAGTGTGATAGATTTTGAGTGGTTCTTCAACCATCGGTTCAGTAGGTACAACTAATTTTTTTGGTATTTTGCGTTCCATATCCATAACTAAAGATAGAGAACAACTTAGAACATCAAATAAAAATTACTTAGTGATAAAGCAAACAAGCACACTACTACCTCTTGAGCACTGCGTTGGTTTTCCCCGAAGAGGAACAGGGGGCCCACGAGGGTGGAGGGCGCGCCTGGGGGGGTAGGCGCTTCCCCCTACCTCGTGGCCTCCTCTTTTGTGTCTTGACGTAGGGTCCAAGTCTCCTGGGTCTTGTTCATTAAGAAAATCACGTTCCCGAAGGTTTCATTCCCTTTGGACTCCATTTGATATTCCTTTTCTTCGAAACCCTAAAACAGGCAAAAAACAGCAATTCTGGGTTGGGCCTCCGGTTAATAGGTTAGTCCCAAAAATAATATAAAAGTGGATAATAATGCCCAATAATGTCCAAAACAGTAGATAATATAACATGGAGCAATCAAAAATTATAGATACGTTGGAGACGTTGTTGGGTAACGTAGTAATTTCAAAAAAATTCCTACGCACATGCAAGATCATGGTGATGCATAGCAATGAGAGGGGAGTGTGTGATCTGTGTACCCTTGTAGACCAACAGCGGAAGCATTAGCACAACGCGGTTGATGTAGTCATACGTCTTCATGGCCCGACCGATCAAGCACCGAAACTACGGCACCTCCGAGTTTTAGCACACGTTCAGCTCGACGACGATCCCCGGACTCCGATCCAGCAAAGTGTCGGGGAAGAGTTCCATCAGCATGACGGCGTGGTGATGATCTTGATGTACTACCGTCGCAGGGCTTCGCCTAAGCTCCGCTACAATATTATCGAGGATTATGGTGGAAGGGGGCACCGCACACGGCTAAGAATATGATCACGTGGATCAACTTGTGTGTCTAGGGGTGCCCCCTGCCCCTGTATATAAAGGAGCAAGGGGAGGAGGCCGGCCGGCCCTATAGGCGCGCCAAGGAGGAGTCCTCCTCCTACTAGGAGTAGGACTCCTACTAGGAGGGGGAAGGAAGTGGGGAAGGAGAAGGAAAGGGGGGCACCGCCCCCTTCTCCTAGTCCAATTGGGACCAGGAGGGAGGAGGCACGCGGCCCACCTTTGGCTGCCCCTCTCTTTCTCCACTAAGGCCCATATAGCCCATTACTTCTCCCGGGGTGGTTCCGGTAACCCTCCGGCTCTCCGGTTTTCTCCGAAATCACCCAGAACACTTCCGGTGTCCGAATATAGCCGTCCAATATATCAATCTTTATGTCTCGACAACTTCGAGACTCCTCGTCAAGTCCGTGATCACATCGGGGACTCTGAACTAACTTCGGTACATCAAAACTCATAAACTCATAATATAACTATCATCGAAACCTTAAGCGTGCTGACCCTACGGGTTCGAGAACAATGTAGACATGACCGAGACACGTCTCCGATCAATAACCAATAGTGGAACCTAGATGCTCATATTGGCTCCTAAATATTCTACGAAGATCTTTATCGGTCAGACCGCATAACAACATACGTTGTTCCCTTTGTCATCGGTATGTTACTTGCCCGAGATTCGATCGTCGGTATCTCAATACCTAGTTCAATCTCGTTACCGGCAAGTCTCTTTACTCGTTTCGTAATACATCATCTTGCAACTAACTCATTAGTTGTAATGCTTGCAAGGCTTATGTGATGTGCATTACCGAGAGGGCCCAGAGATACCTCTCCGACAATCGGAGTGACAAATCCTAATCTCGAAATACGCCAACCCAACATTCACCTTTGGAGACACCTGTAGAGCTCCTTTATAATCACCCAGTTACATTGTGATGTTTGGTAGCACACAAAGTGTTCCTCCAGTAAACGGGAGTTGCATAATCTCATAGTCATAGGAACATGTATAAGTCATGAAGAAATCAATAGCAACATA
Source organism: Triticum aestivum (assembly GCF_018294505.1). Classification (NCBI taxonomy): domain Eukaryota; kingdom Viridiplantae; phylum Streptophyta; class Magnoliopsida; order Poales; family Poaceae; genus Triticum; species Triticum aestivum. Next base: position 606,021,420 of record NC_057800.1, read on the forward strand.
CTAAACGATCGGGTGCTAAGCTAATGGAATGGGTCATGTAAATCACATTATTCTCCTAATGATGTGATCCCATTAATCAAATGACAACACATGTCTATGGTTAGGAAACATAAGCATCTTCGATTAACGAGCTAGTCAAGTAGAGGCATACTAGTGACATTTGGTTTGTCTATGTATTCACACAAGTATTATGTTTCCGAATAATACAATTCTAGCATGAATAATAAACATTTATCATGATATAAGGAAATAAAATAATAACATTATTATTGCCTCTAGGGCATATCTCCTTCAGACGTATCAAGCATCCCCAAGCTTAATTCCTGCTTGTCCTCGAGTAGGTAAATGATAAAAACGGAATTTTTGATGCGGAGTGCTACTTGGCATAATTTTAATGTAATTCTTTTTAATTCTGGTATGAATATTCAGATCCAAAAGATTCAAGACAAAAGTTCATATGGACATAAAAATAATAATACTTCAAGCATACTAACAAAGCAATTATGTCTTCTCAAAATAACATGGCCAAAGAAAGTTATCCCTACAAAATCATATAGTCTGGCTATGTTCTATCTTCACAACACAAAGTATTTAAATCAACAACCCCGATGACAAGCCAAGCAATTGTTTCATACTTTTGACATTCTCAAAACTTTTTCAATCTTCATGCAATACATGAGCGTGAGCCATGGATATAACACTATAGGTGGAATAGAATGGTGGTTGTGGAGAAGACAAAAAGGGAGAAGATAGTCTCACATCAACTAGGCGTATCAACGGGCTATGGAGATGCCCATCAATAGATATCAATGTGAGTGAGTAGGGATTGCCATGCAATGGATGCACTAGAGCTATAAGTATATGAAAGCTCAAAAAGAAACTAAGTGGGTGTGCATCCAACTTGCTTGCTCATGAAAACCTAGGGCATTTTGAGGAAGCCCATCATTTGAATATACAAACCAAGTTCTATAATGAAAATTCCCACTAGTATATGGAAGTTACCAAATGAGAGACTCTCTACTATGAATATCATGGTGCTACTTTGAAGCACAAGTGAGGTAAAAGGATAGTAGCATTGCCCCTTCTCTCTTTTTCTCTCAATTTTTTATTTGGGCATTTTCTCCTTTTTTATGGCCTCTTTTCTTTCTCTTTATTATTATTATTTTCCGTCCGGAGTCTCATCCCGACTTGTGGGGGAATCATAGTCTCCATCATCCTTTCCTCACTGGGACAATGCTCTAATAATGATGATCATCACAATTTTATTTTCTTACAACTCAACAATTACAACTCGATACTTAGAACAAAATATGACTCTATATGAATGCCTCCAGCGGTGTACCGGGATATGCAATGACTCATGAGTGACATATATGAAAGAATTATGAACAGTGGCTTTGCCACAAATACTATGTCAACTACATGATCATGCTAAGCAATATGACAATGATGGAGTGTGTCATAATAAACGGAACGGTGGAAAGTTGCATGGCAATATATCTCGAAATGGCTATGGAAATGCCATAATAGGTAGGTATGGTGGCTTTTTTGAGGAAGGTATATGGTGGGTGTATGATACCAGCGAAAGGTGCGCGTTATTAGAGAGGCTAGCAATGGTGGAAGGGTTAGAGTGCGTATAATCCATGGACTCAACATTAGTCATAAAGAACTCATATGCTGATTGCAAAAATATACAAGTTATCAAAGCAATGTATTACACGCATGCTCCTAGGGGGATAGATTGGTAGGAAAAGACCATCGCTCGTCCCCGGCCGCCACTCATAAGGAAGATAATCAATAAATAAATCATGCTCCGACTTCATCACATAACTGTTCACCATACGTGCATGCTACGGGAATCACAAACTTTAACACAAGTATTCTTCAAATTCACAAGTACTCAACTAGGATAACTTTAATATCACCATCTTCATATCTCAAAACAATTATCAAGCATCAAACTTCTCATAGTATTCAACACACTCATAGGAAGGTTTTATTATTAATCTTATATACCAAGCATATTAGGATTTTAAGCAAATTACCATGCTATTTAAGACTCTCAAAATAATCTAAGTGAAGCATGAGAGATCAATAGTTTCTATAAAACAAATCCACCACCGTGCTCTAAAAGATATAAGTGAAGTACTAGAGCAAAACTATATAACTCAAAAGATATAAGCGAAGCACATAGAGTATTCTAACAAATTCCAAATCATGTATGGCTCTCTCAAAAGGTGTGAACAGCAAGGATGATTGTGGTAAACTAAAAAGTAAAGACTCAAATCATACAAGACGCTCCAAGCAAAACACATATCATGTGGCGAATAAAAATATAGCTCCAAGTAAAGTTACCGATAGAAGTGGACGAAAGAGGGGATGCCTTCCGGGGCATCCCCAAGCTGTGGCTTTTAGGTGTCCTTAGATTATCTTGGGGGTGCCATGGGCATCCCCAAGCTTAGGCTCTTTCCACTCCTTGTTCCATAATCCATCAAATCTTTACCCAAAACTTGAAAAGTTCATAACACAAAACCCAAAGTAGAAAATCTCGTGAGCTCCGTTAGCGAAAGAAAACAAAAGACCACTTCAAGGTACTGTAATGAACTCATTCTTTATTTATATCAGTGTTAAACCTACTGTATTCCAACTTCTCTATGGTTTATAAACTATTTTACTATCCATAGATTCATCAAAATAAGCAAACAACACACGAAAAACAGAATCTGTCAAAAACAGAATAGTCTGTAGTAATCTGTAGCTAGCGCAAGATCTAGAACCCCAAAAATTCTAAAATAAATAGCTGGAAGTGAGGAATTTATCTATTAATCATCTGAAAAAATAATTAACTAAATATCACTTTCCAAAAAAAATGGCAGCAGTTCTCGTGAGCGCTAAAGTTTCTGTTTTTTACAGCAACTATAACAAGACTTTCCCCAAGTCTTACCAATGGTTCTACTTGGCACAAACACTAATTAAACACAAAAAACACAACCAAAACAGAGGCTAGATAAATTAATTATTACTAAACAGGAGCAAAAAGCAAGTAATAAAAATAAAATTGGGTTGCCTCCCAACAAGCGCTATCGTTTAACGCCCCTAGTTAGGCATAACAAGCAAGGATAGATCTAGGTATTGCCATAATAGTAAGATAGATTATTAAAATCATTTCATATTCTCTATGTTCGGCAGCAAGTTTTCTTTGAGGCAAGCAAAAGTAATCGAAAGGGCTAAATTTAATGGGACAAAAGTCCCCAAGATCAACCTTGGGAGGTATAGGTTCCTCCTTTGGTCCTTCATATTGCACAACCAATTCATCATTATAAGCATTCATTTGATAGAACTTTGTGAGCCTATATTCAAGAGAATATCCTAGTTCATTATTTCGAATAGACAAATCATCATTAAGTTCAGAAATTCTATCAACTAAAACATTGGTAGGAACCCTTTTTCTAAGATTTTCATTGAAAGCAACATAGTCTAGAGATTGAAAACACATTATTTCTTCTTGATCAAAGAGGATAGCCTCTATGGGAGGACGGCAAGCGTTGACCCTATAATGTGCAAAGATATCTTTGGCCTATTTTATTATGAATCTAAACTCATGAGCCAAAAAGATAGTAGCGGCAAGGTTAACAGAAGAATGCTCAATATTATAAAATTCTAGGAAAAATCCTTTGTATGCAAGGATGCATGTGCATGAATTGTCTTTCAAGTTCAACTATAAGCATGGCAATAGCGTCCGCAAGACTACTAGTTCTATGAAGGATAGAACTACCTATAGACGGTAAAGCACCGGGACAAGTAAAGTGTAGGACCTTGAAGTAGATGTGTCTAGAGGGGGGGTGATTAGACACTTAATGCTAAAGTTGCAGTTTTTAAGCTTTTTCGGTTTAAGTGGAGTTTAGGCACAATTTCAAAATTCACAATACATATCAAGCAAGCATGCAAAGAGTATATAGGCAGCGAAAAGTAAAGCATGCAACTTGCAAGAATGTAAAGGGAAGGGTTTGGAGAATTCAAACGCAATTGGAGACACGGATGTTTTTCCCGTGGTTCGGATAGGTGGTGCTATCCTACATCCACGTTGATGGAGACTTCAACCCACGAAGGGTAACGGTTGCGCGAGTACACGGAGGGCTCCACCCACGAAGGGTCCACGAAGAAGCAACCTTGTCTATCCCACCATGGCCATCGCCCACGAAGGACTTGCCTCACTAGCGGTAGATCTTCACGAAGTAGGCGATCTCCTTGCCCTTACAAACTCCTTGGTTCAACTCCACAATCTTGTCGGAGGCTCCCAAGTGACACCTAGCCAATCTAGGAGACACCACTCTCCAAGAAGTAACAAATGGTGTGTTGATGATGAACTCCTTGCTCTTGTGCTTCAAATGATAGTCTCCCCAACACTCAACTCTCTCTCACAGGATTTGGATTTGGTGGAAAGAAGATTTGAGTGGAAAGCAACTTGGGGAAGGCTAGAGATCAAGATTCATGTGGTAGGAATGGAATATCTTGGCCTCAACACATGAGTAGGTGGTTCTCTCTCAGAACATATGAGTTGGAAGTGTAGATGTGTTCTGATGGCTCTCTCCACGAGTGGAGAGGAGGTGGAGGGGTATATATAGCCTCCACACAAAATCCAACCGTTACACACAATTTACCAATCTCGGTGGGACCGAATCAACAAACTCGGTCGGACCGAAATAGTAAACCTAGTGACCGTTAGAGATTTTCGGTGGGACTGACATGCAACTCGGTAGGACCGATATGGTTAGGGTTAGGGCATAACGTAATCTCGGTGAGACCGATTACACAAACTCGGTGAGACCGATTTGGTAATAAGCTAACCAGAGGGTTGGTCAGGCAAACTCGGTGGGACCGATTACACAAACTCGGTGAGACCGATTTTGGTAATGAGCATACACAGTGAGTTTGCATTGTAACCTCGGTAGTACCGATTGCACAAGATCGGTGAGACCGATTTTGGCAATGGACATACACAGTGAGATTACAATCCCATCTCGGTGAGACCGAAGATCCCTATCGGTAGAACCGATTTGCTAGGGTTTGGCAATGGCTATGACAAGTGAAACTCGGTGGCGCCGGATAGAAATAATCGGTAGGTCCGAGTTTGGCTTAGGTTTAGGTCATATGTGGAAGTGGGAAAGTAGCTGAGGATTTTGGAGCATATCATTAAGCACTTGAAGCAAGAGGCTCATTAAGCAACACCTCATCCCTCCTTGATAGTATTGGCTTTTCCTATGGACTCAATGTGATCTTGGATCACTAAAATGTAAAATGAAGAGTCTTGAGCTTTAAGGTTTAGCCAATCCTTTGTCCTTAGCATCTTGGAGAATTTCCCACAACCTTTAGTCCATGCCACTCCATTGTTGAACTTATCTGAAACATACTAGATAGAAACGTTAGTCCAACAAGAGATATGTTGTCATTAATTACCAAAACCACCTAGGGAGCACTTGTGCTTTCAATCTCCCCCTTTTTGGTAATTGATGGCAACATACATCAAAGCTTTAGATAAAGATATAAAGAACATCAAGTAAAGCTTTGGAAGGACATGTAACAAGCATAGGCTCCCCCTACATGTATGCACTCATGTAAATGTGAAATATAGAGGCATGTGAGAGCATAACCATGACAGAGTAGGCAATGTGTTACATGTATCTTGGCCATATGCATCAGAGCAAAAGATTATCAAGGAAAATACCTTCATGCTCATGAGTCCTTCTTGCAAACAGTATGTACATAAGCAAGAATTCCTCATACTCATGATTTTGATGCATACACTTACCTTGTAGTCTTTAGCTGGCTTAGGATGGAATGAACCTGCACAAACAAGGTTAGATAACACAGGTACCTCCACTAGCCAGAGCAAACCAAAGAAGCCACAAGAGTACCAAGACTGGGATGACATGTAGAGAGTGAGTACAAGGTACCACAATGGATTCAACATGTCCCCAAGAGTAAAGATATGCAATGAATTTGACTGATTTCTTTCCCTTAGGTGTCTTGCTCCCCCTGAATCTTACATGGGATATTGGGAGAAGATAGGGAACAGAAAATCAGAGCTGAAAGATACAAATGGATAGAACTTAATGCAAATAAGCACATATGAACATGTATTTCCCCCAAAAAGACATGTGACATCTCTCCTCTTGAACATCAAGCATCTGGGATCCTTGAGTATTCTCTCCCCCTGGAAATCTCTTTCTCCCCCTTAATACTTTCTCCCTTGTAGGTGATAAGCTTTGATGTGATCTCTCTCTCCCCCTTTGACATCAATTTCCAAGAAGGGCTTTCTAGAATCCGTCGTATAGGTTTGGTCCTTGAGACTCAGCACAAAGAAATGGATAAAACTGTGATGCTTGTAGAGGACAAGATTCATTGAGTAGAGCTGGATTAGAAGAAATATAGAACAAGTGGAAAACTATTTTTCCTGTTGTGAAGTCGGTGGCACCAGGTGGCATGTTTCGGTGGGGCCGAAAAGATTCGGTTGGACCGAAAACTACAAGTCGGTGAAACCGAGTTCAACACAGAGAAAAACACTTGTCACCTCAGCTCACTAAACATGTAGGATCTCACAAAGATTTGCAATGAATTATCTGAAGGATTTGCAAGGAATTGAATGCAGAAAATGCAGAACAAAAACAAAAAGAAAAGAGAAGAAACTGAAAGATCTAGATGAATGTTTTTTTTTGAAAAAAGAGAAAGAAAATAAATATGCATGAGACAAATGCAATAACACAGAAAAGAACACAAGAGAACTTCATCTAGAGTTGGGCGGTGACATAGTCACCTATGTTAGAGTATATTGACTTAGGAGTCAAGTGAGAACACTTGATCATAGGTCATACTCATCGTTTAAGCTCAAAATGGGGTTACCATTTTTCGTTTAAGCATCTTGATGTATTCACATCTTGTTGAGTTGCTTTGAATCATGTCTTGGAGTAAAGCTTCTCTAAGATGGAATAACATACCTTGGGTGGTGGTGTGGTTCTTGCTCATGTAGTTGAACTTGTGTGGGTGCTCAAGGTTGATGTAGCTCATCAAGAGTTGGGAGCACCACTTGGAGTTTGAGTTCATCTACCTACATGGGTTAGTTCTTGCAAGGAAGAGCACTTGTGTATCCAAAAATGACAATCATGAAGCTCAACATAGAATTTGTCAAAGGATATGTTTGAATGGTTTTGTGCTTCCTTGTCTTCAACCACCATTGTGTAGAGACTTGGTGATGTAGAGATTGCTCAAGATGTGAGAGTCACAATCTCATGGAATTAGATTCAACCAAGCACCTACATGGGTTAGACAACATGTAAGGTACAATTCACCTCTCAGCCTGCAAAATACTTTCTAATCAAGAGGTTTAGTAAATATATCCGCTAATTGCTTATCGGTGCGAACATGCTTAAGATCAATGTCACCCTTAGCAACATGTTCTCGAATGAAATGATGACGAACTTCAATATGCTTAGTTCGAGAATGTTGTACAGGATTATGACCAATTTTGATAGCACTTTCATTGTCACAAAGCAGTGGAACATGTTTCACATAGATCCCATAATCTTTAAGAGTTTGGGTCATCCAAAGTAATTGAGCACAACATGAACCAGCAGCAATGTATTCCGCTTCGGCGGTGGATAAGGATACCGAGTTTTGTTTCTTGGAAGACCAAGACACAAGAGATCTACCAAGAAATTGACAAGTACCCGAAGTGGACTTTCTATCAACCTTGTCTCCGGCATAATCCGAGTCGGAATAGCCAACAAGATCAAAAGAAGACCTCTTAGGATACTAAATGCCAAAGTTTGGTGTATGAATTAAGTATCTCACTATCCTTTTCACGGACTTAAGATGACATTCTGTAGGAGCAGCTTGATAACATGCACACATGCACACACTTAGCATAATGTCGGGACGTGAAGCACATAGGTATAACAAAGAACCAATCATAGAGCGATAAACCTTTTGATCAACCGGTTCACCATCTTTGGTCAAATCAAGATGTCCACTAGTAGGCATGGGTGTAGGCATACCTTTGCATTCTTGCATATTGAACTTCTTGAATAAGTCCTTGGTGTACTTCGTTTGAGAGACAAATGTACCTTCCTTAGTTTGCTTGATTTGCAAACCGAGAAAGAATTTGAGTTCACTCATCATAGACATCTCAAACTTCTCTGACATTAGCTTACCAAACTTTTCACTAAAGAGAGGGTTAGTTGAACCAAATATGATATCATCAACATAAATTTGGCATACAAATAGTTCTCCATTAACCCTTTTAGTAAAAAGACCAGAATCAATTTTACCAATTTCAAAACCACTCGTAGTAAGGAACTTGGTCAAGCATTTATACCATGCTCTAGGAGCTTGTTTAAGACCATAAAGAGCTTTGTGAAGTTTGTAAACATGATTTGGTTTATTAGGATTGATAAAGCTGGGAGGTTGTTTGACATAAAATTCCTCCTCTATTTCACCATTTAGAAAAGCACTTTTAATGTCCATTTGGTACAAGGTGATATTATGGTGATTAGCATAGGCAAGTAAGATGCGAATGGACTCAAGTCTAGCAACGGGAGCATATGTCTCACCATAGTCCATACCTTCGACTTGTGTGTACCCTTGGGCGACGAGACGTGCTTTGTTGCGAACCACTTGTCCATCTTCATCTTGCTTGTTGCGAAACACCCATTTGGTACCAATGATGTTGTGGTTGTTGTCGGGCTTCTCAACCAATGTCCAAACTTGGTTTCTCTCAAAGTTGTGTAGCTCTTCATGCATAGCGTTTATCCAATCCGGATCTTCCAATGCTTCTAGAACCTTCATAGGTTCAATGCTAGAGATGAATGAATAGTTTTCACAAAAGTTAGCTAAATGAGTTTTTGAGCGAGTGATTCTCCTGGTTTGAATATCATTGTAGATTTGCTTGATGAGATGATCTTTGGCAATTCTTGCTCGAACTCGTGAGAGCTTTTGCTTGGGTCTTCGTTGAACATCTTCTTCATCTTGTTCTTCTTCTTGGCCTTCTTCATTGTTGACGTTGTCGTTCTCTTGTCGTGGTGGAGAAGGAGGTTGTTGATGTTCGTCTTGATGCATTTCCTCGTCTTCTTCATCTTGGTGTGTCCCACTTGTGGATGCTTCCATATCAATTCTTGGTTCACCTTGTCGTGAAGTAGAAGCTTCCACTTGGACGGACGAGGTACTCTCCTTCACCTCCGTTGGACGAATTTTGCCAATAGACAAGTCTTGGATTGCTTCTGAAGGGTCTTTGTCTCCTACATCGATTGGCAATTTCTCTACTTGCGAGCCATTAGATTCATCAAACTTCACATCTACCGTCTCTTCAACCTTTCGGGTGAACTTGTTGTAGACATGGTAAGTGTGAGAATTTGAGCCATAACCAAGTAGAAAACCTTCATGAGATTTAGGAGCAAACTTTGAACGACAATGCTTGTCAAGAATGTAGCACTTTGAGCCGAATACTCGAAAGTATCCAACTTGGGGTTTGTTACCGGTGAGGAGTTCGTATGCCGTCTTGCCGAGTAGCTTGTGAAGATACAAGCGATTTGTTGCATGACAAGCTGTCTCAACCGCTTCTGCCCAAAAGTGCTTCAGCGTCTTGTACTCATCAAGCATCGTTCTCGCCATTTCGATGAGCATCCGGTTCTTCCTCTCAACAACTCCATTTTGTTGAGGTGTGTACGTAGCCAAGAACTCGTGTGAAATCCCTTCTTCGTCAAGAAAGGTGTCCACATTTGCGTTCTTGAACTCCGTTCCGTTGTCACTCCGAACCTTCTTGATCTTCACGTCAAACTGATTTTGGGCCTTCCTAGCGAAGTTTTTGAAGATCTTCTGGACCTGCGACTTGTCATCAAGAAAGAACACCCACGTAAATCTTGAAAAATCATCAACTATAACTAGACCAAAAGAATTTCCACCGAGACTCTTGTAGGCGTTGGGACCAAAAAGATCCATATGAAGTAGCTCGAGTGGCCTCCTTGTGGTCATGATGTTCTTCACGGGATGCCTTCCTCCAACCTGTTTACCTGCTTGACAAGCACTGCAAAGTCTACCCTTATCAAATATGACATCGTTAACTCCAAGGATATGATTTCCTTTAATAAGCTTGTCAAGGTTTCTCATGCCAACGTGACCTAGTCGTCTATGCCACAACCAACCTTTTGAGGATTTAGCAATAAAGCAAGTTTTAGGTTGTGCCTTTTTAGAGAAATCGACAATGTAAAGGTCACCTCTACGTATACCGGTAAAGACCATTTTATGATTGTCTCGATGAAACACTTGGCAATCTACCTTAGTAAATAGGACATTCAAACCGAAATCAGCAAGTATAGATACTGAAAGTAAGTTGTAGCTGAGAGATTCAACGAGCATGACATTTTGAATGGAACTATCATGTGAGATGGCCACCTTACCAAGGCCAAACACTTTAACCTTTGAATTATCACCAAAGGTGACATACTTTCAAGGGCCGTCATTTTCAGCAAGCTCACGAAACATCTCTTCATCTCTGGTCATATGATCAGTACATCCACTATCAAGAACCCATGCCTTTCCTCCTGACACATATCCCCGAAGATTTGCCATAAGACCAAAATGTCTCATTGCATCATCAAGATCGAAATCACTATCATCATCATCATAGTATCCATGTTCACCATGATCTTGTGACTCGTCATTTCCTAGAGAGGGTAATTCATTAGATAAATGATCATCAAAGTGGTCACCTTTATGAATTCTTATAGCTTCGGAATAATGATTCCAACATCTCCTTTAGCACGCTTGAGATTGGTAAGCTCAAATAGACAATCACCAAAACTAGGATCACTAGAGTTCATCTTACTCAAGGCAATAGATTTATGGAGAATTTCATCCAAATTTTTTAAGGAATAATCGGGAAATCGTTCCTCAAGAAATTTCCATATAGTATAGGCACAATTAAGATAGGCAAACTAGCAATGAAACTTTTGGGCAATCCTCTAATGATGAGCTCAATAGTTCTAAGATTGCGAATTATGTCGATATCTTCATCTAGGGTAGGATGCAAAGGATCAATATGAGGTGCACAAGGGCTAGCAATATACTTGTTCAAATGATATTGATTGAAAATTACAAGCATCTCATTTTTCCACTCATGAAAATACTCTTCATCAAGAATAGGCACTCTATGTCTAAGACTCCCTAAAGTAGACACATCCATCTTCCTCCAATGGTGATTAAACCAAGGCAATGGAGACCAAAGCTCTGATACCACTTGTAGGACCTTGAAGTAGATGTGTCTAGAGGGGGGGGTGATTAGACACTTAATGCTAAAGTTGCAGTTTTTAAGCTTTTTCGGTTTAAGTGGAGTTTAGGCACAATTTCAACATTCACAATACATATCAAGCAAGCATGCAAAGAGTATATAGGCAGCGGAAAGTAAAGCATGCAACTTGCAAGAATGTAAAGGGAAGGGTTTGGAGAATTCAAACGCAATTGGAGACACGGATGTTTTTCCCGTGGTTCGGATAGGTGGTGCTATCCTACATCCACGTTGATGGAGACTTCAACCCACGAAGGGTAACGGTTGCGCGAGTCCACGGAGGGCTCCACCCACGAAGGGTCCACGAAGAAGCAACCTTGTCTATCCCACCATGGCCATCGCCCACGAAGGACTTGCCTCACTAGCGGTAGATCTTCACGAAGTAGGCGATCTCCTTGCCCTTACAAACTCCTTGGTTCAACTCCACAATCTTGTCGGAGGCTCCCAAGTGACACCTAGCCAATCTAGGAGACACCACTCTCCAAGAAGTAACAAATGGTGTGTTGATGATGAACTCCTTGCTCTTGTGCTTCAAATGATAGTCTCCCCAACACTCAACTTTCTCTCACAGGATTTGGATTTGGTGGAAAGAAGATTTGAGTGGAAAGCAACTTGGGGAAGGCTAGAGATCAAGATTCATGTGGTAGGAATGGAATATCTTGGCCTCAACATATGAGTAGGTGGTTCTCTCTCAGAACATATGAGTTGGAAGTGTAGATGTGTTCTGATGGCTCTCTCCACGAGTGAAGAGGAGGTGGAGGGGTATATATAGCCTCCACACAAAATCCAACCGTTACACACGATTAACCAATCTCGATGGGACCGAATCACAAACTCGGTCGGACCGAAATAGTAAACCTAGTGACCGTTAGAGATTTTCGGTGGGACTGACATGCAACTCGGTAGGACCGATATGGTTAGGGTTAGGGCATAACGTAATCTCGGTGAGACCGATTACACAAACTCGGTGAGACCGATTTGGTAATAAGCTAACCAGAGGGTTGGTCAGGCAAACTCGGTGGGACCGATTACACAAACTCGGTGAGACCGATTTTGGTAATGAGGATACACAGTGAGTTTGCATTGTAACCTTGGTAGTACCGATTGCACAAGATCGGTGAGACCGATTTTGGCAATGGACATACACAGTGAGATTACAATCCCATCTTGGTGAGACCGAGATCCCTGTTGGTAGAACCGATTTGCTAGGGTTTGGCAATGGCTATGACAAGTGAAACTCGATGGCGCCGGATAGAAATAATCGGTAGGTCCAAGTTTGGCTTAGGTTTAGGTCATATGTGGAAGTGGGAAAGTAGCTAAGGATTTTGGAGCATATCATTAAGCACTTGAAGCAAGAGGCTCATTAAGCAACACCTCATCCCTCCTTGATAGTATTGGCTTTTCCTATGGACTCAATGTGATCTTGGATCACTAAAATGTAAAATGAAGAGTCTTGAGCTTTAAGGTTTAGCCAATCCTTTGTCCTTAGAATCTTGGAGAATTTCCCACAACCTTTAGTCCATGCCACTCCATTGTTGAACTTATCTGAAACATGCTAGATAGAAACGTTAGTCCAACAAGAGATATGTTGTCATTAATTACCAAAACCACCTAGGGAGCACTTGTGCTTTCATAAAGAAATCTTGAATAACTCCTTTTCCAATCATATTACAACTACCAACACAGAATTTTTTGTATGTAAGATGGGTGGTTCTTTAGCAGGAGCATCAGAATATTTCATGATATTATTATTGTCCATATCTACAATAATTTCCCCAATTTCAGACATAGAGGCAGAAGGTAAAGGACTAGCCATAATGACAAGCAAACGAACTAACGCACAAGCAAACAAAAAGAAAGTGGGCAAAAAGAGGCAAATAGAGAAAGAGAGGGAGGATAGAGAGAGAGGGCGAATAAAACGGCAAGGGTGAAGTGGGGGAGAGGAAAACGAGAGGCAAATGGCAAATAATGTAATGCGGGAGATAAGGGTATGTGATGGGTACTTGGTATATTGACTTTTGCGTAGACCTCCTAGGCAATGGCGCCAGAAATCCTTCTTGCTACCTCTTGAGCACTTTGTTGGTTTTACCCGAAGAGGAAGGGATGATGCAGCAAAGTAGTGTAAGTATTTCCCTCAGTTTTGAGACCCAAGGTATCAATCCAGTAGGAGGCTACGCGCCAGTCCCTCGCACCTGCACAAAACAAATAAATCCTCGCAACCAACGCGATAAGGGGTTGTCAATCCCTACACGGCCACTTATGAGAGTGAGATCTGATAGATATGATAAGATAATATTTTTGGTATTTTTGTGATAAAGATGCAAAGTAAAGTAAAAGCAAAGGAAATAACTAAGTAGTAGGAGATTAATATGATGAAGATAGACCCGGGGGGCCATAAGTTTCACTAGTGGCTTCTCTTGAGAGCATAAGTATTCTACGGTGGGTGAACAAATTACTATTGAGCAATTGACAGAATTGAGCATAGTTATTTGAATATCTAGGCATGATCATGTATATGGGCATCACGTCCGAGACAAGTAGACCAACTCCTGCCTGCATCTACTACTATTACTCCACTCATCGACCGCTATCCAGCATGCATTTAGAGTATTAAGTTAAAAAAGAGTAATGCCTTAAGCAAGATTACATGATGTAGAGGGATCAACTCATGCAATATGATGAAAACCCCATCTTGTTATCCTTGATGGCAACAATACAATACGTGCCTTGCTGCCCCTACTGTCACTGGGAAAGGACACCGCAAGATTGAACCCAAAGCTAAGCACTTCTCCCATTGCAAGAAAGATCAATCTAGTAGGCCAAACCAAACTGATAATTTGAAGAGACTTGCAAAGATAACCAATCATACATTAAAGAATTCAGAGAAGATTCAAATATTGTTCATAGATATACTTGATCATAAACCCACAATTCATCGATCTTAACAAACACCGCAAAAAGAAGATTACGTCGAATAGTTCTCCACAAGAGAGGGGGAGAACATTGTATTGAGATCCAAAAAGAGAGAAGAAGCCATCTAGCCAATAACTATGGACCCGTAGGTCTGAGGTGAACTACTCACACTTCATCGGAGGGGCTATGGTGTTGATGTAGAAGCCCTCCGTGATCGATGCCCCCTCCGGCGGAGCTTCCGAACAGGCCCCGAGATGGGATCTCATGGATACAGAAAGTTACGGCGGTGGAATTAGGGTTTTGGCTCCGTATCTGATCGTTTGGGGTACGTAGGTATATATAGGAGGAAGGAGTACGTCGGTGGAGCAACAGGGGGCCCATGAGGGTGGAGGGCGCGCCTGGGGGGGGGGGGGTTAGGCGCGCCCCCTACCTCGTGGCCTCCTCTTTTGTGTCTTGACGGAGGGTCCAAGTCTCCTGGGTCTTGTTCGTTGAGAAAATCATATTCCCGAAGGTTTAATTCCGTTTGGACTCCGTTTGGTATTCCTTTTCTTCGAAACCCTAAAACAGGCAAAAAAACAGCAATTCTGGGCTGGGCCTCCGGTTAATAGGTTAGTCCCAAAAATAATATAAAAGTGGATAATAAAGCCCAATAATTTCCAAAACAGTAGATAATATAGCATGGAGCAATCAAAAATTATAGATACATTGGAGACGTATCACACGCACGAGAATATTCACCCCACGCTATGGCTCCCCGGCAGCGGCACCAGAAAAAGGTCTTGATAACCCACAAGTATAGGGGATCAATTGTAGCGTCTTTTGATAAGTAAGAGTGTCAAACCCAACGAGGAGCTAAAGGTAGAACAAATATTCCCTCAAGTTCTATTGACCACCGATACAACTCTACGCACGCTTGACGTTCGCTTTACCAAGAACAAGTATAAAACTAAAAGTACTTTGTAGGTGTTTTTGGATAGTTTTGCAAGATAATAAAGAGAACATAAATAAAAAGTAGGGGCTGTTTATATAAAGAAACAATAAAGTAAATATAGCGAGTGTGGAAAAGTGGTGGTAGGAGTTGTTAGATTGTCCCTAAGCAATTGACTACTTTAGTAGACCGATAGCAAGTTTTATGTGGGAGAGGCCACTGCTAGCATGTCATCCCTGACTTGGAATTCTATGCACTTATGATTGGAACTATTAGCAAGCATCTGCAGCTACTAATGTTCATTAAGGTAAAACCCAAGCATATAATTAAGATATATTGGTCCCCCTTCAATCCCGTATGCATCAATTTCTATGCTAGGTTGAAGTTTCTGTCACTCTTGCCCTCCAATACATAGTCTTATCAACATACAACTAACCCTATGGTGTGATCCATGCGCGCGCTCATATGATGGGCACCAAAGGACAGCAACATAACCACAGGCAAATTAAATCGATCATAGCAATTCATCAACCACCGATAGGACAACGAAAATCTACTCAGACATCATAGGATGACAACACATCATTGGATAATAATATGAAGCATAAAGCACCATGTTCAAGTAGAGGGTACAACGGGTTGCGGGAGAGTGGACCTCTAACGATAGAGGGGGGAAGGTGATGGAGATGTTGGTGAAGATGGCGTAGGTGTTGGTGAAGATTGCGGTGATGATGATGGCCCCGGCGATGTTCCGGCGCCATCGGAAGCGAGGGGGAGAGAGCCCCCCTCCTTCTTCTTCTTCCTTGACCTTCTCCCTAGATGGGAGAAGGGTTTCCCCTCTGGTCCATGGCCTCCATGGCATGGGAGGAGCGAGAGCCCCTCCGAGATTAGATCTGTCTCTCTGTCTCTCCCTGCTTCTGCGTTTTGGGATTCTGCCCTTTCAGCGTTTCTTATATATCCGGAGATCCGTAACACCGATTGGATTGAAACCTTCACCCCAATTTTTTCACCAAAAATTAGCTTTCTTGCGGCCAAAGAAGTGCAGTAACCGCCTTACGGGGGGGCCATCAGGGTCAGGGGCGCGCCCCCCTGCCTCGTGGCTCCCTCGGGCACTGTCTAACATTGATTTTCTTCCCATATTTCACATATATTCGAAGAATATTCTCCGTCCATTTTTATCCCGTTTGGACTCCGTTTGATATAGATTTTCCGCGGAACAAAAAAAAGCAACAAACAGGAACTGGCACTGGGTACTGGATCAATATGTTAGTCCCAAAAATAGTATAGAAAGTTACCAAAAGTATATAAAAGTTGTAGGATATTGGTATGGAAAAATCAAAAATTACAGATACGACGGAGACATATCACTTACTCATATAGCCACGAGCGAATTCATTCAACTCCACGCTCCAGCTGAAGTTACAGCCGGCGCATTGAGTCGCCGACGGTTTCCAGTAGCGAATGGCGTCGGAACCAACCATGTGGGCATGACCCGTCGCGCGATGATAAAAATGTGCAGGCTTTAATGGATCAGGCTAGGGTACGTTAAGAGGCGGAGCTGGCGGCTCATCAATGGCTTCAGTTGAACCCTTCGGCGTCTGTAGAGGCCGGGATGACTTCTAGGACAGTGGGTGTGCCGTGCCTAGCACCGGCTCTACGCAATGAGCTTTTGACTAAGGACTTCAAGGGCCCTCAAAAGGTGCCCAATTACACTGTTGATCAGCCTCCTGAGGCTTGGATTGAGAGCTACTAGTTGGCTATGGAGATGTTAGATGTCAATGATGTTGTGTGTCCCAAGTACTTCACCGTGATGTTGGATGGTTTGACTCGAACCTGGTTGAAGGGATTGCCCCCTAATTCTATCAATTCATGGGCGGATTTGAAAGCGCATTTTATTCAGAATTTCAAATACATGTGCAAACAACCTCTGTCGATCATCGACCTAGACGCTTGGGTCTAGCGCGAGGATGAGTCGGCCCACCATTGGGTCCATCGGGTCTCCGCTATTATCCACTCATCGGATAGCATCAACGCTGGCTCTGCTGTTCTGATTCTGGAGAAAAAAAATGCCATTTTCACCACTCTCAAGCAAAAGTTAGGGCGGCTTAAACGTCACTGCAATGACATGGGAGAGCTCATGGAGGCTCTCATCAAATACGCCGATTCTGACAATACTAAGGATTTTGGGTCTGATGAGGAGAGGTCCAATAAGGGGAAGAAGAACGACAATGGAAAAGGGCGGCAGTCAAACATGACAGGTCATAACCAGGGTAGTAATGGTAAGCGTAAGCAGCCTGACGGTGTGCCAGATTTAATGGCTAATTGTAAGTGCATCTAGTGCCACCCCTAGTTGGTTTTGGAGTATTAATGACAAACTTGATTGAGGGACTAATGTGTTTGTGAGAATTGTAGGATAACACAAGTAGTAGTCCCTTATTGATTCGATTTAGCTACCAGAGATGACCCCTAAAAATGTGTGAAGACATTGAAGACAATGGTGGTTCGTGAAGACATTCACGATGAAGATTATGACATGTGAAGACATTCACTTGAAGACTATGGAGTGCGAAAACATAGTTGTTTCATAGTTTCCTGTTCTTCTTTATTGAGTCATAGGAACCATCGTACTATTAAGTGGGGTCCAAGTGAACAAAGTCAAAGTGACTCATGTGATGCTCAACCAAAATCCTATGTCTTCAAGAGAGGACAATGAGAGTAAATCTTATCCAGAGCTGGATGGGTTAGCTTTACTTGTATCCCAAGTCAAGCTGCCGCGCGTGTTTGAAATCCGATAGTTGGACACGTGTCGGTTCCTTAGTGACCCAGGGTCATCTCGAACATATCTCTTCGGGTTGCCTCATGGCTATAAATGTCCCACCCCTACACCATAATTTGGTGGCTGCTCAGAGTTAGTGCATGGCTTTTGTCGTTTGAGAGCAACCCACCTCTGAAGCCTTTGAGAGAGAGAGAGATCCTTGCGAGGACAAAGCCCAAAACACCCAGAGCCAAAGAGTGTTAGGCATCACTGAAGTCTTTCTGTCCGCGTGACCTGAAGACTTGTTACACTTGAGGACTATGAATCATCCATCCGGTTAGGCATCACGTTCTGAGCATCAAAGGGTCATTGTGGATCGCCGGCGAACAAAGTCTGTGAAGGTTTGGAAGTCTACCTTCAAGACTTACCAGAGTGATTGGGCGAGGACTGGGTGTCCTTAGCTAAAGGGGAATAAGATGAAGACACGGTCTTCTGAGTTCAATCTCAGCCTCCCTAACCAGACGTACAGTTGTCACAGCAACTGGAAGTGGTCTATCAAATCCTTGTCTTCACCAAGCAACTGGTTCTATCCCCCACTTCCCGTTACTTTACTATTTGACTTCGCGAAGTCATTGCTTGCATGTCTGATCTGTTTTACTTCACTTTGTGAAGACTATTATTTGTTTGGCTTCATACTATCTTCCATTCTGATCCATACTACCTAGCTGCTGATAGTCTTCGTACTATCACTACATTGCTTACTTGACTATGGCTTGTCTAGTGTAGTCTATCTTCCGCTGCATATTGATGACCAACAAGTGTAGGGGATCTATCATAGTCCTTTTGATAAGTAAGAGTGTCGAACCCAACGAGGAGCAGAAGGAAATGATAAGCAGTTTTCAGTAAGGTATTCTCTGCAAGCACTGAAATTATAGGTAACAGATAGTTTTGTGATAAGGTAATTTGTAATGGGTAACAAGTAATAAAAGTAAATAAAGTGCTTCAAGATGGCCCAATCCTTTTTGTAGCAAAGGACAAGCCTGGATGTTGGTGTCAAAACCGGCGGATCTCGGGTAGGGGGTCCCGAACTGTGCATCTAAGGCGAATGGTAACAGGAGGCAGGGGACACGATGTTTACCTAGGTTCGGGCCCTCTTGATGGAGGTAATACCCTATGTCCTGCTTGATTGTTCTTGATGATATGAGTATTACAAGAGTTGATATACCATGAGATCATAGAGGCTAAACCCTAGAAGCTAGCCTATGGTATGATTGTATGTTTTTGTATCTTTCGACTAGCCTAGCCTCGGTTTATATAATGCACCAGAGGCCTAGGATAACAAGAGTCCTAGCCGAATACGCCGGTGGGGAGAAGTCCTTGTCTTGATCACCAAGTCTTGTGGAATCTTCCTTGTATGCGGCAGCTGTCCGAACCGGCCCATGAGTATACGGCCATGGGGGTCCTCGGCCCAATCTAATAGATCGGGAGATGACATGGTGAGTACCCCCTAGTCCAGGACACCGTCAGTAGCCCCCTGAACCGCTCTTCAAGTTAGGGACGCTCCCCGATTCTTCCGAACTATTCTTCATCTTCGGTCGTCGGTCTTGAAAACTGGTTCAACAAATCTTCTCATCTTCGATCTTGAGGGTCACCAAAGTGCATCCGAAGAGTTTACACGTCGGGTATCCGAGGAGCCCCTTTAAGTTTTCGGCCTTTATCAATGCCTTGTTATTTTTATGCCACACCTGGGTTTGAAGTTGTCCTCGGGCGGCAGCGTCCTCTTGCGTCCGAGCTCCAACGTCGGACTATATTCGTGGTATCTTTTGCAGACGAGCACCAACGTCGGACCGCTTCCGAGCTACAACGCCAGAATGTATCCGAGCTCCAACATCGGACTATGTCCAAGCTCCAACGTCGGACTGTATCCAAGCTCCAACGCCGGACTATATCCAAGGTGTCATAAATCACCTTGGTTGAAAACAGTTGAAGGAGTTTAGCCGAGCTTAATGCCGGAAATGCCCTCTATGGAGCCAACCACTAGCGCCCGAGCTTTATGCCGGACTGCTTCCGAGGTGGTGCACCACCCCGGCTGCGAGCCGATTTTTTGTCAATATTTTTGATTGGTGCAATTTATTCTCTACCGAGATATATAGCTAGTGGCCCTCAAGGTGTGTATCGGTCTAAAACCCGAGATGCACCTGAAGGATGACATAAGAACGCTGATCCCAGTAGCCGCTGAGACTCAGGTTGATCTGCAAAATTGGCCCGAGGATCAAGTCCTAGCACGACAGAATACTCCGGGACACAAAAAGCGGCATGCTCAGTCCTTGAGACTCAGGTTGGGTGCGGCTGACCAACCTTAGGATCAAAATCTCCTTGGAAACTGTATTGCACTTAAAATTTTCTGCATTGGACAGGCCATGCAGTAGCCCCCGAGACACTGGTCGGGTGGCAACACCAAATCAGGGGATCGATCTGCCCCTTTAATATTTGTAAATAATAAGCCCGAAGCCCAGTAGCCCCTGATCCTTAATGCGGGCACGAATGGCTGAATTAAGGATCGATATCCATAGTAAAATGAGAAATTATGTGTAATGACTCTATGTATCCAAGTACTTTACGTCATTAATGCTCGGATCCGCATTGTACAAAACTTTGTTGACCAACCATCTACTTCCACCTCCTTGGCCAGTAGCCGAGGAGTGTTTGTCCTACTTTATAAAGCCTTTATGAGCGCAAAGATTTACGACAAACAAGGCAATCTGGCCATACGGTTTTATAAACAAAGGTACGCAGAGA
This sequence comes from Triticum aestivum, assembly GCF_018294505.1. Lineage (NCBI taxonomy): Eukaryota > Viridiplantae > Streptophyta > Magnoliopsida > Poales > Poaceae > Triticum > Triticum aestivum. Next base: position 606,042,150 of record NC_057800.1, read on the forward strand.
GATATGTTATATTACTGTTTAACATAAGAAATGTCTTCCAAAGAAAATAGCCCCCATATTGGTTCCTTTCTTTGGGTTGTCATGCTAAGCATGATCATGAAACCTTAGCTCTAATGTAAGAGCAAAATATTGAGGATTTAGTTTGGGAGGCCAGTTACTAGCCCCCGATAGTGTTCGGTGACAATCGAGGTCAAGCCATATTGTGACAGTTAGTTTTTGGCTTTCTCCACTGAGGTGCTTAACCATGTGAGCTGGAAGCACAATCGCAGTGGTTCTCCCTTTGCACACCTAGCCGAACAAAATGGAACGTAGGAGGCAAGCATAGGATCCGGGCAACCCAACTATTGACCGAAGACACAATTCGAAACCGATGCATATATAGCAATATCCGAGAATGTTTTTGCCGAATCTCTAAAGGTGTCCGGCATTGCACTGCGAGACTTGTGCTGAAAACACACAAATAGTTTAAAAGTGCCAAAAGCTTGGAAAACCAAAAAACGTCAGTAAAAACATGACATCCTAACAACATCAAGTGTGTGGTGCCAATCCGAAAATTGGAAGAGAAAGAAAATGTGCTTCTGTCGTGTTTTGACAACGACCAAGAAGAAAACACATTTACAGCTCATATATAAATTTTAAGAGCCCCCAAGTGACTTGGGTAAAAGAATTTTATGTATAATGATTGTATGTACCGAAGTACTTATATCATATATGTGTTCACCCGAACTTTAAACGCGTCTTAACCGACCATCCGCTTGTCCCTCTTCGGCCAGGGGCCGAAGAGTGTCATGTACTCCACCTGTCGAGAGTATCGATGGTGTTTCCGATGACTAGGCAATCATGCCATAAGGCTGTAACAGACAAAGCACGCTCAGAGAACTTATGCTATATTACCAACGAAGTGTAAGAAGCATCTTCGAAGAAAATAGTACCCCCACCGATACCTTTCTTCGGTGCTCATTATTACTACGAGACTTGTGCAATAGATTTTTTGTACTCATGAGTTCCGTTGTGTGCCGACCATGATTGAAAACAATAAGAGCGCTAGCTTTCGGCTTCACCCAGTCTGAGGTCAGAGCTCGGATGACCCGGTCGTGACAATCGCAGAGGTGCCCCCTTTACTCCCTAGCCGAACAATCGGGAACGTAGGGGTAAACACAGGAGCGAGGCAACCCAGCTTGCAAATCGCTTAGGTCAATATGGTGCATATTGTGGCGTAATACACGAACAAGGAACGAAGCCGTACAAGTATAATCATATGCAAGAGGAAAAGGTCCATCAAGGGAGCCCCCAAATAAATGGGGTATTTGAATATGCGAGTCACAAACAAAGTTTTGACAAGGAACTTTGTCACAATTAACTTTGTGCCGAAAAGTATAATGCTCGGTCGAACCGAACAAAATTTAAAACTGAAAGTTTTTGAGCATGAAAGTGACTTAGCTGGTTAATGTGCTCGATGTTGATGACGTAGGCCGAGATTGTGGCGGGACAAGATCCCAGCCCCCAAGCCGGTCCCGAGATGTCCGAGTAAAGAACTCGGCTTGATGAAGTGGTGACACAGCATAGTCGACGGGCGAGGTGAAAACCCCAGTCTGACCGTGGCGACAGAGGAGGCCGGCAGTGTGACGCCGAAGCCCCCAGCGTGTGTTAATGAAGTGATGACGAAGCCCCCGGTCAGCCGAGGTGACGTGGTACGTCGGTATGCCGCGGTGACAGCACTGCCCGGATTATCTACCTGTGCACAGAAAATAGTGCAAGCCGGAGATAATAGGAATAATAATAAAAAAATTATTGCATAATCAATAATTTATGCAAAGTGAGTAATAAAATAAATATGGCCTGTGTGCCGAACACTCGATGAGGTAGAGCTCTCTCACCAATGCCGAAGTCCCCGAGGCGACCGAACACGTCGGTATGGCAACACGACCAACAAGGTGATCATGTGAGCTGATTTACGCCGATTGGGACGACGACGTCGGCTTGCCGAAGAGACTACGTGACACCGTCGGAGTCGATCACCTACACACATAAAATAGTGCGGTCCAAAAAGGATAATTGCTTTTCACAAAAATAATTTATTGAAAGAGATGTGGCCTAGCGCCGAAGTCATGTCGATGCAGGATGTCGGCATGACGCGGTGAAGGTATGGCCAAGCCCGAATTCGCAGGCCGGTCTGAGTTCCAGATGCGGCATGCGCCGAACTATATACGAAAACTGACCAAACCACCATGCGGCCGTTGTTAATGCGGCCACCATTTGATAGACCTGTGTATAGATGATGAAACAAACCGGAGTAATAATTCCTTGGGAAAAATAAACCCAAACAAGAAAAATAATAGGATTGATAGCACTTGGTTTATCTGTTGTAGCAATCTGGAGAAAGGTTACTCCCAAAATTGGGGCTCGATCCGCACACCCATTGCCTGATGAAGCGATGGCATGGCAATGCTAGCAAAGGTTGGCTCGCCGAGGAAAAGCCTGTGGTCCAGCTAATGTGATGAAGCTGGTCGGCTGGTGACGTCGAAGTCTCCGAAGTAAGTTGATGAAGAGATGGTGAAGCCCTCGGTCTAGCCGAGGAGACGGAGCAGGTCGGTAAGGAGACATTGCAACTGCCGTGTCAGCCGAGGTGTTGAAGCAGTTCGGCGTGATGGACATCGGCTTGAGTAAGCAACAGTGCGGCCATGCCGACGCAGGTCGTAACTTGTGACACGGTCAATGCCGGTTTGATGAAGTGACCATGTGGTGATGCCTGTGTTCCATGCTCCGTGTATTCCATGGGGCGGTGATGATTTATCCTTGTTGATTCCGAACTCTTATTCGCTTGCCGAGATGATGATCCGAAGAAGTTGAGTTCGGCTCAAAAGGCGACAACGTGTCTAGCGCAGGTCGGTAACCGTGTAGCAGTATTGCAGGACTGGTTTGACACCAGCACGATAGTGAAGATTACCTCAGAGGAGGCTTAAAATTTTATGGGCACGTGTTTAAAAACAACACACAATACCCTAGGAGAAAATTCCTTTAAGAAGCTTGTCTCATATCACGTTCATAAAGAAACATGAATTCGGGTCGGATCCGTATTCGCGCAGAAAACCGACCCGAAAAGTGATGCACTAATCGGAAGGTTTCCGGAGTTTGGACAGTCGGATCGAGCTGAACTTTTGAGGGGTGTTATATATTGGAATTCCGCAGCCGATCAATGGTTGGATCTTCCAAAGGACGTCCGAGCTAGGTGCTGGAGACCACGCCCTAAACTCGTCCAGATTCCTGTCCAGATTTGACAGGGCTCCGGTATTATCGTAGATTGCCGGAGATCCCTCCATCGGAACTCGACGAAATTTTGCATGGTAGTTGTACACTCAATTCCGCACAATTCCACCAAAGGGATCGTCAAAGAGACGCTCTAAGAGGTGGTGGCAGCGGATACAAGTTCGCTGTTCGGAAAAACAGCATGATCGCCCGAGGGCAATGTTGACGTTGAGCCCCCGAGCTCCATGGATGATTCCACCATGATCTTGATAGAGATCGGAGTTGATGTTGATCAAGGCCTTCGTCCGAACATGACGATCGGAGATGGAGCACGGCCCTCGGTTGAGCCAAGGTGACCAGTTGAGCCGGCAATGAAGATGCCGGCATCGCAGTTGACTTGCAGACGAGCCATCGATCCTTTTGCCGATCACACAGCGGAACTCTCAATGAAAGCACCAATGTCGGTGTCAAAACCGGTGGATCTCGGGTAGGGGGTCCCGAACTGTGCATCTAAGGCGGATGGTAACAGAAGGCAGGGGACACGATGTTTACCTAGGTTCGGGCCCTCTTGATGGAGGTAATACCCTACGTCCTGCTTGATTGTTCTTGATGATATGAGTATTACAAGTGTTGATCTACCACGAGATCGTAGAGGCTAAACCCTAGAAGCTAGCCTATGGTATGATTGTATGTTTTTGTAACGCCCTCGATGCGGCTATATCTCCCACGTGTCGAAGCATGACTTAGAGGCATAACCGCATTGAAAGCAATGTCGCAAGTGAGGTAATCTTCACACAACCCATGTAATACATAAGGGAAAAGAGATACATAGTTGGCTTACAATCGCCACTTCACACAGTACATGAATAAAGCATTACAACATCCAAATACAATCAAGGTCCGACTACGGAGCCAAAATAAAAGAAGAACCCCAAATGCGACAAAGGTCCCCGATCGACCCCAACTGAGCTCCACTACTGATCAACTAGAACGAAGCACGACAAAGGACAAGATCGTCAATGAGCTCCTCCTGAGCTTGGTTGCGTCATCTGCACGGACTCAACGGCACCTGCAAACTGGTTTTGGAAGTATCTATGAGCCACGGGGACTCAGCAATCTCGCACCCTCGCGATCAAGACTATTTAAGCTTATGGGTAAGGTAAAGGTTGTTGGGTTTCGTAGTAATTTCAAAAAATTTCCTACGCACACGCAAGATCATGGTGATGCATAGCAACGAGAGGGGAGAGTGTTGTCTACGTACCCTCGTAGACCGACTGCGGAAGCGTTGACGCAACGTAGAGGAAGTAGTCGTACGTCTTCCCGATCCGACCGATCCAAGTACTGTTACTCCGGTACCTCCGAGTTCTTAGCACACGTACATCTCGATGACGCTCCCCGGGTTCCGATCCAGCAAAGCTTAGGGGATGAGTTCCGTCAGCACGACGGCATGGTGACGATGATGATGTTCTACCGACGCAGGGCTTCGCCTAAGCACTGCAACGATATGACCGAGGTAGAATATGGTGGAGGGGGGCACCGCACACGGCTAAGGAACGATCATGAGGATCAACTTGTGTGTTATAGGGTGCCCCCCTGCCCCCGTATATAAAGGAGCCAAGGGGAGGGGGCGGCCGGCCAAGGAGGGCGCGCCAAGGGGGAGTCCTACTCCCACCGGGAGTAGGACTCCCTTCTTTCCTAGTTGGAGAAGGAGAAGGGGGGAAAGAGGTGGAAGAGAGGAAGGAAAGGGGGGGCGCCGCCCCCCTTCCCTTATCCTATTCGGACTAGGAAGGGGAGGGGTGTGCGGCCACCTCCTGCCTCTTTCTCTCTTCTCCCTCAAGGCCCATGTAGGCCCAATAACCCCCAAGGGGGTTCCGGTACCCCCCCGGTACTCCGGTAAAATGCCGATTTCACCCGGAACAATTCAGATGTCCAAATATAGGCTTCCAATATATCAATATTTATGTCTCGACCATTTCGAGACTCCTCGTCATGTCCGTGATCACATCCGGGACTCCGAACTAACTTCGGTACATCAAAATGCATAAACTCATAATAACTGTCATCGTAACGTTAAGCGTGCGGACCCTACGGTTCGAGAACAATGTAGACATGACTGAGACAAATCTCCGGTCAATAACCAATAGCGGAACCTGGATGCCCATATTGGCTCCTACATATTCTACGAAGATCTTTATCGGTCAGACCGCATAACAACATACGTTGTTCCCTTTGTCATCGGTATGTTACTTGCCTGAGATTCGATCGTCGGTATCCAATACCTAGTTCAATCTCGTTACCGGCAAGTCTCTTTACTCGTTCCGTAATACATCATCTCGCAACTAACTCATTAGTTGTAATGCTTGCAAGGCTTATGTGATGTGCATTACCGAGAGGGCCCAGAGATACCTCTCCGACAATCGGAGTGACAAATCCTAATCTCGAAATACGCCAACCCAACATCTACCTTTGGAGACACCTGTAGAGCACCTTTATAATCACCCATTTACGTTGTGACGTTTGGTTGCACACAAAGTGTTTCTCCGGTACACGGGAGTTGCATAATCTCATAGTCATAGGAACATGTATAAGTCATGAAGAAAGCAATAGCAACATACTAAACGATCGGGTGCTAAGCTAATGGAATGGGTCATGTCAATCAGATCATTCAACTAATGATGTGATCTCGTTAATCAAATAACAACTCTTTGTTCATGGTTAGGAAACATAACCATCTTTGATTAACGAGCTAGTCAAGTAGAGGCATACTAGTGACACTCTGTTTGTCTATGTATTCACACATGTATTATGTTCCCGGTTAATACAATTCTAGCATGAATAATAAACATTTATCATGATATAAGGAAATAAACAATAACTTTATTATTGCCTCTAGGGCATATTTCCTTCAGTCTCCCACTTGCACTAGAGTCAATAATCTAGATTACACAGTAATGATTCTAACACCCATGGAGCCTTGGTGCTGATCATGTTTTGCTCGTGGAAGAGGCTTTGTCAACGGGTCTGCAACATTCAGATCCGTATGTATCTTGCAAATCTCTATGTCTCCCACCTGGACTAGATCCCGGATGGAATTGAAGCATCTCTTGATGTGCTTGGTTCTCTTGTGAAATCTGGATTCCTTTGCCAAGGCAATTGCACCAGTATTGTCACAAAAGATTTTCATTGGACCCGATGCACTAGGTATGACACCTAGATCAGATATGAACTCCTTCATCCAGACTCCTTCGTTTGCTGCTTCCGAAGCAGCTATGTACTCTGCTTCACATGTAGATCCCGCCACAACGCTTTGTTTAGAACTGCACCAACTGACAGCTCCACCGTTTAATGTAAACACGTATCCGGTTTGAGATTTAGAATCGTCCGGATCAGTGTCAAAGCTTGCATCAACGTAACCGTTTACGATGAGCTCTTTGTCACCTCCATATACGAGAAACATATCCTTAGTCCTTTTCAGGTACTTCAGGATGTTCTTGACCGCTGTCCAGTGATCCACTCCTGGATTACTTTGGTACCTCCTTGCTAAACTTATAGCAAGGCACACATCAGGTCTGGTACACGGCATTGCATACATGATAGAGCCTATGGCTAAAGCATAGGGAACATCTTTCTTTTTCTCTCTATCTTCTGCAGTGGTCGGGCATTGAGTCTGACTCAACTTCACACCTTGTAACACAGGCAAGAACCCTTTCTTTGCTTGATCCATTTTGAACTTTTTCAAAATCTTGTCAAGGTATGTGCTTTGTGAAAGTCCAATTAAGCGTCTTGATCTATCTCTATAGATCTTTATTCTTAATATGTAAGCAGCTTCACCGAGGTCTTTCATTGAAAAACTCTTATTCAAGTATCCCTTTATGCTATCCAGAAATTATATATCATTTCCAATCAGTAATATGTCATCCACATATAATATCAGAAATGCTACAGAGCTCCCACTCACTTTCTTGTAAATACAGGCTTCTCCGAAAGTCTGTATAAAACCAAATGCATTGATCACACTATCAAAGTGTTTATTCCAACTCCGAGAGGCTTGCACCAGTCCATAAATGGATCGCTGGAGCTTGCACACTTTGTTAGCTCCCTTTGGATCGACAAAACCTTCCGGTTGCATCATATACAACTCTTCTTCCAGAAATCCATTCAGGAATGCAGTTTTGACATCCATCTGCCAAATTTCATAATCATAAAATGCGGCAATTGCTAACATGATTCGGACAGACTTAAGCATCGCTATGGGTGAGAAGGTCTCATCGTAGTCAACCCCTTGAACTTGTCGAAAACCTTTTGCGGCAAGTCGAGCTTTGTAGACAGTAACATTACCGTCAGCGTCAGTCTTCTTCTTGAAGATCCATTTATTCTCAATTGCTTGCCGATCATCGGGCAAGTTAACCAAAGTCCATACTTTGTTCTCATACATGGATCCCATCTCAGATTTCATGGCTTCAAGCCATTTTGCGGAATCTGGGCTCACCATCGCTTCTTCATAGTTCGTAGGTTCATCATGATCTAGCAGCATGATTTCCAGAACAGGATTACCGTACCACTCTGGCGCGGATCTCGCTCTGGTTGATCTACGAGGTTCAGTAGTATCTTGTCCTGAAGTTTCATGATCATTATCATTAGCTTCCTCACTAATTGGTGTAGGTGTCGCGGAAACAGGTTTCTGTGATGTACTACTTTCCAATAAGGGAGCAGGTACAGTTACCTCGTCAAGTTCTACTTTCCTCCCGCTCACTTCTTTCGAGAGAAACTCCTTCTCTAGAAAGGATCCATTCTTAGCAACAAATGTCTTGCCTTCGGATCTGTGATAGAAGGTGTACCCAACAGTCTCCTTTGGGTATCCTATGAAGACACATTTCTCCGATTTGGGTTCGAGCTTATCAGGTTGAAGCTTTTTCACATAAGCATCGCAGCCCCAAACTTTAAGAAACGACAACTTTGGTTTCTTGCCAAACCATAGTTCATAAGGCGTTGTCTCAACGGATTTTGATGGTGCCCTATTTAACGTGAATGCGGCCGTCTCTAAAGCATAACCCCAAAACGATAGCGGTAAATCAGTAAGAGACATCATAGATCGCACCATATCTAGTAAAGTACGATTATGACGTTCGGACACACCATTACGCTGTGGTGTTCCGGGTGGCGTGAGTTGCAAAACTATTCCGCATTGTTTCAAATGTACACCAAACTCGTAACTCAAACATTCTCCTCCACGATCAGATCGTAGAAACTTTATTTTCTTGTTACGATGATTTTCAACTTCACTCTGAAATTCTTTGAACTTTTCAAATGTTTCAGACTTGTGTTTCATTAAGTAGATATACCCATATCTGCTTAAGTCATCTATGAAGGTGAGAAAATAACGATATCCGCCACGAGCCTCAATATTCATCGGACCACATACATCTGTATGTATGATTTCCAACAAATCTGTTGCTCTCTCCATAGTACCGGAGAACGGTGTTTTAGTCCTTGCCCATGAGGCACGGTTCGCAAGTACCAAGTGATTCATAATCAAGTGGTTCCAAAAGTCCATCAGTATGGAGTTTCTTCATGCGCTTTATACCGATATGACCTAAATGGCAGTGCCACAAATAAGTTGCACTATCATTATCAACTCTGCATCTTTTGGCTTCAACATTATGAATATGTGTGTTACTACTATCGAGATTCATCAAAAATAGACCACTCTTCAAAGGTGCATGACCATAAAAGATATTACTCATATAAATAGAACAACCATTATTCTCTGATTTAAATGAATAACCGTCTTGCATCAAACAAGATCCAGATATAATGTTCATGCTCAACACTGGCACCAAATAACAATTATTTAGGTCTAATACTAATCCCGAAGGTAGATGTAGAGGTAGCGTGCCGACCGCGATCACATCGACTTTGGAACCATTTCCCACGCGCATCGTCACCTCGTCCTTTGCCAGTGTTCGCTTAATCCGTAGTCCCTGTTTCGAGTTGCAAATATTAGCAACAGAACCAGTATCAAATACCCAGGTGCTACTGCGAACTCTAGTAAGGTACACATCAATAACATGTATATCACATATACCTTTGTTCACTTTGCCATCCTTCTTATCCGCCAAATACTTGGGGCAATTCCGCTTCTAGTGACCAGTCTGCTTGCAGTAGAAGCACTAAGTTTCAGGCTTAGGTCTAGACTTGGGTTTCTTCTCTTGAGTAGCAACTTGCTTGCCGTTCTTTTTGAAGTTCCCCTTTTTCTTCCCTTTGCCCTTTTTCTTGAAACTAGTGGTTTTGTTGACCATCAACACTTGATGCTCCTTCTTGATTTCTACCTCCGCAGCTTTCAGCATTGCGAAGAGCTCGGGAATAGTCTTATTCATCCCTTGCATATTATAGTTCATCACGAAGCTCTTGTAGCTTGGTGGCAGTGATTGGAGAATTCTGTCAATGACGCAATCATCTGGAAGATTAACTCCCAATTGAATCAAGTGATTATTATACCCAGACATTTTGAGTATATGCTCACTGACAGAACTGTTCTCCTCCATCTTGCAGCTATAGAACTTATTGGAGACTTCATATCTCTCAATCCGGGCATTTGCTTGAAATATTAACTTCAACTCCTGGAACATCTCATATGCTCCATGACGTTCAAAACGTCGTTGAAGTCCCGATTCTAAGCCGTAAAGCATGGCACACTAAACTATCGAGTAGTCATCAGCTTTGGTCTGCCAGACGTTCATAACATCTGGTGTTGCTCCAGCAGCAGGCCTGGCACCCAGCGGTGCTTCCAGGACGTAATTCTTCTGTGCAGCAATGAGGATAATCCTCAAGTTACGGACCCAGTCCGTGTAATTGCTACCATCATCTTTCAACTTTGCTTTCTCAAGGAACACATTAATATTCAACGGAACAACAGCACGGGCCATCTATCTACAATCAAACATACATAAGCAAGATACTATCAGGTACTAAGTTCATGATAAATTTAAGTTCAATTAATCAAATTACTTAAAGAACTCCCACTTAGATAGACATCCCTCTAATCCTCTAAGTGATCACGTGACCCAAATCAACTAAACCATAACCGATCATCACGTGGAATGGAGTAGTTTTCAATGGTGAACATCGCTATGTTGATCATATCTACTATATGATTCACGCTCGATCTTTCGATCTCAGTGTTCCGAGGCCATATCTGCATATGCTAGGCTCGTCAAATTTAACCTGAGTATTCTGCGTGTGCAAAACTGGCTTGCACCCGTTTTAGATGGACGTAGAGCTTATCACACCCAATCATCACGTGGTGTCTGGGCACGACGAACTTTGGCAACGGTGCATACTCAGGGAGAACACTTTTATCTTGATAATTTAGTGAGAGATCATCTTATAATGCTACCGTCAATCAAAGCAAGATAAGATGCATAAAAGATAAACATCACATGCAAGCAATATAAGTGATATGATATGGCCATCATCATCTTGTGCCTGTGATCTCCATCTCCGAAGCACCGTCATGATCACCATCGTCACCGGCGCGACACCTTGATCTCCATCGTAGCATCGTTGTCGTCTTGCCAATCTTATGCTTCCACGACTATCTCTACCGCTTAGTGATAAAGTAAAGCATTACAGCGCGATTGCATTGCATACAATAAAGCGACAACCATATGGCTCCTGCCAGTTGCCGATAACTCGGTTACAAAACATGATCATCTCATACAATAAAATTTAGCATCATGTCTTGACCATATCACATCACAACATGCCCTGCAAAAACAAGTTAGACGTCCTCTACTTTGTTGTTGCAAGTTTTACGTGGCTGCTACGGGCTTAAGCAAGAACCAATCTCACCTACGCATCAAAACCACAACGATAGTTTGTCAAGTTGGTGTTGTTTTAACCTTTGCAAGGACCAGGCGTAGCCACACTTGGTTCAACTAAAGTTGGATAAACTGTCACCCGCAAGCCACCTATGTGCAAAGCACGTCGGGAGAACCGGTCTCGCGTAAGCGTACGCGTAATGTCGGTCCAGGCCACTTCGTCCAACAATACCACCGAACCAAAGTATGACATGCTGGTAAGCAGTATGACTTATATCGCCCACACCTCACTTGTGTTCTACTCATGCATATAACATCAACACATAAAACCTAGGCTCGGATACCACTGTTGGGTTTCGTAGTAATTTCAAAAAAATTCCTACGCACACGCAAGATCATGGTGATGCATAGCAACGAGAGGGGTGAGTGTTGTCTATGTACCCTCGTAGACCGACTGCGGAAGCATTGACGCAACATAGAGGAAGTAGTCATACGTCTTCCCGATCCGACCGATCCAAGTACCCTTACTCCGGTACCTCCGAGTTCTTAGCACACGTACAGCTCGATGACGCTCCCCGGGCTCCGATCCAGCAAAGCTTTGGGGATGAGTTCCGTCAGCACGACGGCATGGCGACGATGATGATGTTCTACCGACGCAGGGCTTCACCTAAGCACTGCAATGATATGACCGAGGTGGAATATGGTGGAGGGGGGCACCGCACACGGCTAAGGAACGATCACGAGGATCAACTTGTGTGTTCTAGGGTGCCCCCCTGCCCCTGTATATAAAGGAGCCAAGGGGAGGGGGCGGCCGGCCAAGGAGGGCGCGCCAAGGGGGAGTCCTACTCCCACCGGGAGTAGGACTCCCTTCTTTCCTAGTTGGAGAAGGAGAAGGGGGGAAAGAGGAGGAAGAGAGGAAGGAAAGGGGGGCGCCGCCCCCCTTCCCTTGCCCTATTCGGACTAGGAAGTGGAGGGGTGCGCGGCCACCTCCTGCCTCCTTCTCTCTTCTCCCTCAAGGCCCATGTAGGCCCAATAACCCCCCGGGGGGTTCCGGTAACCCCCCGGGGGGTTCCGATAACCCCCCGGTACTCCGGTAAAATGCCGATTTCACCCAGAACAATTCTGATGTCCAAATATAGGCTTCCAATATATCAATCTCTATGTCTCGGCCATTTCGAGACTCCTCGTCATGTCCGTGGTCACATCCGGGACTCCGAAATAACTTCGGTACATCAAAATGCATAAACTCATAATAACTGTCATCGTAACGTTAAGCGTGCGGACCCTACTGTTCGAGAACAATGTAGACATGACTGAGACAAATCTCCGGTCAATAACCAATAGCGGGATCTGGATGCCCATATTGGCTCCTACATATTCTACGAAGATCTTTATCGGTCAGACCGCATAACAACATACGTTGTTCCCTTTGTCATCGGTATGTTACTTGCCCGAGATTCGATCGTCGGTATCCAATACCTAGTTCAATCTCGTTACCGGCAAGTCTCTTTACTCATTCCGTAATACATCATCTCGCAACTAACTCATTAGTTGTAATGCTTGCAAGGCTTATGTGATGTGCATTACCGAGAGGGCCCAGAGATACCTCTCCGACAATCAGAGTGAGAAATCCTAATCTCGAAATACGCCAACCCAACATCTACCTTTGGAGACACCTGTAGAGCACCTTTATAATCACCCATTTACGTTGTGACGTTTGGTTGCACACAAAGTGTTCCTCCGGTACACGGGAGTTGCATAATCTCATAGTCATAGGAACATGTATAAGTCATGAAGCAAGCAATAGCAACATACTAAACGATCGGGTGCTAAGCTAATGGAATGGGTCATGTCAATCAGATCATTCAACTAATGATGTGATCTCGTTAATCAAATAACAACTCTTTTTTTCATGGTTAGGAAACATAACCATCTTTGATTAACGAGCTAGTCAAGTAGAGGCATACTAGTGACACTCTGTTTGTCTATGTATTCACACATGTATTATGTTCCCGGTTAATACAATTCTAGCATGAATAATAAACATTTATCATGATATAAGGAAATAAATAATAACTTTATTATTGCCTCTAGGGCATATTTCCTTCAAAGGTAAGAGGTGGAGCTGCAGCAAGCGACTAGCATATATGGTGGCTAACATACGCAAATGAGAGCGAGAAGAGAAGGCAAAGCACGGTCGGTAAAAGTATGATCAAGAATTGATCCTAAAACAACCTACGTCAAGCATAACTCCAACAACCGTGTTCACTTCCCGGACTCCGCCGGAAAGAGACCATCACGGTTACACACGCAGTTGCCTCATTTTAATTAAGTTAAGGTTCAAGTTATCTACAACCGGACATTAACAAATTCCCATCTACCCATAACCGCGGGCACGGCTTTCGAAAGTTCAAATCCCTGCAGGGGTGTCCCAGCTTAGCCCATGACAAGCTCTCACGGTCAACGAAGGAATAGACCTCCTCCCGAGACATTCCGATCAGACTCGGTATCCCGGTACAACAAGACATCCTCGACAATGTTAAAACTAAACCAGCAACACCGCCCGAATGTGCCGACAAATCCCGATAGGAGCTGCACATATCTCTTTCTCAGGGCACACCGGATTGTCTAAACTTCCGGTAGGCCAGCCCAGAGTTGCCCCTGGTGGCCACCGGCGGCTGACAAGTTGGACCAACACTTAGAGGAGCACTGACCCGGGGGTTTAAAATAATGATGACCCTTGGGCGCGCGACCCCCAAGGGAAAAGAAAAGGCTAGGCGGCGAATGGTAAAACCAATGTTGGGCATTGCTAGAAGAGTTTTATTCAAGGCGAATTATCAAGGGGTTCCCATTATTACCCAACCGCATAAGGGACGCAGAATCCGGGAACATAACACCGATATGACGGAAACTAGGGCGGCAAGAGTGGAACAAAACACCAGGCATAAGGCCGAGCCTTCCACCCTTTACCAAGTATATAGGTGCATTAATTAAATAAGATATATTGTGATATCCCAACAAGTAAACATGTTCCAACAGGGAACAACATCTCCATGTTCCAACAAGGAACAAACTTCAATCTTCACCTGCAACTAACAACGCTATAAGAGGGGCTGAGCAAAGCGGTAACATAGCCAAACAATGGTTTGCTAGGACAAGGCAGGTTAGAGGCTTGGTTCAACAATATGGGAGGCATGATAAGCAAGTGGTAGGTATCGCAGCATAGGCATAGCAAAAGAGCGAGCAACTAGCAAGCAAAGATAGAAGTGATTTCGAGGGTATGGTCATCTTGCCTGAAATCCCGCAAGGAAGAAGAACGAGTCCATGAAGAAGATAAACGGATGTAGATGAATGGATCCTCACAAACGCGACCTTACCGGAACCAACCCGAAGAAGCAACCACCGGAAAAGAAGCACACAACATAGTAAACAATCCACACATGAACATGATATGATATGCGGGATGCGGTATGCGATGCATATGCATGATTGGACAAGGAATGCATGAACCTGGCCTCAACTTGGAAATCCAAGTGTGCCACTGGAAAGGTGAGATGAAATCGCTTGAAAACGATATCAAGATCATCGGAATCGGAGTTACGGTTTGGAAATGGCAAGCGATTCAAATATGACACCGGTCTGCGATTTACAGCAAGTAGCCATCTAAATGCAATGAGATGCACATGCTACAGCACTCAAACATGGCAACAAAATACATGGCAGGGAAGCATTCAAGATGCTTAACAAAAGTCTAGCACTGAGCTATGGCCAATTCATCCATTAACAGGTTCAAACAAGCATGGCAAAAAATGCATATGGTAAACAAATCTCAGATTTAGTGAAATTAACACTTGTCTGAAATTTCAGATCAAATAGCCCTCTTCGGAGCAACAAAAGTACATGCTATAGGACCTGAACATGACAAAGAAGAACATGGCATGGAGCTACTCAAATAGCTTAACAAAAGTCCCTTAGTGACCTTAAGACAAAAGGGATCAGAAAATAAACTACAAGCACACGAGCATAGCAAAAACATAAACAGTTTTCAGACTTAGTGAAAACTGGCACATGCTGAAACATAACTCAAGTAGGCATGTTTACGAGCTCGATGCACTCACTACAGTGCAATTCATGGCAAGACAAGCATACATCCATAAACAAGGCACAAAATTCAAGCTAGACATGGCAAGAACAATGGCATAGCATGCACGGATCAACTACAACAACAACGGCAAAATCGCAAACAAGTTGATGATCTGCCCAGATTCACACAGTAGCAAAAATAGAGCTCGATTGACTCAAGCTAGGGTGCTCCATAATTGCAAAAAAAAACATGGATGGATAGAGCACTACAAGATTAACAAAACTCCTTTACTGATCATCCTCAAAAGAGGCACAGATCACTAGGAAACAACATGAACATATGGCAACATGAGATAAACAGCTCAAGGACTTAGTGGAATTGCTAAGTCCCTGAAATCAGAATTACCAAGTGCCTCACCTTGCAAGCTTGCACTAGTCACCACACACATCACAAAAATACATGGGTTGCACCTCCGAAAGATGACAAAACCCTTAACAAAACATATGTAGAGCATCAGGGCATATCATGCACACAATAATCATGGCAAAAATGACAAAAAGCTAAATGGAGTAGCAGATCTGACAATTATCTCAAGTAGCCCTCTTCTAACAGCATTTCGGGCATCAAGATGAACTTAAATGAAAATGATGCAATGGAATGAAATGATGTACTCTCTGAGTCGAACATTTTGATATGCTATATGCATGAATCGGAGTTACGGATGCAAAGTTACGATGCGATGAACAGAGGCACATGGATCTAGAAATTTCGGGGACTAAGTAGAATTATACCTCCGCGAAAAGTCAACGCGGGACGGAGGGATCCGGGATGGCGCGGTGCAGAACCGAGACAGGTGTTTGGTTCGGGGAGTGGTGGATCTGATCCACCTTCTTCTCCGGCGAGGCACGAAACTCCGGCGAGGACAAGGAGGTCCGGCGAAGACGGCGATGATCGGACTCCGGCGAGGCGAGATCGAGGCGAGGGCCGGACGGCGATGGGACCGGCGAAGGGCGGCGGCGCGCGACCGGTGCGCGATGGCGGCGCGGCGGCGAGATGGAGAGGTGCGGGCGGCGGCGGCGAAGCTGCGTGGTGGGGCGGCGGCCGGCGGCGAGAGCAGCGGCGCTCGGGTGGCGGCGGTTGCGAACGTGCACGGGCGGCGGCGGCCCGATCTGGCCCGGGGCGGGCCCGATCTGGGCTCCCTCGGGCCCGGCGGCGGGAAGGAGAGAGAAAGGGTGGCGCGCTGACGTGGCGGCGGCGGATTCGTCGGGTACGGCGACGCGGACATGTCCGTTGCGGGGATTTTTATCCGGCGACGCGAGGTGGACGAAGGTTAGGGTTCAACCGCGAAAAATTCGGGGAAGGCCACATATTTATAGGTAGAGGGAGCTAGGAGAGTCCAAATGAGGTGCGGTTTTCGGCCACGCGATCGTGATCGAACGCTCTAGATGATAGAGTAGAGTTAGGTGGGTTTTGGGCCAAATTGGAAGGGTGTTGGGCTGCAACACTCACGAGGCCTTTACGGTCCCTCGGTTAACCGTTGGAGTATCAAACGAAGTCCAAATGATATGAAACTTGACAAGCGGTCTACCGGTAGTAAACCAAGGCTGCTTGGCAAGTCTTGGTCCAATCCGGAAATGTTTAATCCCCACACATGAAAGAAAGCTAGAAATGACCTTCGGGGGAGAACGAAGCGCCGGAATGCAAAACGGACAACGGGGAAAATGCTCGGATGCATGAGACGAACACGTATGCAAATGAAATGCGCATGATGACATGATATGCAATGCATGACACGCAAGCAATGACAAGGCAGACAACAACGAATAACTGAACGACACCTGGCACATCGGTCTCGGGGCGTTACAGTTTTTGTATCTATCGACTAGCCTGGCCTCGGTTTATATAATGCACCAGAGGCCTAGGATAACAAGAGTCCTAGCCTAATACACCGGTGGGGAGAAGTCCTTGTCTTGATCACCAAGTCTTGTGGAATCTTCCTTGTATGCGGTAGCTATCCGAACTGGCCCATGAGTATACAGACATGGGGGTCCTCGGCCCAATCTAACAGATCGGGAGTTGACGTGGTGAGTACCCCCTAGTCCAGGACACCGTCACTGGACAAACTCATATATAAAGGAAAGCACTCGTGAGGACACATGGGAATTATCGTCAAGCTAGTTTTATCACGGTTATATGATTCGCGTTCGGTACTTTGATAATTTGATATGTGGGTGGACCGGTGCTTGGGTACTGCCCTTCCTTGGACAAGCATCCACTTATGATTAACCCCTATTGCAAGCATCCGCAACTTCAATAGAAGTATTAAGGTAAAGCTAACCATAGCATGAAACATATGGATCCAAATCAACCCCTTACGACGCAACGCATAAACTAGGGTTTAAGCTTCTGTCACTCTAGCAACTCATCATCTACTTATTACTGCCCAATGCCTTCCTATAGGCCCAAACAATGGTGAAGTGTCATGTAGTCGAAGTTCACATGACATCACTAGAGGAAAGACAACATACATCTCATCAAAATATCGAACGAATACCAAATTCACATGACTACTTATAGCAAGACTTCTCCCATGTCCCCAGGAACAAACATAACTACTCACAAATCATATTCATGTTCATAATCAGAGGGGTATTAATATGCATAATGGATCTGACCATATGGTCTTCCACCGAATAAACCAACTAGCATCAACTACAAGGAGTAATTAACACTACTAGCAACCCACAGGTACCAATCTGAGGCTTTGGGACAAAGATTGAATACAAGAGATGAACTAGGGTTTGAGATAAGATGGTGCTGGTGAAGATGTTGATGGAGATTGCCCCCTCCGATGAGAGGATCGTTGGTGATGATTTCCCCCTCCCGGAGGGAAGTTTCCCCGGCAGAACAGCTCCGCCCGAGCCCTAGATTTGTTCTGCCTCGTGGCGGCGGAGTTTCTTCCTGAAAGCTTGCTTATGATTTTTTTCCTCGACGAAAGACTCCATATAGCCAAAGATGGGCAACAGAGGGCTGTCAGGGGGCCCACGAGGCAGGAGGTGCGCCCCCACCCTCGTGGACGGTGGGTGGCCCCCTCTGTTACTTCTTTCACCCAATATTTTATATATATTCTGAAATGTGCTCCCGTGAAGTTTCAGGACTTTTGGAGTTGTGTAGAATAGGTCTCTAATATTTTCTCCTTTTCCAGCCCAGAATTCCAGCTACCGGCATTCTCCCTCTTCATGTAAACCTTGTAAAATAAGAGAGAATAGGCATAAGTATTGTGACATAATGTGTAATAACAGCCCATAATGCAATAAATATCGATATGAAAGCATGATGTAAAATGGACGTATCAACTCCCCCAAGCTTAGACCTCGCTTGTCCTCAAGCGAAAGCCGGTATCGATAAATATGTCCACATGTTTAGAGATAGAGGTGTTGATAAAATAAAATACGGACATGAGGGCATCATGATTATTCTTAGAATAGCAACATATATATATATATATATATATATATATATATATATTGTCATACGATCTCTTATGCTAAAGTAACAATTCATTCACAATTTCAAGTATAAATCATAAACTTCATTGAAAACTAACAAACTATAATCTCAGTCACTGAGGCAATTGCAATTTACCATAACATAGGAAAGAGTCAATAAGAGCTTTTCACCAAGTCCACATACTCGACTATAATTTAGTCTTTCACAATTGCTAACACTCACGCAATATTTATGGGTATGAAGTTTTAGCCGGACACAGAGAAAGATAGGGGCTTATAGTTTTGCCTCCCAACTTTTTACCTCAAGGGTAATGTCAACAATAATAGTTCATGAAAACTCACATCCAATTAGCTATATATATCAGGATCTTTCCAACACATTGTGTTTGCCAAAGGATAAAATGTAAAAAGGAAAGGTGAAGATCACCATGACTCTTGTATGAAGTATAAGACAATAATAAAATATAGGCCCTTCGCAGAGGGAAGTAGAGGTTGTCATGTGCTTTCATGGTTGGATGCACGAAGTCTTAATGCAAAAGAATGTCACTTTATATTGCCACTTATGATATGGACCTTTATTATGCATTACGTCGCTTTTATTTCTTCCACTTCACAAGATCGTATAAAGCTTATTTTCTCCGCATTAATAAATCATACATATTTAGAGAGAATTTTTTATTGCTTGCAATGATGACAACTTACTTGAACGATCTTACTCAATCCATAGGTAGATATGGTGGACTCTCATGGCAAAACTGGGTTTAAGGATATTTGGAAGCACAAGTAGTATCTCTACTTGGTGCAAAGAATTTGGCTAGCATGAGAGGGAAAGGCAAGCTCAACATGTTGGATGATCCATTACAATATAATTTATCTCAGATGTAAGAAAACATAATCTATTACATTGTCTTCCTTGTCCAATGTCAACTCTTTAGCATGTCATATTTTAATGAGTGCTCACAATCATAAAATATGTCCAAGATAGTATATTTATATGTGAAAACCTCTCTTTCCTTATTACTTCCTATTAATTGCAATGATGACCAAAACTATGCTTGTCAACTCTCAACAATTTTTATTCATCATACTCTTTATACGTGAAGTCATTACTCTCCATAAGATCCATATGATCTCTTTAATTCTTTTTATTTTTTTCTTTTATTTTATTCCCTCAAGATCATAGCAAGATAATCAAGCCCTTGACTCAACACTAATCTTTATTATATATAGCTCACGGACTTGATTACATAGAAGGATCATAAAGCAAAACTCAAAACTAGATCATACTAAACTTTATTCTACTAGATCAAGATATTACCAAAAGGATTGAACTAAGAAAAACAATAAAGGTAAAAGTGTGATGGTGATACGATACCGGGGCACTCCCCCAAGCTTGGCAGTTGCCAAGGGGAGTGCCCATACCCGATACTCAGTTCTTCTTTGTTGGTGAAGAAGGTGTTGGTGATGATGGATAGTCGCACACCGAGCGTAGGAGATCCTCCAATTTGTAGATAATGCCCTTGAGTGTGATGATATGCTCCTTCAACAAAATATTTTCACTTGTGAGATACTTGTTATGAATGCGAGCTAACTCAATCATCTTAAAAGCTTCAATCTCCGTTGAGGTAAAGAGATTGTGGTGAGGTTGAAGGATGTCTTCTTCTACTACTGCCAGAACTTGATCCCCCATGGCCTTCTTGATCCCATCATCCTTGTTGATCTCTCCGGGCTCTTCTCTCTTCAGCTCTGTCATCATTAGCCAAGCATCATTGCCCTCATTGTTGGAGGAGGAGGGAGATGACATGATGCCTGGTCTTGACAACCATGGAAGAAAACAGCTCGAAAAAAATTGGAGATATTTGCGTGATACGTGGTCAAAACCTTCAGGAGATTATATAATGAGTTTTTACCGAAAAAAGAAGTATCGTGCAAGAAAACAGAGTCCGGAGGGCACATGAGGTTCCCACGAGGCAGGGGGCCGCGCCCAAGGGGGTAGGGCACGCCCTCCACCCTCATGGAAGCCTCGTGTCCTTTCCGGACTACTTCCTATTTTCCTATTTTCTTAAATATTCCAAAATGGAGAAAAATTGCCATTAGAACTGTTTTGGAGTCAGTTTACTTACCGTACCACGTACATATTCCTTTTCAAAGTCTGAAACGCTTTGGAAAGTGTCCCTTATGTATTCCTCCGGGGTTACGATTTCAATAACATTAGTTTCAACATTTATGGGATTACCTGAGATATAATGTTTGATTCTTTGACCGTTCACCACCCTCTGATTTATGCCTTTGAAGTTGTTGATTTTTATGGCACTAGAACGGTAGACCTCCTCGATAACATAAGGACCTTCCCATTTAGAGAGAAGTTTTCCTGCAAAAAATCTTAAACAAGAGTTGTATAATAATACATAATCACCTACATTAAACTCGCGTTTTGTATCCTTTTATCATGCCATGTTTTAACTTTTTCTTTAAACAGTTTGGCATTCTCATAGGCATGGGTTCTCCATTCATCAAGTGAGCTAATGTCAAAATGCCTCTTCTCAGCGGCAAGTTTGAAGTCATAGTTGAGCTCTTTAATGGCCCAATATGCCTTATGTTCTAGTTCAAGAGGTAAGTGACATGCTTTTCCATAAACCATCTTATATGGAGACATACCCATAGGATTTTTATATGCAGTTCTATAAGCCCAAATGCATCATCAAGTTTCTTGGACCAATTCTTTCTAGATCTATTAACAGTCTTTTGCAAAATTAATTTAAGCTCTCTATTGCTCAATTCTACTTGACCACTAGACTGTGGGTGATACGGAGATGCAATTCTATGATTAACATCATACTTAGCAAGCATTTTACAAAAAGCACCATGAATAAAATGTGAACCACCAACAGTCATTAAATATCTAGGGACTCCAAACCTCGGAAAAATAACTTCTTTAAGCATCTTAATAGAGCTGTTATGATCAGCACTACTAGTTGGAATAGCTTCTACACACTTAGTAACGCAATCAACAACAACTAAAATATGTGTATAACCATTAGAGGAAGGAAATGGTCCCATATAGTCAAAGCCCCAAACATCAAATGGTTCAATAACAAGTAAATAATTCATAGGCATTTCTTGACGTGTACTAATATTACAAATTCTTTGACATTCATCACAAGTAAAGACAAACTTACGGGCATCTTTGAAGAGAGTAGGCCAATAAAAACCGGATTGCAACACCTTATGTGCAGTTCTATCTCTAGCATGGTGTCCTCCATAAGCCTCGGAGTGACACTTGCGTAGGATCTGTTCCTGTTCATGCTTAGATACACAACATCTAACAACACCATCTACTCCTTCTTTATAAATATGTGGGTCATCCCAAAAGTAATGTCTCAAATCATAGAAGAACTTTTTCTTTTGTTGGTATGTGAAACTAGGCGGTATAAATTTAGCAACAATATAATTAGCATAATCAGCATACCATGGAGCAGTACGAGAAGCATTTATCACAGCTAATTGTTCATCGGGAAAGCTATCATCAATAGGTAGTGGGTCATCAAGAACATTCTCTAACCTAGACAAGTTGTCTACAACGGGGTTCTCAGCTCCCTTTCTATCAATGATATGCAAATCAAATTCTTGTAGCAAGAGAACCCATCTAATAAGTCTAGGTTTAGCATCTTTCTTTTCCATAAGATATTTAATAGCAGCATGATCAGTGTGAATAGTTTACTTTAGAATCGACAATGTAAGGTCTGAACTTATCACGAGCAAATACAACTGCTAAAAATTCTTTTTCAGTAGTAGCATAATTTCTTTGGGCACTGTCTAGAGTTTTACTAGCATATTGGATAACATTTAATATCTTATCAACTCTTTGTCCTAAAACAGCCCCTACAGCATAATCACTAGCATCGCACATGATTTCAAATGGTAAATTCCAATCAGGAGGCTGAACAATAGGTGCATAAATCAAAGCTTTCTTAACTATTTCAAATGCTTCTACACAATCATCATCAAATACAAAAGGAACATCTTTTTGTAAGAGATTAGTCAGAGGCCGAGAGATTTTAGAGAAGTCCTTAATGAACCTCATATAAAAATCGGCATGACCAAGGAAACTTCTTATACCTTTAATGTCCTTAGGACACGACATCTTTTCAATAGCATCAACCTTAGCTTTATCAACTTCAATACCTCTTTCAGAAATTTTATGCCCCAAGACAATACCTTCATTAACCATAAAGTGGTACTTCTCCCAATTCAAGACAAGATTAGTTTCTTCACATCTCTGCAAAACTCGATCAAGGTTTCTTAAGCAATCATCAAAAGAAGTTCCGTAAATGGAGAAATCATCCATGAAAACCTCAACAATCTTTTCACAAAAGTCAGAGAATATAGCAGTCATACATCTTTGAAAAGTAGCAGGTGCATTGCATAAACCAAAAGGTGTACGTCTATAAGAAAAGGTACTGAAAGGGCAAGTGAAAGTTATCTTTTCTTGATCCTCTTTTGACACAGGTATTTGAGAGAAACCAAAATAACCATCTAGAAAGCAAAAATGTGTATATTTGGATAATCTTTCTAGCATTTGATCAATAAAAGGTAAAGGGTAATGATCCTTTTTAGTAGCTTTATTTAATTTGCGGAAATCAATTACCATTCTATAACCTGTAACAATTCTTTGTGGGATAAATTCATCTTTATCATTAGGAACAACATGTGATACCTCCCTTCTTAGGGACACAATGGACATGACTTACCCACTGACTATCAGTAACGGGATAAATTATACCTGCCTCCAGAAGCTTTAGTATTTCTTTTCTTACCACTTCTTTCATCTTAGGATTTAACCGTCATTGGTGATTAACAGCCGGTTTTGCGTCTTTCTCCAATTTTATTTTGTGCTGGCAGAGAGTGGGACTAATGCCCTTAAGATCATCAAAAGTATATCCAATAGAAGCACGGTGCTTCTTCGGAGTTGTCAATAATTTCTTTTCTTCATGCTCTGAAAGGTTAGCACTAATAATAACAGTATATATCTCTTTCTCATCAAGATAAGCATATTTAAGAGTATCAGGTAATAGTTTAAGCTCAAACACGGGATCACCCTTGGGTGGAGGAGGATCCCCTAGGATTTCAACAGGCAAGTTGTGTTTCAAAATAGGTCCCTGTTTAAAGAATACTTCATCTATTTCCCTTCTTTCATTCATAAACATACCATTTTCATGGTCTAACAAATATTGTTCTAAACGGTCACTAGGAGGCACGACAATAGAAGCAAGACCAATAATTACATCTTTACTAGGCAGTTCTTTATCATGGGGTTGTCTATGAAATTTAGCAAAATTAAATTCATGAGACAATCCCCTAAACAAGGGTCTAGAAAATATAATGGGACAAAAGTCATCTTGTGGGGAACCAAGAACAAGAAAATCAGCAGGATATTTAACTTTCCCACACAAGACTTCAACATCTCTAACAATCCCAACTGGTGAAATAGTGTCTCTATTGGCAAGCTTAATTGTAACATCAATTTCCTCTATCTCAGCAGGTGCAATATCATGCATAATTTCTTTATTTAAGGAATGAGGTATTGCACTTGCACTAGCAGCCATATCACATAAGCCATGGTAGCAATGATCTCCTATTTTAACAGAAATAACAGGCATGCCTACAACAGGTCTATGTTTATTTTTAGTATCGGGTCTAGCAATTCTAGCAGCTTCATCACATAAGTAAATAACATGCCCATCAGTATTATCGGCTAAGAGATCTTTAACCATAGCAATACTAGGTTCAAATTAATTTGCTCGGAGGGTGTAGGTGTTCTAGTATTACTCTTACGAACCACAGTTGAAGCTTTAGCATGATCCTTTATTCTAACAGGGAAAGGTGGTTTCTTAATATAAGCAGTAGGATCAACAGGATCATTATAAGTGATAGTATTTTCTTCAATTTTAATAGGTTCAACTACTTGTACTTCAATGGGAGGATTATATTTAAACCACTTCTCCTTAGGGAGATCAACATGAGTAGCAAAGGATTCACAGAAAGAAGCTACTATCTCAGAGTCAAGTCCATATTTAGTGCTAAATTCACGGAAAGCATCGGTATCCATAAAAGATTTAACACAATCAAACTTAGGTGTTATACCTGACTCCTTACCTTTGTCGAGATCCCAATCTTCAGAGTTGCGTTTAATTTTTTCCAATAATCCCATTTGAATTAATAGTCTTCATCATAAAAGAGCCAGTACAAAAAGTATTGAGCATGGAGCGATTATCGAGAGAAAGCCAAGCATACATTTTTTGGATAATAATTTCTCTTGAGGGCTCATGATTGGGGCATGAATATAACATTGACTTAAGCCTCCCCCAAGCTTGAGCGATGCTTTCTCCTTCACGAGGCCAAAAATTACAAATATAATTATGATCACGATGAACAAGATGCATAGGATAAAACTTTTGATGAAATTCCAATTTCAGTCAGCCGTAGTTCCATGATCCCATATCATCACATAGCCTAAACCATGTCAATGCCTTTACCTTCAAAGATAAAGGGAAGACCTTCTTATTGATAACATCCTCGGGCATACCTGCAAGCTTAAATAATCCACAAACTTCATCCACATAGATTATGTGCAAATTGGGATGCAATGTTCCATCACCTGTGAAAGGATTAGCTAGTAGTTTCTCTATCATACCCAAAGGAATTTCAAAGTAAACATTTTTAGTAGGTTCAGTAGGTTGAGGAGCAACTCTTCGCTCTACGGGTCGGGGTGAAGATACCCCGAACAAGCCCCTCAAAGGATTATGTTCCATAGTAACAAGTGAAGACTCCCCGGCAACGGTGCCAAAAAAGAGTCTTGATGACCCACAAGTGTAGGGGATCTATCGTAGTCCTTTCGATAAGTAAGAGTGTCGAACCCAACGAGGAGCAGAAGGAAATGATAAGCAGTTTTCAGTAAGGTATTCTCTGCAAGCACTGAAATTATAAGTAACAGATAGTTTTGTGATAAGGTAATTTGTAACGGGTAACAAGTAATAAAAGTAAATAAAGTGCTGCAAGATGGCCCAATCCTTTTTGTAGCAAAGGACAAGCCTGGACAAACTCTTATATAAAGGAAAGCGCTCCCGAGGACACATGGGAATTGATACGTCTCCAACGTATCTATAATTTTTGATTGCTCCATGCTATATTATCTACTGTTTTGGACATTATTGGGCTTTATTACCCACTTTTATATGATTTTTTGGACTAACCTATTAACCCAAAGCCCAGTGCCAGTTTCTGTTTTTTCCTTGTTTTAGAGTATCGCAGAAAAGGAAAATCAAACGGAGTCCAATTGACCTGAAACTTCACGGAACTTATTTTTGGAAGGAAAGCAATACGGGAGACTTGGAGTGCATGTCAGGGGATCAACGAGGAAGCCACGAGGCAGGGGGCGCACCCTCCACCCTCGTGGTCCCCTCGTGGCTCCCCTGATGTATTTCTTCTGCCTATATATATATCTATATACCCTAAAATGATCGGGGAGCACAATAGATCGGGAGTTCCGTCGCCAGAAGCCTCCGTAGCCACCGAAAGCCAATCTAGACCCATTCTGGCACCCTGCCGGAGGGGGAATCCCTCTCCGGTGGCCATCTTCATCATCCCCATGCTCTCCATGTCGAGTAGGGAGTAGTTCTCCCTCGGGGCTGAGGGTATGTACCAGTAGCTATGTGTTTGATCTCCCTCTCTCTCTCTCGTGTTCTTGAGGTGATATGATCTTGATGTATCGCAAGCTTTGCTATTTTAGTTGGATCTTATGATGTTTTCTTCCCCCTCTACTCTCTTTTAATGGATTGAGTTTCCCCTTTGAAGTTATCTTATCGTATTGAGTCTTTAAAGATTTGAGAACACTTGATGTATGTCTTGCCGTGCGTATCTGTGATGACAATGGGATGTCATGTGATTCACTTGATGTATGTTTTGGTGACCAATTGTGGGTTACAACCATGAACCTATGCATAGGGGTTGGCACACGTTTTCGTCGTGATTCTCCGGTAGGAACTTTGGGGCACTCTTTGAGGTTCTATGTGTTGGTTGAATAGATGAATCTGAGATTGTGTGATGCATATCGTATAATCATACCCACGGATACTTGAGGTGACATTGGAGTATCTAGGTGACATTAGGGTTTTGGTTGATTTGTGTCTGAAGGTGTTATTCTAGTATAAATTCTAGGGTTGTTTGTGACACTTATAGGAATAGCCCAACGGATTGATTGGAAAGAATAACTTTGAGGTGGTTTCGTACCCTACCATAATCTCTTCGTTTGTTCTCCGCTATTAGTGACTTTGGAGTGACTCTTTGTTGCATGTTGAGGGATAGTTATGTGATGCAATTATGTTATTATTGTTGAGAGAACTTGCACTAGTGAAAGTATGAACCATAGGCCTTGTTTCCTAGCATTGCAATACCGTTTACGCTCACTTTTATCATTAGTTACCTTGCTGTTTTTATATTTTCAGATTACAAAAACCATTATCTACTATCCATATTGCACTTGTATCACCATCTCTTCGCCAAACTAGTGCACCTATACAATTTACCATTGTATTAGGTGTGTTGGGGACACAAGAGACTCTTTGTTATTTGGTTGCAGGGTTTTTTTAGAGAGACCATCTTCATCCTACGCATCCTACATATTGATAAACCTTAGGTCATCCACTTGAGGGAAATTTCCTACTGTCCTACAAACCTCTGCACTTGGAGGCCCAAAAACGTCTACAAGAAGAAGGTTGTGTAGTAGACATGAAGCTCTTTTCTGACGCCGTTGTCGGGGAGGTTAGCGCTTGAAGGTATATCTTTAGATCTTGCAATCGAATCTTTTTGTTTCTTGTTTTAGCACTAGTTTAGTTTAAAAAAGAAAATTACAAAAAATGGAATTAAGTTTGCCTCATATGCTTCATCTTTTTAATATCTTTCGTGAGTATGATGGAAAGGAAAATTGTGCCAAAGGTGTTAGAAGAAGAATGCATTAAAATGTTTGACACTAAATCTTTGAATGATGAGCATGATTGCAATGTTGTTAGTATGAACTCTTTGAATATCCATAGTACTAATGATGATTGCACTAGTTATGATGAAAATGTCTCATATAAACATGTCAATTTTTGTGGAGTGCATTGGTTTGTAAGTACACACCAAATAGGGAAGATAGATATTGCATGAGGCATAAGTACTTAGAAACTAAACTGTTGCAAGAAAGGCTAGATGATTGTGCTGAAAATTTAAATTTTCTTGGCCGTACTTGTGGACTTTGCAATGAACAGGGTCATTTAGCTATCCGATGCAAATTATTTCATGATCTCATCATGTCCAAAAATTGTGATGACTTGATTTCCCTTACACATTATAATGAACTCAGGTTGCTTATGGGTTACGAAGAAATGAAACGTATAACTAAGCATCTTCCAGAATTTGCCCGTTATAAACTTCTTGGCTTTGATCTAGAGGAAATTTATATGTATTGTGCGGTGAATTGCATTGAAAATCCTTATATTGCCAATTACATAAAGAAAAGAAAAGAAATATAAGATGAAGAGAATACTAATGAAAGGGAAAAGACTTCCCAATACCCTCCTATTATTTCTTATGATGAATCAGGTAATGAGGAAGCGCCTCCTATTCAACCAATCTCATTAATAAGGAGCTCCAAAAAGAGGATTGAACCCACACATGACGTGGTGAAGAAGAAGAAAAGAAAAAGGAAGAGAGGTAAAAAGATATCTCCCCCAAATAATGCTACTCCTATTACTATTGGCCTCATGAAAATATAATTGTGGAAGATAATGATACTTCTTATGATCTTGAAAATCTTTTTGGCACTTGCTTGGAAGAATATGATAATTGCTATACTATTGGTGCTATCCATACTATTAATTATGAGAGTGATTATGCTTATGATATGAAAAGGCCCAAGCTTGGGGATGCTATGTTTGATGAAGATGATGTTTTTGATAATATATTTGCTGCAATTAATGTTTATCCCAAGCTTGGGGATGCTACGTTTAATGAAGATGATATTTTTAGTCTCCCAAGTTTTGATATGCAAATTTATAATGATGATAGCATGCCTCCTACCTATGATGATTATTGTGATGATAATTATGCTATAAAAAGTAGTGATGATTATATTTATAAAACTTGTCGTGATTATTATTACCCTTTTTCTGAACATTACTGTTTTAATGTGGAAACAATTTATAGTATTAGAGTTTCTTATGATACTCCCACTACTCCGAATGAGAAGAATTTTTCTTATGTGGAGAGTAATAAAATTTCTATGCTAGTAGATCATGAAAAAAATGATTTAGGTGATGGTTATATTGTTGAATTAATTCATGATGCTACTGAAAATTATTATGAGGGGGGAATATATGCTTGTAGGAATTGCAATAATATCAAGTTTCCTCTCTATGTGCTTAAAGTTTCAAAGTTATGCTTGTTTTACCTTCCTATGCAAGTTGATTATTGTTCCCATAAGTTGTTTGCTCACAAAGTCCTTATGCATAGGAAGTGGGTTAGACTTAAATGTTCTAGTCATATTCTTCATGATGCTCTCTTTATGTTTCAATTCTTATCTTTTTGTGAGCATCATTGAAATCATCATGCCTAGCTAGGGGCGTTAAACGATAGCACTTGTTGGGAGGCAACCCAATTTTATTTTTATCAATTGCTTTTTGCTCCTGTTTAGTAATAAATAAATTATCTAGCCTCTGTTATGATTGATTTTTTATGTTTTAATTAGTGTTTGTGCCAAGTAGAACCGTTGGGAAGACTTGGGGAAAGTCTTGTTGACCATGCTGTAAAAAACAGAAACTTTAGCGCTCACGACAATTGCTGCCATTTTTTATTGGTGAGTGATATTGAGTTAATTCTTTTTGCATATGATTAATAGACAAATTAGTCAGGTCCAACAATTTATTTGAGAATTTTATGAGTTACATAAGTATACGTTTGATCCAGATTACTACAGACTGTTCTGTTTTTGACAGATTATGTTTTTGTGTGTTGTTTGCCTATTTTAATGAATCTATGGCTAGTAAAAGAGTTTATAAACCATAGTGAAGTTGGAATACAGTAGGTTTAACACCAATATAAATCAAGAATGAGTTCATTACAATACCTTGAAGTGGTGTTTTGTTTTCTTTCGCTAACGGAGCTCATGAGTTTTCTGTTAAGTTTTGTGTTGTGAAGTTTTCAAGTTTTGGGTAAAGATTCGATGGACTATGGAATAAGGAGTGGAAAGAGCCTAAGCTTGGGGATGACCAAGGCACCCCAAGTTAATATACAAGGACAACCAAGAGCCTAAGCTTGGGGATACCCCGGAAGGCATCCCCTCTTTCGTCTTCGTTCATCGGTAACTTTACTTGGAGCTATATTTTTATTCGCCACATGATATGTGTTTTGCTTGCAGCGTCATATTATTTTATTTTGTTTTGCTTGATGTTTAAATAAAGTACCAAGATCTGAAATTCTTAAATGTTAGAGAGTCTTCACATAGTTGCATAATTATTCGACTACTCATTGATCTTCACTTTTATCATTCGGAGTAGTTTGTCATTTGCTCTAATGCTTCACTTATATTATTTTGAGAGTATTAAATAGCATGGTAATTTGCTTAAATAATCCTAATATGCTAGGCATCCAAGAGGAATATAATAAAAACTTTCATATAAGTGCATTGAATACTAAGAGAAGTTCGATACTTGATGATTGTTTTGAGATATGGAGGTAATAATATCAAAGTCGTGCTAGTTGAGTAGTTGTGAATTTGAGAAATGCTTGTGTTGAAGTTTGCAAGTACCATAGCATGAACGTATGGTAAACGTTATGTAACAAATTTGAAACATGAGGTTTCTTTGATTGTCCTCCTTATGAGTGGCGGTCGGGGACGAGCGATGGTCTTTTCCTACCAATCTATCCCCCTAGGAGCATGCGTGTAGTGCTTAGTTTTTGATGACTTGTAGATTTTTGCAACAAGTATGTGAGTTCCTTATTGACTAATGTTGAGTCCATGGATTATACACATTCTCAGCCTTCCATCATTGCTCGCCTCTTCGGTACCGTGCATTGCCCTTTCTCACATTGAGAGTTGGTGCAAACTTCGCCGGTGCATCCAAACCCCGTGATATGATACGCTCTTTCACACATAAACCTCCTTATATCTTCCTCACTGAACAGAGAGAGTCGGAGCATTTCCATAGCCATTCCGAGATATATTGCCATGCAACTTTCCACCATTCCGTTTATTATGACACACATCATCATTGTCATATTGTTTTGCATGATCATGTAGTTGACATCGTATTTGTGGCAAAGCCACCGTTCATAATTTTTCATACATGTCACTGTTGATTCATCGCAATCCCGGTACACCGCCGGAGGCATTCATATAGAGTCATACTTTGTTCTAGTATCGAGTTGTAATCATTGAGTTGTAAATAAATAGAAGTGTGATGATCATCATTTTCTAGAGCATTGTCCCAAGTGAGGAATATAAAAAAAGAAGAAAGGCCATAAAAAGAGAAGGCCCAAAAAAAGATAGAGAAAAAGAGAGAAGGGACAATGCTACTATGCTTTGCCACACTTGTGCTTCAAAGTAGCACCATAATCTTCATGATAGAGAGTCTTTTGTTTTGTCACTTTCATATACTAGTGGGAATTTTCATTATAGAACCTGGCTTGTATATTCCAACAATGGGCCTCCTCAAGTGCCCTAGGTCTTGGTGAGCAAGCAAGTTGGATGCACACCCACTTAGTTTCTTTTGTTGAGCTTTCATACATTTATAGCTCTAGTGCATCCATTGCATGGCAATCCCTACTCCTTGCATTAACATCAATCGATGGGCATCTCCATAGCCCATTGATTAGCATCGTTGATGTGAGACTTTCTCCCCTTTTGTCTTCTCCACATAACCCCCATCATCATATTCTATTCCACCCATAGTGCCATGTCCATGGCTCGCGCTCATGTATTGCGTGAAAGTTTATAGGTTTGAGATTACTAAAGTATGAAACAATTGCTTGGCTTGTCATCGGGGTTGTGCATGATGAGAGCATTCTTGTGTGACGAAAATGGAGCATGACTAAACTATATGATTTTGTAGGGATGAACTTTCTTTGGCCATGTTATTTTGAGAGGACATAATTGCTTAGTTAGTATGCTTGAAGTATTATTATTTTTATGTCAATATGAACTTTTATCTTGAATCTTTCAGATCTGAATATTCATACCACAATTAAGAAAAATTACATTGAAATTATGCCAAGTAGCACTCCGCATCAAAAATTCTGTTTTTATAATTTACCTACTCAAGGACGAGCAGGAATTAAGCTTGGGGATGCTGATACGTCTCCAACGTATCTATAATTTTTGATTGCTCCATGCTATATTATCTACTATTTTGTACATTATTGGGCTTTATTATCCACTTTTATATGATTTTTGGCACTAACCTATTAACCCAAAGCCCAGTGCCAATTTCTGTTTTTTCCTTGTTTTAGAGTATCCCAGAAAAGGAAAATCAAACGGAGTCCAATTGACCTGAAACTTCACGGAACTTATTTTTGGAAGGAAAGCAATATGGGAGACTTGGAGTGCACGCCAGGGGATCAACGAGGAAGCCACGAGGCAGGGGGCTCCCACCGCCCTGGGCGCGCCCTCCACCCTCGTGGGCCCCTCGTGGCTCCCCTGATGTATTTTTTCCGCATATATATATCCATATTCCCTAAAACGATCGGGGAGCACAATAGATCGGGAGTTCCGCCCCCAGAATCCTCCATAGCCATCGAAACCCAATCTAGACCCGTTCCGGCACCCTGCCGGAGGGGGAATCCCTCTCCGGTGGCCATCTTCACCATCTCGGTGCTCTCCATGTCGAGGAGGGAGTAGTTCTCCCTCGGGGCTGAGGGTATGTACTTGTAGCTATGTGTTTGATCTCTCTCTCTCTCTCTCTCTCTCTCGTGTTCTTGACGTGATACGATCTTGATGTATCGCGAGCTTTGCTATTATAGTTGGATCTTATGATGTTTTCTTCCCCCTCTACTCTCTTGTAATGGATTGAGTTTCCCCTTTGAAGTTATCTTATCGGATTGAGTCTTTAAAGATTTGAGAACACTTGATGTATGTATTTCCATGCGTATCTGTGATGACAATGGGATATCACGTGATTCACTTGATGTATGTTTTGGTGACCAACTTGCGGGTTCCACCCATGAACCTATGCATAGGGGTTGGCACATGTTTTCGTCGTGATTCTCCGGTAGGAACTTTGGGGCACTCTTTGAGGTTCTATGTGTTGGTTGAATAGATGAATATGAGATTGTGTGATGCATATCATATAATCATACCCACGGATACTTGAGGTGACATTGGAGTATCTAGGTGACATTAGGGTTTTGGTTGATTTGTGTCTTAAGGTGTTATTCTAGTACGAACTCTAGGGCTGTTTGTGACACTTATAGGAATAGCCCAACAGATTGATTGGAAAGAATAACTTGGAGGTGGTTTCGTACCCTACCATAATCTCTTTGTTTGTTCTCCGCTATTAGTGAGTTTGGAGTGACTCTTTGTTGCATGTTGAGGGATAGTTATGTGATCCAATTATGTTATTATTGTTGAGAGAACTTGCACTAGTGAAAGGATGAACCCTAGGCCTTGTTTGCTAGCATTGCAATACCGTTTACGCTCACTTTTATCATTAGTTACCTTGCTGTTTTTATATTTTCAGATTACAAAAACCATTATCTACTATCCATATTGCACTTCTATCACCATCTCTTCACCGAACTAGTGCACCTATACAATTACCATTGTATTGGGTGTGTTGGGGACACAAGAGACTGTTTGTTATTTGGTTGCAGGGTTGTTTGATAGAGACCGTCTTCATCCTACGCCTCCTACGGATTGATAAGCCTTAGGTCATCCACTTGAGGGAAATTTGCTACTGTCCTACAAACCTCTGCACTTGGAGGCCCAACAACGTCTACAAGTCACGTTAGGGGGGGGGGGGCTCCACCTGTCCACGAGGGTGGGGGGCACACCCTACCCCCCTGGGCGCGCCCCCAGCATTGTGGGCTCCCTGACGCTCCACCGACCTCAACCTTGACTCCATATATTCACATTTGGGGAGAAAATAATTAGGGAGAAGGATTCATCGTGTTTTACGATACGGAGCCGCCGCCAAGCCCTAAACTCTCTCGGGAGGGCTGATCTGGAGTCCGTTTGGGGCCGGAGAGGGGAATCCGTCGCCATCGTCATCATCAACCTTCCTCCATCACCAATTTCATGATGCTCACCGCCGTGCGTGAGTAATTCCATCGTAGGCTTGCTGGACGGTGATGGGTTGGATGAGATTTATCATGTAATCGAGTTAGTTTTGTTAGGGTTTGATCCCTAGTATGCACTATGTTCTGAGATTGATGTTGCTATGACTTTGCTATGCTTAATGCTTGTCACTAGGGCCTGAGTGCCATGATTTCAGATCTGAACCTATTATGTTTTCATCAATATATGAGAGCTCTTGATCCTATCTTGCAAGTCTATAGTCACCTTCTATGTGTTATGATCCGGCAACCCCGAAGTGACAATAATCGGGACCACTCCCGATGATGACCATAGTTTGAGGAGTTCATGTATTCACTATGTGTTAATGCTTTGGTCCGGTACTCTATTAAAAGGAGGCCTTAATATCCCTTAACAATATCCCTTAGATTTTAATGCTTATGTTGGTAGACAATTGAAACATAATGCTTATATGATTGAACACTTGAGTGATTATATGGCTAATGTTAAAGGTGAACTAAAACTTATTAGTAAACATGCTTTTATGGTTACCACTCAAGTAGAACAAGTACTTAAAGCTCAGAATGATTTGCTCAATGAATTCAATAGTAAGAAAAATGATAATGATGTTAGAGTTATGACTAGAGGTGGTAAAATGACTCGGGAACCTTTGTATCCTGAGGGCCATCTTAAGAGAATTGAGCAAGATTCTCAGAGAAATAATATTGATGCACCTAGTCCTTCTAAAAGGAAGAAAAAGAAAAATGATAGGACTTCGCATGCTTCTAGTGAACCTGTTGTTGACACACGTGAGAATCCCAATGATATTTCTATTTATGATGCTGAAACACAATCTGGTAATGAGCATGAACCTAGTGATAATGTTAATGATGATGTTCATGTTGATGCTCAACCTAGTAATAACAATGATGTAGAGATTGAACCTGTTGTTGATCTTGATAACCCACAATCAAAGAATCAACGTTATGATAAGAGAGACTTTGTTGCTAGGAAGCACGGTAATGGAAGAGAACCTTGGGTTCAGAAACCCGTGCCCTTTACTCCTAAACCATCCAAGAAAAAGGATGATGAGGATTTTGAGCGCTTTGCTGAAATGATTAGTCCTATCTTTTTGCGTATGCGATTAGCTGATATGCTTAAAATGAATCCTTATGCTAAATACATGAAATATATTGTTACAAATAAAAGAAAGATATCAGTAGATGAAATTTCCACCATGCTTGCTAATTACACTTTTAAGGGTGGAATACCTAAGAAACTAGGAGATCTCGGAGTACCAACAATACCATGCTCCATTAAAAGAAACTATGTTAAAACTGCTTTATGTGATCTTGGAGCCGGTGTTAGTGTTATGCCTCTCTCTCTTTATACCGTAGACTTGATTTGAATAAGTTGACACCTACTGAAATATCTTTGCAAATGGCTGATAAATTAATTGCTATACCTGTCGGTATTTGTGAGGATGTGCCTGTTGTGGTTGCAAATGTTACTATTTTAACGGATTTTATATTCCCGAGGATGATAGTATGTATATTATTCTTGGAAGACCCTTTTTGAATACTGCAGGGGCTGTTATTGATTGCATCAAAGGCAATGTCACTTTTCATGTTAATGGTAATGAGCATACGGTACACTTTCCGAGGAAACAACCTCAAGTCCACAGTATCAATTCTATTGGAAAAATTTCAACAATTACTATTGGAAGTTTTGAATTTCCTCTTCCTATTGTTAAGAAGAAATATGATGTTTTTATTGTTGGGGACATGCATATCCCCGTTGAGGTAACCTAGTGTTATTAGAAAATTCTCCGGTTCCATGTTATTCGGAATGAGTTTGTTAACAAGACCTGATCAACCTTGTTAGTGGATTCCTTTTGATGAGCATGAGATGGATGAATTTAGACAACACAACTCTCTGTAGCCTCTTTTTACTTTCTATTATCTATATTAAATAAAGCAAAAAAATAGTATTTTTCTGTCTGTTTTATGAATTATCAATGCAATAAAAAATACCCCGAAAATAAAAGTTCTCCAAATGCCTTGAAAATTAAATATGATTGTTTCTAGAATATTTCAGAATATCTGGTACTGAGAACACGACAGGGGGAGCAAGCACCTGGCCACAAGGGTCCAGGGCGCGCGCACCCCCCTGGGCGCGCCCCCTGCCTCGTGGACCCACGGTGGCTGCCCTCCACTTATTCCATCTTACACACACTCCTTCTTCCTCCCAAAAACATCTCTAGCATACATTTTCCAGTTTTACGTTACTTCGCAATATTTGCTAGTAGATGCTTAATTGGTCGCGGAAACTGTGGCAACCTTAGTGCCCCTAATATTGTTATTTTGTGCCATGCCTTGTTCCGTGATGACACATTTAATATGGGCGCTATTGTTGCAAAGCGGTTAAATCTTAACCGTACTAAGGGCCCTGTCCTTGGAGGCATCTTCGCCTCGCGCCTCGCTGCACACTTTAACATACCTATTAGGCATTATGAGAAGGAAGAGAAGTTGTTGCCTCCTGTTTATCTAGATTATAAGAGTATGGTAGCACATGATTTTATTGTTAAGATAGGGAATAGGAGCTTAAGTACAAATTAATATTTGCTAAAAATCATCATGAGACTATTACCTTTCCTGCTCCTTCCTTGTTTGATTTATCTATAGGCAAGTACCTTGTTCCGTTGGAGGCCATTCACGCCTACCGGAACCCTACATCAGCTACAGAGCCAGAGCCAGAACCATAATTTGATCCTCCACGACAGTCTAATTACCAGTGGGATACGAAGGTGATTGCCAACCAGTGGCAATCTGAGGCTTCTTCACAGTACGACCCCAACTATTACTTTGGATATCCGCCAGGCCAGTCGTGGCCATAGACCAACTTAGGCCAAAAGCCTAAGCTTGGGGGAGTACGTATTTCTCACCGACATTACATTCATGTTCACACACTCATTGCTAGTTGTCAGTGCTCATACTTTTTCATTGTATCATCCATGCTAGTTTATTTTCCTTTTTATGCTTTCTTCTTGTGTTTAATAAACCTTAAGAAAAACAAAAAAATTGTTGTAGCTTTTAATTAGTTTACTTTCCATGCTTGTAGTAGTAATTAAAAAGAAAACCCAAAAAGATTTCTCGTCCTTCTTTTGCTTATTGGGAACTTTCTCATGTAAATAGTTTTTTCCTTTTTTTCTTTGGGGGTCGATAGGAGAAGATCATAATGAAAATGTTGAGTGGCTCTCATATGCATTATTGTTGATCTAACAAAGAGCCCATATTACCTTATCTTCTCTCTTGAATTGAATGATTGCAGATTCCAGCTTAGTCCAATGCACGTGCACTATAATTATTATCCACACTATTCGGTCGTGCAAGTGAAAGGCAATAATGATGATTATATGATGAACTTATTGAGATGAGAAAAGCCGGTATGAACTCGACCTCTCTTGTTTTTGTAAATATGATTAGTTCATCGTTCCTGATTCAGCCTATTATGAAAGAAACATATTTGCAATGACAATTAGAGATTGTAGTTGCTTATGCCATGCTTAATTAGCTAGGAGCTTATGATGGTTTACCTTGCGTGCCAACATGCTATTAAAATGGTTGTGATGTGGTATGATAGGGTGGTATCCTCTTTTGAACGATTCGAGAGGCTTGACTTGGCACATGTTCACGCATGTAGTTGAAACAAAATCAACATAGCCTCTATGATATTTATGTTCATGGTGCATTATATCCTACTCATGCTTGCATTCGGTGTTGATTAATTTTAATGCATGTTCATGACTGTTGTCACTCTCTAGCTGGTCGCTTCCTAGTATTTTGTTAGCCTTCACCTGTACTAAGTGGGAATAGTGCTTGTGCATCCAATTCCATAAACCCCAAAGTTATTCCATATGAGTCCACCATACCTACCTATATACGGTATCTACCTACTGTTTCAAGTAAATTTGTATGTGCCAAACTCTAAACCTTCAAATAAACATTCTGCTTTGTATGCTCGAATAGCTCATGTATCAACTAGGGTTGTCCGTATCTTCCATGTTAGGCGGGTTATTCTCAAGAGGAGTGGACTCCGCTCCTCACTCACGAGAAAATGGTTGGTCACCAGGGTGCCCAGTCCCATGCTTTATGCAAATGAAATCAAAATAATTGTAAACAAAACTCCCCTGGGACTGTTGTTAGTTGGAGGCACTCGTTGTTTCGAGCAAGCCATGGATTGATGCTTGTTGGTGGATGGGGAGTATAAACTTTACCATTCTGTTTGGGAACCGCCTATAATGTGTGTAGCATGGAAGATATCGAGATCTCTCGGTTGTTATGTTGACAATGAAAGTATACCGCTCAAAATATTATTCATATCTATTTCAAAACTGAGCTCTGGCACCTCTACAAATCCCTGCTTCCCTCTGTGAAGGGCCTATCTATTTAGTTTTATGCTGAGTCATCATCCTCTTATTAGAAAGCACTAGTTGGAGAGCACCTCTGTCATTTGCATCCATTACTGTTAGTTTACATTGAGTATGACTTGACTGGATATCTTTTACCATGAATTACAATGTCTAGTCAGTCCTTGATCTTTAAAGGTGCTCTGCATTTATGTTTTGCGGTCTCAGAAAGGGCTAGCGAGATACCATCTTATTATATCATATCATGATTGTTTTGAGAAAGTGTTGTCATCCTAGATTTATTATTATTGCTCGCTAGTTGATTATGCCATTGATATGAGTAAACATGAGACCTCAATGTTATTGTGAATATGGTTAGTTCATAATCTTGGCTGAAAACTTGAATGTTGGCTTTACATATTTACAACAACAAGAGCAAACAGAGTTTGTAAAAGTTTTTCTTTATCACTTTCAGTTTAGCAACTGAATTGCTTGAGGAGAATCAAAGGTTTAAGCTTGGGGGAGTTGATACGTCTCCGTCGTATCTACTTTTCCAAACACTTTTGCCCTTGTCTTGGACTCTAACTCGCATGATTTGAATGGAACTAACCCGGACTGACGCTATTTTAAGCAGAATTGCCATGGTGTTATTTTTGTGCAGAAATAAAAGTTCTCGGAATGACTTGAAAATCAATGGAGAATTATTTTGGAATATATAAAAAATACTGGAAGAAGAATCCACGTCAGGGGGGCCTCCACCTGTCCACGAGGGTGGGGGCGCGCCCTACCCCCCTGGGAGCGCCCCCTGCCTCGTGGGCCCCCTGACGCTGCATCGACCTCAACCTTGACTCGATCTATTCACTTTCAGGGAGAAAAAAATCAGGGAGAAGGATTCATCGCGTTTTACGATACGTAGCCGCCGCCAAGCCCTAAACTCTCTCGGGAGGGCTGATCTGGAGTCCATTCGGGGATCCGGAGAGGGGAATCCATCACCATCGTCATCATCAACCTTCCTCCATCACCAATTTCAAGATGCTCACCGCTGTGTGTGAGTAATTCCATCGTAGGCTTGCTGGACGGTGATGGGTGCTATGTCTTGAGCTTGCGTTGGTTTTCGTCGAAGAAGAAGGGATGATGCAGCAGAGTAGCGTAAGTATTTCCCTCAGTTTTTGAGAACCAAGGTATCAATCCAGTAGGAGGCCACGCTCAAGTCCCTCGTACCTGCTCAAAACGATAGCTACTCGCAACCAACACGATTAGGGGTTGTCAATCCCTTCACGGTCACTTACGAGAGTGATATCTGATAGATATAATATTTTTGGTATTTTTGGTCTAAAGATGCAAAGTAAAAAGTAAAAGCAAAGTAAAAAAGAAAAGCAAGATTAAAGTGATGGAGATTGATATGATGAGAATAGACCCGGGGGCCATAGGTTTCACTAGTGGCTTCTCTCAAAAGCATAAGTATTCTACGGTGGGTGAACAAATTATTGTTGAGCAATTGACAGAATTGAGCATAGTTATGAGAATATCTAGGCATGATCATGTATATAGGCATCACGTCCATGACAAGTAGACTGAAACGATTCTGCATCTCCTACTATTACTCCACTCATCGACCGCTATCCAACATGCATCTAGAGTATTAAGTTAAAACGGAGTAACGCTTTAAGCAAGATGACATGATGTAGAGAGATAAATTCATGCAATATGAAATAAACCCCATCTTGTTATCCTCGATGGCAACGATGCAATACGTGCCTTGTTGCCCCTTCTGTCACTGGGAAAGGACACCGCAAGATCGAACCCAAAGCTAAGCACTTCTCCCATGGCAAGAACTACCAATCTAGTTGGCCAAACCAAACGAATAATTTGAAGAGACTTGCAAAGATAACCAATCATACATAAAAGAATTGAGAGAAGATTCAAATATTATTCATAGATAGACTTGATCATAAACCCACAATTCATCGGTCTCAACAAACACACCGCAAAAAGAAGATTACATCGAATAGATCTCCACAAGAGAGGGGGAGAACTTTGTATTGAGATTCAAAGAGAGAGAAGAAGCCATCTAGCTACTAACTATGGACCCGAAGGTCTGAGGTAAACTACTCACACTTCATCGGAGAGGCTATGATGATGTAGAAGCCCTCCATGATGACGACCCTCTTCCGGCGGAGCTCCAGAACAGGCCCCAAGATGGGATCTCGTGGATACAGAAAGTTGTGGCGGTAGAATTAGGTTTTTGGCTCCTGTTCTGATCGTTTGGGCATACGTGTATATATATAGGAGGAAGAAGTACGCCGGAGGAGCACCGAGGGGCCCACGATGCAGGGGGGCGCGCCCTAGGGGTGGGCATGCCCCCACCCTCGTGACCGCCTCTTTTGTTCCTTCGAGCAGGGTCCAAGTCTCCTGGATCACGTTTGGTGAGAAAATCACGTTCCCGAAAATTTATTCCGTTTGGACTCCGTTTGATATCCCGTTTCTTCGAAACACTGAAATAGGCAAAAAACCAGCAATTCTGGGTTGGGCCTCCGGTTAATAGGTTAGTCCCAAAAATAATATAAAAGTGGAAAATAAAGCCCAATATAGTCCAAAACAGTAGATAATATAGCATGGAGCAATCAAAAATTATAGATACGTTGGAGACGTATCAGGCATCCCCAAGCTTAATTCCTGCTCATCCTCGAGTAGGTTAATGATAAAAAGAGAATTTTTGATGCGGAGTGCTACTTGGCATAATCTCAATGCAAATCTTCTTAATTGTGGTATGAATATTCAGATTAGAAAGATTCAAGACAAAAGTTTACATTGACACAAAAATAATAATACTTCAAGCATACTAACAAAGAAATTATGTCTTCTCAAAATAACATGGCCAAAGAAAGTTATCCCAACAAA
The DNA here is from genome assembly GCF_018294505.1 of Triticum aestivum. Lineage (NCBI taxonomy): Eukaryota > Viridiplantae > Streptophyta > Magnoliopsida > Poales > Poaceae > Triticum > Triticum aestivum. The sequence continues at coordinate 606,083,443 of NC_057800.1, forward strand.
ATCATATAGTCTGGCTATGCTCTATCTTCACCACACAAAGTATTTAAATCATGCACAACCCCGATGACAAGCCAAGCAATTGTTTCATACTCTAACTTTTTCAAAACTTTTTCAATCTTCACGCAATACATGAGCATGAGCCATGGATACAACACTATAGGTGGAATAGAATGGTGGTTGTGGAGAAGAAAAAAAGGAGAAGATAGTCTCACATCAACTAGGCGTATCAACGGGCTATGGAGATGCCCATCAATAGATATCAATGTGAGTGAGTAGGGATTGCCATGCAACGGATGCACTAGAGCTATAAGTATATGAAAGCTCAAAAAGAAACTAAGTGGGTGTGCATCCAACATGCTTGCTCATGAAGACCTAGGGCAATTTGAGGAAGCCCATCATTGGAATATACAAGCCAAGTTCTATAATGTAAAATTCCCACTAGTATATGAAAGTGATAACATGAGAGACTCTCTACTATGAAAATCATGGTGCTACTTTGAAGCACAAGTGTGGTAAGAGGATAGTAACATTGTCCCTTCTCTCTTTTTCTCTCATTTTTTTATTTGGGCCTTTTCTCTTTTTTATGGCCTCTTATTATTTGGGCTTCTTTGGCCTCTTTTATTTATTTTTCGTCCGGAGTCTCATCCCGACTTATGGGGGAATCATCGTCTCCATCATTATTTCCTCACTTGGGACAATGCTCTAATAATGATGATCATCACACTTTTATTTTTCTTACAACTCAATAATTACAACTCGATACTTAGAACAAAATATGACTCTATGTGAATGCATCCAGCGGTGTACCGGGATATGCAATATGACAATGATGGAGTGTGTCATGATGAACTAGATGGTGGAAAGTTGCATGGCAATATATATCGGAATGGCTATGGAAATGCTATAATAGGTAGGTATGGTGGCTGTTTTGAGGAAGGTATATGGTAGGTGTATGATACCGGCGAAAGGTGCGCGGTATTAGAGAGGCTAGCAAAGGTGGGAGGGTGAGAGTGCGTATAATCCATGGACTCAACATTAGTCATAAAGAACTCATATACTTATTGCAAAAATCTAGAAGTTATCAAAGCAAAGTATTACGCGCATGCTCCTAGGGGGATAGATTGGTAGGAAAAGACCATCGCTCGTCCCCGACCACCACTCATAAGGAAGACAATCAATAAATAAGTCATGCTCCGACTTCATCACATAACGGTTCACCATACGTGCATGCTACGGGAATCACAAACTTTAACACAAGTATTCTTTAAGTTCACAACTAATCAACTAGAATGACTTTAATATTATCACCTCCATATCTCAAAACAATTATCATGCTTCAATCTTTTCTTAGTATTCAACACACTCAAAAGAAAGTTTCACAAATCTTGAATACCAAGCATATTATTATTAAGCAAATTACCATGCTATTAAGAGATTCTCAAAATAATTGAAGTGAAGCATGAGAGATCAATAGTTTCTTTAAAACAAATCCACCATCGTGCTCTAAAATATCTAAGTGAAGTACATAGAGCAAAATTATAACACTCAAAAGATATAAGTGAAGCACATAGAGCAAAACTACTTAGCTCAAAAGATATAAGTGAAGCACATAGAGTATTCTATCAAACTTTAATTCATGTATGGATCTCTCAAAAGGTGTGTACATCAAGGATGATTGTGGCATACTAAGACACAAAGACACAAATAATACAAGACGCTCCAAGCAAAACACATATCATGTTGGTGAATAAAAATATAGTTCCAAGTAAATTACCGATGGAAGTGGACGAAAGAGGGGATGCCTTCCGGGGCATCCCCAAGCTTTGACTTTTTGGTGTCCTTGGATTATCTTGGGGTGCCATGGGCATCCCCAAGATTAAGCTCTTGCCACTCCTTGTTCCATGATCCATCAAAAGAATTCACCCAAAACTTGAAAACTTCACAACACAAAACTCAAAATAGAAAACTCGTGAGCTCCGTTAGTGAAAGAAAACAAAAGACCACTTCAAGGTACTGTAGTGAACTCATTCTTTATTTATATTGGTGCTAAACCTACTGTATTCCAACTTCTCTATGGATTATAAACTATTTTACTAGCCATAGATTCATCAAAATAAGCAAACAACACACGAAAAAAAGAATCTGTCAAAAACAGAACAATCTGTAGTAATCTGTAGCTAGCGCAAGATATGGAACCCCAAAAATTCTAAAATAAATTGCTGGACGTGAGGAATTTATCTATTAATCATCTTCAAAAATAATTAACTAAATAGAACTCTCCAAATAAAAATGACAGCAGTTCTCGTGAGCGCTAAAGTTTCTGTTTTTTACAGCAAGTTCAACAAGACTTTCCCAAGTCTTCCCAACGGTTCTATTTGGCACAAACACTAATTAAACACAAAAAACACAAGCAAAACAGAGGCTAAATAATTTATTTATTACTAAGCAGGAGAAAAAAATCAAGGAATAAAAATAAAATTGGGTTGCCTCCCAACAAGCGCTATCGTTTTACGCCCCTAGCTAGGCATAAAAGCGAGGATAGATCTAGGTATTGCCATATTTGGTAGGCCATCCATAAGTGGCTCTCATGATAGTTTCATATTGTAATTTTATTTTCTTTCTTGGAAAGTGTTCCATGCCCTTTTTTAATGGAAATTGAAATCTAATATTCCCTTCCTTCATATCAATAATAGCACCAACCTTCTAAGGAAAGGTCTACCAAGAATAATAGGGCAAGAAGGATTGCAATCTATATCAAGAACAATGAAATCTACGGGCACATAATTCCTATTTGCAACAATAAGAACATCATTAATCCTTCCCATAGGTTTCTTAATAGTGGAATCCGCAAGATGCAAGTTTAGAGAGCAATCATCAAAATTACGGAAATCTAGTAAATCACACAAAGTCTTGGGAATAGTAGAGACACTAGCACCCAAATCACACAAAGCATAAAACTCATGATCTTTAATTTTAATTTTAATAGTTGGTTCCCACTCATAATAGAGTTTTCTAGGGATAGAAACTTTCAACTCAAGTTTTTCTTCATAAGATTGCATCAAGGCATCAACAATATGTTCAGTAAAGGCTTTATTTTGACTATAAGCATGTGGAGAATTTAGTACGGATTGCAACAAGGAAATACAATCAATTAAAGAGCAACTTTCATAATTAAATTCCTTGAAATCCAATATAGTGGGTTTAGCAACATCTAGATTTTTATTTCTTTCAATCCCACTTTCATCAATTTCATCATTAAGATCTAAATACTCCGAATTTTTAGAACGCCTTCTAGGTAAAGGAAGATCATATTCAGTTTCATCAAGATTAATATTGCAAAATAAAGATTTAATAGGGGACACATCAATAACTTTTAGATATTCATCTTGATTTTCATAGGAATTGGAGGAACACACTTTAATAAAGGCATCTTTGGAAGCACGCATCCTAGCGGTTCTTTCCTTGCACTCGTCAATGGAAATTCTCAGGGCTTTGAGAGACTCATTGATATCATGTTTAGGAGGAATAGATCTAAGCTTTAAAGAATCAACCTCAAGAGAAATTCTATCAACGTTTCTAGCCAAATCATCAACTTTAAGCAATTTCTCTTCAAGCAAAGCATTAAAATTCTTTTGTGAATTCATAAACTCTTTAACACTATTCTCAAATTCAGAGGACATCTTATTATAATTTCCATAAGAGTTGTTGTAGGAATTCCCATAATTATTAGAAGGATTACTAGGATATGGGCTAGGATTAAAATTCCCTCTATAAGCGTTGTTACCAAAATTATTCCTACCAACAAAATTCACATCCATAGATTCATTGTTATTCTCAATCAAAGTAGACAAAGGCATATCATTAGGATCAGAAGAAACACTCTTAGTAGCAAATAATATCATAATTTCATCCATCTTTCCACTCAACACATTAATTTTTTCTATCGCATGCACCTTTTTATTAGAAGATCTTTCAGTATGCCATTGAGAATAATTAACCATAATATTATCTAGGAGTTTAGTAGCATCTCCTAAAGTGATTTCCATAAAAGTGCCTCCCGCGGCCGAATCTAAAAGATTTCTAGAAGCAAAATTCAATCCGTCATAAAAAATTTGTATGATCATCCACAAATTCAAACTATGAGTAGGACAATTATGTATCATTAATTTCATTCTCTCCCAAGCTTGTGCAACATGTTCATGAACAAGTTGTTTAAAGTTCATAATATCGTTTCTAAGAGAGATGATCTTAGTGGGAGGAAAATACTTAGAGATAAAAGCATCTTTGCACTAGTTCCATGAATCAATACTATTTTTAGGCAAAGACGAAAACCAAGCTTTAGCACGATCTCTAAGCGAAAAAGGAAATAGCTTCAATTTAACGACATCATTATCGACATCTTTTTTCTTTTGCATATCACATAAATCAATGAAGCTATTCAGATGAGTAGCGGCATCTTCACTAGGAAGGCCGGAGAATTGATCTTTCATAACAAGGTTCAACAAAGCAGTATTAATTTCACAAGATTCAGCATCGGTAAGAGGAGCAATCAGAGTGCTAAGGAAATCATTATTATTGGTATTGGTGAAGTCACACAATTTAGTATTATCTTGAGCCATCGCGACAAACAAGCAATCTAACACACGAGCAAACAAAAAAAGGCAAGCGGGCAAAAAGAGGCAAATAGAGAGGGAGGATAGAGAGAGAGAGGGCGAATAAAATGGCAAGGGTGAAGTGGAGGGAGAGGAAAACGAGAGGCAAATGGCAAATAATGTAATGCGAGAGATAGGGATTGCGATGGGTACTTGGTATGTTGACATTTTGCGTAGACTCCCTGGCAACGGCGCCAGAAATCCTTCTTGCTACGTCTTGAGCTTGCGTTGGTTTTCCTCGAAGAGGAAGGGATGATGCAGCAGAGTAGCGTAAGTATTTCCCTCAGTTTTTGAGAACCAAGGTATCAATCCAGTAGGAGGCCACGCTCAAGTCCCTCGTACCTGCACAAAACGATAGCTACTCGCAACCAACGCGATTAGGGGTTGTCAATCCCTTCACGGTCACTTACGAGAGTGAGATCTGATAGATATAATATTTTTGGTATTTTTAGTATAAAGATGCAAAGTAAAAAGTATAATCAAAGTAAAAAAGAAAAGCAAGATTAAAGTGATGGAGATTGATATGATGAGAATAGACCCGGGGGCCATAGGTTTCACTAGTGGCTTCTCTCAAAAGCATAAGTATTCTATGGTGGGTGAACAAATTACTGTTGAGCAATTGACAGAATTGGGCATAGTTATGAGAATATCTAGGCATGATCATGTATATAGGCATCACATCCGTGACAAGTAGACCGAAACGATTCTGCATCTACTACTATTACTCCACTCATCGACCACTATCCAGCATGCATCTAGAGTATTAAGTTAAAACAGAGTAAAACTTTAAGCAAGATGACATGATGTAGAGAGATAAATTCATGCAATATGAAATAAACCCCATCTTGTTATCCTCGATGGCAACGATGCAATACGTGCCTTGCTGCCCCTTCTGTCACTGGGAAAGGACACCGCAAGATCGAACCCAAAGCTAAGCACTTCTCCCATGGCAAGAACTACCAATCTAGTTGGCCAAACCAAACGGATAATTCGAAGAGACTTGCAAAGATAACCAATCATACATAAAAGAATTCACAGAAGATTCAAATATTATTCATAGATAGACTTGATCATAAACCCACAATTCATCGGTCTCAACAAACACACCGCAAAAAGAAGATTACATCGAATAGATCTCCACAAGAGAGGGGGAGAACTTTGTATTGAGATTCAAAGAGAGAGAAGAAGCCATCTAGCTACTAACTATGGACCTGAAGGTCTGAGGTAAACTACTCACACTTCATCGGAGAGGCTATGATGATGTAGAAGCCCTTCGTGATGACGGCCCTCTTCCGGCGGAGCTCTGGAACAGGCCCCAAGATGGGATCTTGTGGATACAGAAAGTTGCGGCGGTGGAATTAGGTTTTTGGCTCCTGTTCTGATCGTTTGGGGGTACATGTGTATATATAGGAGGAAGAAGTACGCTGGAGGAGCACCAAGGGGCCCACGAGGCAGGGGGCGCGCCCCCCACCCTCGTGGCCGCCTCTTTTGTTCCTTGGAGCAGGGTCCAAGTCTCCTGGATCATGTTCGGTGAGAAAATCACGTTCCCGACAATTTTATTCCGTTTGGACTCCGTTTGATATTCCGTTTCTTCGAAACACTAAAATAGGCAGAAAAACTGCAATTCTGGGCTGGGCCTCTGGTTAATAGGTTAGTCCCAAAAATAATATAAAAGTGGAAAATAAAGCCCAATATAGTCCAAAACAATAGATAATATAGCATGGAGCCATCAAAAATTATAGATACGTTGGAGACGTATCAATGGGTTGGATGAGATTTATCATGTAATCGAGTTAGTTTTGTTAGGGTTTGATCCCTAGTATCCACTATGTTCTGAGATTGATGTTGCTATGACTTTGCTATGCTTAATGCTTGTCACTAGGGCCCGAGTGCCATGATTTCAGATCTGAACCTATTATGTTTTCATCAATATATGAGAGTTCTTGAGCCTATCTTGCAAGTCTATAGTCACCTACTATGTGTTATGATCCGGCAACCCCGAAGTGACAATAATCGGGACCACTCCCGGTGATGACCATAGTTTGAGGAGTTCATGTATTCACTATGTGTTAATGCTTTGGTCTGGTACTCTATTAAAAGGAGGCATTAATATCCCTTAGGTTCTAATAGGACCCCGCTGCCACGGGAGGGTAGGACAAAAGATGTCATGCAAGTTCTTTTCCATAAGCACGTATGACTATATTTGGAATATATGCCTACATTACATTGATGAATTGGAGCTAGTTCTGTGTCACCCTATGTTATGACTGTTACATGATGAACCACATCCGGCATAATTCTCTATCACCGATCCATTGCCTACGAGCTTTCCATATATTGTTCTTCGCTTATTTACTTTTCCGTTGCTATTGTTATCATCACTATAAAACACCAAAAATATTACTTTTGCTATCGTTACCTTTTACCACAGTTACCACCACTATCATATTACTTTGCTACTAAATACTTTGCTGCATATATTAAGTTATCCAGGTGTGGTTGAATTGAAAACTCAACTGCTAATACTTGAGAATATTCTTTAGCTCCCCTTGTGTCGAATCAATAAATTTGGGTTGAATACTCTACCCTCGAAAATTGTTGCGATCCCCTATATTTGTGGGTTATCAGTATGTCGTCAAGACAGGCGTTCCCAAGGTCGGTGAAGGTGTCACCACTACTGATGTCAAGAGGTTCATTCAACTGGACTCGACCACCAAGAACATCATCTGTGGCATCTGACCAAAGGACAGTATGGCTGTGTGAGTACACTAGAAACTGCAAAGCTAGTCTAGGACTGGTTGTCCAAGGTCAACGAAGGCATCTCAACTTAGAGAGGCTCAAGGATTGATGTTCTTCATAACCTCTTCAACCGCTTCAAGAGGAACGACAATGAGAATGACCAGCTCACATTTGATCGCCTCACTGATATCACAAATGAGCTTCACGCTCTTGGTGCCACTGAGATCACCAAGCACAAAATCATGAAGAAGCTTCTGAGATCACTTGACAGCTCATTTGACACCCTAGCCCTGATGATACAAGAGCGTCCTGACATCAAAAATCTCGATCCTTCTGACATAATTGAGAGACTCAACACACATGAGTTCCAGCTATCTGAGAATAGGGACATCTATTGCCCTAAATATGGACGAAACCGTGCTTTGAAGGCAAAGGTTGTTTCCTCATCTGAAGAAGAATCTGACTACAGTTCTGAGGATCCTGAAGACATTGGAAAGGAGCTTTCTATGCTCGTGAAGAAGTTCCAAAAGTTCTCCAAAAAGAATCATTTCAGAAAGTCTTCTAGATCCAGCTCAAGAAATGATGAGGCTTCCACTCGTGACTACAAGAAGAGAACATGCCACAAATGCAAGAAGCCAGGTCACTACATCTCTGAGTGCCCTCAATGGGACAAGGAACCTAAGAAGAAGAAGAAGAAGAAGAAGAAGAAGAAGAAGAAGAAGAAGAAGAAGAAGAAGAAGAAGAAGAAGAAGAAGAAGAAGAAGAAGAAGAAGAAGAGCAAGGAATATGATTCTGATGACAAGATAGGAATAGATCCTAAAAGTCTTCTTCCAAGTCTTCATCAAAGTCTTCATCTCACAAGAAGAGCTCATCTAGCTAGGCTTGTGCATTCGTTGGTAAGGAAATGGATTCAGAGGAGCAGTCTGCTTCTGAGGAGGTGGAGGTGGAGTCTGAGGAGGAGTCTGATTCAGGCGTGGCAAAGCCTGGCTCTAGCTTTGGCGTTCGTCGCCAAGTCCATCTTCAACACTGAAGATAATGGTCACGTCGCCGACGCTGAAGCCGATGATGAGGACGACTCTGCTCTGACCTACTGCTTCATGGCACATGGTGCCAAGGTAAACTCACGCGATGCTTACTTTCAAACATCCAGTGAAGATGACTCTGAATGTGAATCCAAACCTAGCTACAAGACACTGGCTAAAATTGCAACTGAACAACAAACTGCTATGGAACATATTCAAAAGTTGCTAGACAAAAGCGATGAACTGTTGGACACGGAAATGAATCGAACTCAGTTCTTAAATGAAGACATTAAAAATCTTCACATTAAGTATGAGGAACTTGAAATTCGTCATGAAACACTCTCAGCTACTCATGAGAAGCTTTCCTATGATTATCTTAAAATGAAGGAAGATCTAGAGAATCTGAGAGCGTCTCATGAAGATCTTCAAAAGGACAACGATTCACTTCGTGCTCAACAGATCAGTTCCGCTCAGGTAGATTTTGTGCCACCATGTTTAAAATGTCTTGAGCGTGATAATGTTGTCTCTGTTGCTGAATGTTCTACCACTGCGACTGTTGCAATATCTTCAACTGGTGATGTGGTTTCTAACCCCTCTTCTGTGGATGCCACTACTATTGCTGATGAGAATGCTAGGTTGAAGACATTGCTTGAAACAGGGATGTACAAAAGCTTCAAAGGGCATCAGACACTATGTGATGTCCTCAAGAAATAGATTCTGAACCGAAACCCTAGGAAAGAGGGTGTTGGGTTCGAGAGGAAAATGAACGTTGATGGTTCATACTGGAAGCCTGAGTAGTACTCCAAAACTACATGGGTTGCTGCAAAGGGACCTTTAGTGGATCCATCCACCTTATCTGGCTTCACTTGTGCTAACCCGATTATCATTGATGAATCCTTTGATGCAAATTATAAGTTGTTTAAGAATCAGAATGGTGAAATGTTTGCCAGGCATATTGGTACAAACTGCAGGAATGGTGAAAGTGCAACTATCCCTGGGTGGTTTTGGTAATTCCTAACAACATATAGCTCATTGAACTAATGCTTTTTCAAGATGATCATTTCAGAAATTTTAATGACTGGCATGGCATGGATTAGGAATGTGGACCCCTCAAAATGCTAAGGACACATATTGGCTCAAGCTCAAGGCTCTACATTTTCATTTTAGTGATCCAAGATCACATTGAGTCCATAGGAAAAGCCAATACTATTAAAAGGGGATGAAGTGTTGCTTAATGGTTTGCTTGCTCAAAATGCTTAGTGATATGCTCCAAAAGCCCTCAACCACTTTCTCATATCCACATATGTCCCAAACCAAAAGTCAAACTCGGCCCCACCGATTTGATCTATCCGGCGCCACCGAGTTCAGTTGATATAGCCACCGCCAGAAACCCTAGTCACTTAGGTCTCACCGATAGGGATCTCGGTCTCACCGAGATGGGATTGCAAACTCTCTATTTCCCTTCGTAACGTTTCGGTCCAACCGAGATGAGCGATCGGTCCGACCGAGTTCGCAATGCAAACTCTCTGTTTCCCTTTAGTAACGTTTTGGTCTCACCGAAATGAGTGATTCGGTCCCACCGAGTTTACCTGACCAACTCTCTGGTTTGCATATTACCAAAATCGGTCCACCGAGTTTGCGTAATCGGTCTCACCGAGATTACGTTATGCCCTAACCCTAATGAAATCGGTCCCACCGAAAATCCTAACGTTCACATTTTGAACTAAATCGGTTTAATCGAGTTTCTTGATTCGGTCCCTCCGAGTTTGGCAAATTGTGTGTAATGGTTAGATTTTGTGGAGGCTATATATACCCCTCCACCCACTCGTCATTTGGGGAGAGAGCCATCAAAACATGCCTACACTTCCAGCATTCATTTTCTGAGAGAGAACCACCTACTCATGTGTTGAGACCAAGATATTCCATTCCAACCATATGAATCTTGATCTCTAGCCTTCCCCAAGTTGTTTTCCACTCAAATCATCTTTCCACCAAATCCAAATATGTGTGAGAGAGTTGAGTGTTGGGGAGACTATCATTTGAAGCACAAGAGCAATGAGTTCATCATCAACACACCATCTATTACCTTTTGGAGAGTGGTGTCTCCTAGATTGGTTAGGTGTCACTTGGGAGCCTCCGTCAAGATTGTGGAGTTGAACCAAGGAGTTTCTACGGGCTAGGAGATCGCCAACTTCGTGAACATCTACCCTAGTGAGGCAAGTCCTTTGTGGGCGATGGCCATGGTGGGATAGACAAGGTTGCTTCTTCGTGGACCCTTCGTGGGTGGAGCCCTCCGTGGACTCGCGCAACTGTTACCCTTAGTGGGTTGAAGTATCCATCAACGTGGATGTACGATAGCACCACCTATCGGAACCATGCCCAAAATCTCCATGTCTACATTGCGTTTGCTCCCTCCAAACTCCTCCCCTTACCTTCATGTGCAATTTTTTACATTCCTCTACTATACTCTTAGACTTGCATGTGTAGGTTGATTGCTTGACTTGTGCTAAGTTGCTAAAATCTGACAAGACTTAAAATTGGGAAAAGGATAGATTTTTATTTGGTCAAGTCATCTAATCACCCCCCCCTCTAGACATACTTTCGATCTTACAAGGGGTATCAGAGTTTTGGTCTCCATTTGCCTTGATTTCCATAGCTTTTGGTGATCATAGCCTTGGTTTCACAACCTAGGAGAGTATGGCGTCTAGCGAGGGAAATTACCACCGTAGAGGTCCTTACTTTGATGGTACTAATTTTGCTAGTTGGAAGCATAAGATGAAAATGCATATTCTTGGACATAACCCCGCCGTTTGGGCTATTGTGTGTATTGGCTTGCAAGGTGAATTCTTTGATGGGAGAGAACCGAACCATGAAGCTACCGCGGAAGAGTTGAAGATGCTGCAATACAATGCTCAAGCTTGCGATATCCTCTTCAACAGATTGTGCCCCGAAGAATTCAACAAAATCAGCCGTCTTGAGAATTCAATGGAAATTTGGGATACTTTGATTGATATGCACGAGGTTACCGACTCCGTCAAGGAATCCAAATTGGATGTGCTTCAAAGTCAACTTGACAAGTTCAAAATGAAGGATGGTGAAGGTGTCGCTGAAATGTACTCTAGGTTGGCTCTCATCACAAATGAGATTGCCGGCTTAGGAAGTGAAGAGATGACTGATAGATTCATCATCAAGAAGATCCTAAGAGCCTTGGATGGAAAATATGATACCATGTGCACATTGATCCAAATGATTCCCAACTACAAAGATCTCAAGCCAACGGAAGTCATTGGAAGAATTGTTGCTCATGAAATGTCACTCAAGGATAAGGAAGAGCTTCGCAACAAGTATAGTGGTGCTTAAAAAGCCTCATGTGATGCTCCTACATCATCAAGTGAGAAACAAGCCTTCAATGAATAATTGAGCCTAATGGTGAAGAACTTCAACAACTTCTACAAGAATAGAAGCAAGGAAAGAAGTTCCAAGTCAAGGTCCTACAATGACAAAAGATCTTCGAGCCGTGAATGTAATTGCTACAATTGTGGAAGACCCGGACACTACTCCAATGAGTGTACGGCTCCCTACAAACGGAGAGGAGATTCACCCAAAAGGAGAAGTAGAAGAGAAGAATCACTACCAAGAGAAAGAAGGAGTAGAGATGATCGTTATGAACGAAGAACATCATGGAGAAGCAAGGATTCAGAAAGGAAGGACAAGTCATCAAGGATCTACACAAAATGAAGACATCAAGCTCATGTTGGTGAATGGGTATCCGGCTCCGACAATCACTCCGAGAGAAGTTATCACTCCGACTCCGAATATACTCAAGATGAAGGTGTTGCTGGTCAAGCGCTTGTGTCAACCAACTCCTACGGCATATTTGACTCACCAAATGAAGGAATTGGAAGATGCTTCATGGATAAAGGCCCAAAGGTATCACACCCCGAGTATGTTGATTTCAATAGTGATGAAGATGATTTGCTAGGTGATGATGATTTACTTGTTGACAACTCTAGTGATGAAAACTATGATGAACTTAGTATTAATCATGTTAATCAAGATAAAACGAATGATGATGATAAGAAGGAGATTGAGCGTCTAACTAAAGAGCTAAACTCTCTTAAGTTAGCTCATGAAAGTACCTTGGAAGATCATCAAGAACTTTTAAAGACTCATGAGAAGTTGCGCTTTGAAAAGCTCAACCTTGAGCAAGAGCATGGGTTCTTAAAAGCAATCAATGATGATCTTCACAAGAAAAGTTCTTCTTACATTACCAAGCGTTTACTCTTGTCTACTTAAGTCAAATCTAGCAACAAGAGTAAGAAACATTCTTCTTCTAGTAGTAACAACAATCATGTTAAATCCAATGTTCTTGCTTCTAGTAGTTCTCTTGATTCCACTAACTACTCTCTTAGCCAAGTGACACTTGAGCAATAAAATAGCTTATTGAAGGGAATTATAGAGAAAGGCTTGCCGGAAGTAAGCAATTTGAGGAAATTGTACGCAAGAAAGGAAGGCACCGGAAGAATCAAGGTGTTGGTTTTGAACAAAAGTTCAATGCCAATGGAGTTGAGTGGGAAGAAGATCAATACCCCAAAAAGAAGTTTGTTCCTCAACAAGAGAAGTATGATCCTACTTCCTTCCAAGGGGCTGCTACCTCTTGAGCATTGCGTTGGTTTTCCCTTGAAGAGGAAAGGGTGATGCAGGAAAGTAGCGTAAGTATTTCCCTCAGTTTTTGAGAATCAAGGTATCAATCCAGTAGGAGACTACACGCAAGTCCCTCTTACCTACACAAACAAATAAGAACCTCACAACCAACACGATAAAGGGGTTGTTAATCCCTTCACGGTCACTTATGAGAGTGAGATCTGATAGAGACAATAATAATAAGATAAATATTTTTGGTATTTTTATGATATAGATTGAAAGCAAAGATTGCAAAATAAAATAGATTGGAAACTTATATGATAAAAGATAGACCCGGGGGCCATAGGTTTCACTAGTGGCTTCTCTCAAGATAGCATAAGTATTACGGTGGGCGAACAAATTACTGTCGAGCAATTGATAGAAAAGTGCATAATTATGAGAATATCTAGGCATGATTATGTATATAGGCATCACGTCCGCGACAAGTAGACCGAAACAATTCTGCATCTACTACTATTACTCCACACATCGACCGCTATCCAGCATGCATCTAGAGTATTAAGTTCATAAGAATAGAGTAACGCATTAGGCAAGATGACATGATGTAGAGGGATAAACTCAAGCAATATGATATAAACCCCATCTTTTTATCCTCGATGGCAACAATACAATACGTGCCTTGCTGCCCCTGCTGTCACTGGGAAAGGACACCGCAAGATTGAACCCAAAGCTAAGAACTTCTCCCATTGCAAGAAAGATAAATCTAGTAGGCCAAACCAAACTGATAATTATAAGAGACTTGCAAAGATAACCAATCATACATAAAATATTTTAGAGAAGAATCAAATATTGTTCATAGATAAACTTGATCATAAACCCACAATTCATTGGATCTCGACAAACACACCGCAAAAAGAGTTACATCAAATAGATCTCCAAGAGGATCAAGGAGAACATTGTATTGAGATCCAAAGAGAGACAAGAAGCCATCTAGCTAATAACTATGGACCCAAAGGTCTGTGGTAATCTACTCACACATCATCGAAGAGGCTATGGTGTTGATGTAGAAGCCCTCCGTGATTGATTCCCCCTCCGGCGGAGCTCCGGAAAAGGCCCCAAGATGGGATATCTTGGGTACAGAAGGTTGCGGCGGTGGAAATAGGGTTTGGTGGTGCTCCTGGATGTTTTCGGGGTATATGGATATATATATATATATATATATATATATATATAGGAGGAAGAAGTATTTCGGTGGAGCTGCAAGGGGCCCACGAGGGTGGGGGCGCGCCCTCCTGCCTCGTGGCCACCTCGTTTCTTTCTTGGTGTCTACTCCAAGTCCCCTGGATCACGTTTGTTCCAAAAATAACTCTCCCGAAGGTTTCATTCCGTTTGGATTCCGTTTGATATTCCTTTTCTATGAAACACTGAAATAGGCAAAAAAAAATAGCAATTTGCACTGGGCCTTGGGTTAGTAGGTTAGTCCCAAAAATAATATAAAAGTGTATAAATAAGCCCATTAACATCCAAAACAAATAATACAATAGCATGGGCAACCAAAAATTATAGATACGTTGGAGACGTATCACGCATCCCCAAGCTTAATTCCTGCTCGTCCTCGAGTAGGTAAATGATAAAAATAGATTTTTTTTGATGTGGAATGCTACCTAGCATAATTCTCAATGTAATTTTCTTTATTGTGGCATGAATATTCAGATCCGAAAGATTCAAGACAAAAGTTTAATATTGACATAAAATAGTAATATTTCAAGCATACTAACAAAACAATCATGTCTTCTCAAAATAACATGGCCAAAGAAAGTTATCCCTACAAAATCATATAGTCTGGCTATGCTCTATCTTCATCACATAAAGTATTTAAATCATGCACAACCCCGATGACAAGCCAAGCAATTGTTTCATACTTTTAACGTTCTCAAACTTTTTCAATCTTCACGCAATATATGAGCGTGAGCCATGGACATAGCATTATATGTGGAATACAGTGGTGGTTGTGGAGAAGACAAAAAAATAAGAAGATAGTCTCACGACAACTAGGCGTATCAACGGGCTATGGAGATGCCCATCAATAGATATCAATGTGAGTGAGTAGGGATTTCCATGCAATGGATGCACTAGAGCTATAAGTGTATGAAAGCTCAACAAAAGAAACTAAGTGGGTGTACATCCAACTCTCTTGCTCACGAAGACCTAGGGCATTTTGAGGAAGCCCATCATTGGAATATACAAGCCAAGTTCTATAATGTAAACTTCCCACTAGTATATGAAAGTGACAACATAGGAGACTCTCTGTCATGAAGATCATGGTGCTACTTTGAAGCACAAGTGTGGTAAAGGGATAGTAGCATTGCCCCTTCTCTCTTTTTCTCTCATTTTTTATTTTTTTCGTCCGGAGTCTCATCCCGACTTGTGGGGGAATCATAGTCTCCATCATCCTTTCCTCACTTGGGACAATGCTCTAATAATTATAAGCATCACACTTTTATTTACTTACAACTCAAGAATTACAACTCGATACTTAGAAAAAAATATGACTCTATATGAATGCCTCTAGCGGTGTACCGGGATGTCCAATGACTCATGAGTGACATGTATGAAACAATTATGAACGGTGGCTTTGCCACAAATATGATGTCAACTACATGATTATGCAAAGCAATATGACAATGATGTAACGTGTCATAACAAACGGAACGGTGGTAAGTTGCATGGCAATATATCTCGGAATGGCTATGGAAATGCCATAATGGGTAGGTATGGTGGCTGTTTTGAGGAAGGTATATGGTGGGTTTACGGTATCGGCGAAAGTTGCGCGGTACTAGAGAGGCTAACAATGGTGGAAGGGTGAGAGTGCGTATAAATCATGGACTCAACATTAGTCATAAAGAACTCATATACTTATTGCAAAAATCTATTAGTTATCGAAACAAAGTACTACGTGCATGCTCCTAGGGGGATAAATTGGTAGGAAAAGACCATCTCTCATCCCCGACCGCCACTCATAAGGAAGACACTCAATAAATAAAGCATGCTCCGACTTCATCACATAACGGTTCAACATACGTGCATCCTATGGGAATCACAAACTTTAGAACTAGTATTTCTTAAATTCACAACTACTCAAATAGCATTACTCTAATATCACCATATTTATCTCAAAACAATCATCAAGTATCAAACTTCTCATAGTATTCAATGCACTTTTTATGAAAGTTTTTATTATACCCATCTTGGATGCCTATCATCTTAGGACTAATTTTATAGCCAAAGCAAATTACCATGCTGTTCTAAAATATTCTCAAAATAATATAAGTGAAGCATGAGAGATCAATAATTTCTATAAAATAAAACCACCACCATGCTCTAAAAGATATAAGTGAAGCACTAGAGCAAAATTATCTAGCTCAAAAGATATAAGTGAAGCACATAGAGTATTCTAATAAATTCCAATTCATGTGTGTCTCTCGAAAAAGGTGTGTACAGAAAGGATGATTGTGGTAAACTAAAAAGCAAAGACTCAAATCATACAATACGATCCAAGCAAAACACATATCATGTATTGAATAAAAATATAGCCTCAAGTGAAGTTACCGATGGAAGAAGACGAAAGAGGGGATGCCTTCCGGGGGATCCCCAAGCTTAGGCTTTTGGTTGTCCTTGAATTTTACCTTGGGGTGCCTTGGGCATCCCCAATCTTAGGCTCTTTCCACTCCTTATTCCAAAATCCATCAAATCTTTACCCAAAACTTGAAAACTTCACAACACAAAACTCAACAGAAAATCTCATGAGCTCCGTTAGTATAAGAAAACAAACCACCACTTAAGGTACTGTAATGAACTCATTATTTATTTATATTGGTGTTAAACCTACTGTATTCCAACTTATCTATAGTTCATACACTCCGATACTAGCCATAGATGCATCAAAATAAGCAAACAACACACAAAAAACAGAATCTGTCAAAAACAGAACAGCCTCTAGTAATCTGTAGGTTTATAATACTTCTGTAACCCCAGAAATTCTGAAATAAATTTGTGGACGTGAGGAATTTGTCTATTAATCATCTGCAAAAATAATCAACCTAATCGCTCTCTCCAGTAAAAAATGGCAGTAAATCTCGTGAGCGCTAAAGTTTTTGTTTTTTAAAGCAAGATCGCTAAAACTTCCCCCAAGTCTTCCCAAAGGTTCTACTTGGCACAAACACTAATTAAACGCATAAAACCACATCTAAACAGAGGCTAGATAAATTATTTATTACTAAACAGAACCAAAAAAGCAAGAAACAAAAATAAAATTGGGTTGCCTCCCAGTAAGCGCTATCGTTTAGCGCCCCTAGCTAGGCATAAAAACAAGAATAGATCTAGGTATTATCATCTTTGGTATGCAATCCATAAGTGGCTCTCATAATAGATTCATAAGGTAATTTAATTTTATTTATAGGAAAGTGTTCCATGTTTTTCCTTAACGGAAAGTGGAATCTAATATTCCCTTCTTTCATATCAATAATTGCACCAATCGTTCTAAGGAAAGGTCTACCAAGAATAATGGGACATGTAGGATTGCAATCAATATCAAGAACAATGAAATCTATGGGCACATAATTCCTATTTGCAACAATAAGAACATCATTAATCCCTCCCATAGGTTTCTTAATAGTGGAATCCGCAAGATGCAAATTTAAAGAACAATCATCAAATTCACGGAAACCTAACACATCACACAAAGTTTTTGGAATCGTGGAAACACTAGCACCCAAATCACATAAAGCATAGCATTCATGATCTTTAATTTTAATTTTAATAGTAGGTTCCCACTCATAATGAAGTTTTCTAGGGATAGAAACTTCTAATTCAAACTTTTCTTCATAAGATTGCATTAAAGCATCAACGATATGTTTGGTAAAAGCTTTATTTTGACTATAAGCATGCGGAGAATTTAGCACGAATTGCAACAAGGAAATACAATCTATCAAAGAGCAATTATCATAATTAAATTCCTTGAAATCCAAAATAGTGGGTTCATTGCTATTTAAAGTTTTGACCTCTCCAATCCCACTTTTACCAATTTTTGCATCAAGATCTAAAAACTCCGAATCATTGGGTTGCCTTTTAACTAAAGTTGACTCGTCTCCAGTCCCATCATTATCAAGATTCATATTGCAAAACAAATATTTAATAGGAGACACATCAATCACTTTTAGATCTTCATCCTTATTATCATCAAAACTAGAAGAACACGCTTTTATAAAGCAATCCTTTTTAGCATGCATCCTAGCGGTTCTTTCTTTGCACTCATCAATGGAAATTATCATGGCTTTGAGAGACTCATTGATATCATGCTTAGGTGGAATAGATCTAAGTTTCAAAGAATCAACATCAAGAGAAATTTGTCCACGTTCCAAGCCAACTCATCAATCTTAGACAATTTTTCTTCAATCAAAGCATTGAAACTCTTTTGTGAAGTAATAAATTCTTTAATACTAGATTCAAAACTAGAGGGCATCTTATTATTATTTCCATAAGAATTGTTGTAGGAATTTCCATTATTAGAGCAATTACTAGGATACGGCCTAGGATTAAAGTTTCCTCTATACGCGTTGTTACCAAAATTGTTGCTACCAACAAAATTCACATCCATAGATTCATTATTATTCTCAATCAAAGTACACAAAGGCATATCATTAGGATCAGAAGAAACACTCTTATTAGCAAACAATTTCATAAGTTCATCCATCTTTCCACTCAAAACATTAATTTCTTCTATAGCATGACCTTCTTTACTAGTAGATCTTTCGGTGTGCCATTGAGTATAATTAACCATAATATTAACTAGGAGTTTGGTAGCTTCTCCTAAAGTGATTTCCATAAAAGTGCCTCCCGCGGCCGAATCTAAAAGATTTCTAGAAGTAAAATTCAATCCAGCATAAAAAATTTGTATGATCATCCATAAATTCAAACCATGTGTAGGGCAATTAAGAATCATTAATTTCATCCTCTCCCAAGATTGTGCAACATGCTCATGATCTAGTTGCTTAAAGTTCATAATATTTATTCTAAGGGAGATGATCTTAGCGGGAGGAAATTACTTAGAGATAAAAGCATCTTTGCACTTGTTCCAAGAATCAATACTATTTTTAGGCAAAGACGAAAACCAAGTTTTAGCACGATCTCTAAGTGAAAATGGAAATAGCTTCAATTTAACAATATCATTATCCACATCTTTCTTCTTTTGCATATCACACAAATCAACAAAGCTGTTTAGATGGGTAGCGGTATCTTCACTAGGAAGGCCAGAAAACGGATCTTTCATGACAAGATTCAGCAAAGCAGTATTAATTTCACAAGATTCAGCATCGGTAAGAGGAGCAATCGGAGTGCTAATAAAATCATTATTGTTGGTATTGGAAAAATCACACAATTTAGTATTATCTTGAGCCATCGTGACAAACAATCCAACACACAAGCAAGCACGAGGCAAACAAACAAAAATAGAGGCGAACGGAAAAAGAGGGCAAATAAAACAGCAAGGGTGAAGTGGGGGAGAGGAAAACGAGAGGCAAATGGCAAATAATGTAATGCGAGGGATAAGAGTTTGTGATGGGTATTTGGTATGTCTTGACTTGTGAGTAGATCTCCCCGGCAACGGCGCCAGAAATGGCTTGTTGACGGGAGATCAAACCTTGACTTGACTTGGTGCAACCTCCCTGACAATGGCGCCAGAAATCCTTCTTGCTACCTCTTGCGCACCGTGTTGGTTTTCCCTTGAAGAGGAAAGGGTGATGCAGCAAAGTAGCATCAGTATTTCCCTTAGTTTTTAAGAACCAAGGTATCAATCCAGTAGGAGACTGTTGGGGAACGTAGTAATTTCAAAATTTTCCTACGCACACACAGGATCATGGTGATGCATAGCAACGAGAGGGGAGGGTGTGTCCACGTACCCTCGTAGACCAAAGCGGAAGCGTTAGCACAACGCGGTTGATGTAGTCGTACGTCTTCACGATCCGACCGATCCAAGTACCGAACGCACGGCACCTTCGAGTTCAGCACACGTTCAGCTCGATGACCTCCCACGAACTCCAATCCAGCAGATCTGCATGGGAGAGTTTTGTCAGCACGACGGCGTGATGACGGTGATGATGATGCTACCGACGCAGGGCTTCGCCTAAGCACCGCTACGATATGATCGAGGTGGATTATGGTGGAGGGAGGCACCGCACACGGCTGGGGGAGATCAACAAATCAACTTGTGTGTCTAGAGGTGCCCCCCTGCCCCCGTATATAAAGGAGCAAGGGGGATGCCGGCCGGCCCCTATAGGCGCGCCAGGAGGAGGAGTAATCGTCCTAGTAGGAGTAGGACTCCCCTCTTTCCTACTCCTACTACGAGGGGGAAAGGAAGGGGGAGAAGGAGAAGGAAAGGGGGCGCCGCCCCCCCTCTCGTAGTCCAATTCGGACCAGAGGGGGAGGGGCGCGCAGCCTGCCCTAGGCCATCCCTCTCTCTCTCTCCACTAAGGCCCGTAAGGCCCACTATTTCTCCCGGGGGTTCCGGTAACCCCCCGGCACTCCGGTTTTCTCCGAAACCACCCGGAACACTTCTGTTGTCCGAATATAGTCATCCAATATATCGATCTTTATGTCTCGACCATTTCAAGACTCCTCGTCATGTCTGTGATCATACCCGGGACTTAGAACTACCTTCGGTACATCAAAACACAAAAACTCGTAATACTGATCGTCACTGAAATTTAAGCGTGCGAACCCTACGGGTTCGAGAACTATGTAGACATGACCGAAACATGTCTCCGGTCAATAACCAATAGCGGAACCTGGATGCTCATATTGGCTCCTACATATTCTACGAAGATCGTTATCGGTCAAACCGCATAACAACATACGTTGTTCCCTTTGTCATCGGCATGTTACTTGCCCGAGATTCGATCGTTGGTATCTCAATACCTAGTTCAATCTCGTTACCGGCAAGTCTCTTTACTCATTCCGTAATACATCATCTCGCAACTAACTCATTAGTTACAATGCTTGCAAGGCTTATAGTGATGTGCATTACCGAGTGGGCCCAGAGATACCTCTCTGACAATCGGAGTGACAAATCCTAATCTTGATCTATGCCAACTCAACAAGTACCATTGGAGACACCTGTTGAGCACCTTTATAATCACCCAGTTACGTTGTGACGTTTGGTAGCACACAAAGTGTTCCTCCGGTAATCGGGAGTTGCATAACCTCATAGTCATAGGAACATGTATGAGTCATGAAGAAAGCAATAGCAGTAAACTAAACAATCAAGTGCCAAGCTAATGGAATGGGTCAAGTCAATCACATCATTCTCCTAATGATGTGATCCCGTTAATCAAATGACAACTCATGTCTATGGTTAGGAAACTTAACCATTTTTATTAGTGAGCTAGTCAAGTAGAGGCATACTAGTGACACTATGTTTGTCTATGTATTCACACATGTACTAAGTTTCCAATTAATACAATTCTAGCATGAATAATAAACATTTATCATGATATAAGGAAATAAATAATGACTTTATTATTGCCTCTAGGGAATATTTCCTTCAGTCTCCCACTTGCACTAGAGTCAATAATCTAGATTACACAGTAATGATTCTAACACCCATGGAGCCTTGGTGCTGATCATGTTTTCCTCGTGAGAGAGGCTTAGTCAATGGGTTTGCAAGATTCAGATCTGTATGTATCTTGCAAATCTCTATATCTCCCACCTGGACTTGATCGCGGATGGAATTGAAGCATCTCTTGATGTGCTTGGTTCTCTTGTGAAATCTGGATTCCTTTGCCAAGGCAATTGCACCAGTATTGTCACAAAAGATTTTCATTGGACCCGATGCACTACGTATGACACCTAGATCGGATATGAACTCCTTCATCCAGACTCCTTCATTCGCTGCTTCCGAAGCAGCAATGTACTCTGCTTCACACGTAGATCCCGCCATGACGCTTTGTTTAGAACTGCTCCAACTAACAGCTCCACCATTCAATATAAACACGTATCCAGTTTGTGATTTAGAATCGTCCGGATCAGTGTCAAAGCTTGCATCAATGTAACCATTTATGATGAGCTCTTCGTCACCTCCATAAACGAGAAACATATCCTTAGTCCTTCTCAGGTATTTCAGGATGTTCTTGACCGCTGTCCAGTGATCCACTCCTGGATTACTTTGGTACGTCCCTGTTAAACTAATTGCAAGGCACACATCAGGTCTGGTACACAGCATTGCATACATGATAGAGCCTATGGCTGAAGCATAGGGAACATCTTTCATTTTCTCTCTATCTTCTGTAGTGGTCGGGCATTGAGTCTTACTCAACTTCACACCTTGTAACACAGGCAAGAACCCTTTCTTTGCCTGATCCATTTTGAACTTCTTCAAAACTTTGTCAAGGTATGTGCTTTGTGAAAGTCCAATTAAGCATCTTCATCTATCTCTATAGATCTTGATGCCCAATATGTAAGCAGCTTCACCGAGGTCTTTCATTGAAAAACTCTTATTCAAATATCCTTTTATGCTATCCAGAAATTCTATATCATTTCCAATCAATAATATGTCATCCACATATAACATTAGAAATTCTACAGAGCTCCCACTCACTTTCTTGTAAATACAAGCTTCTCCAAAAGTCTGTATAAAACCATATGTTTTGATCACACTATCAAAATGTTTATTCCAACTCTGAGAGGCTTGCACCAGTTCATAAATGCATCGCTGGAGCTTGCAAACTTTGTTAGCACTCTTTGGATCAATAAAATCTTCAGGTTGCATCATATACAACTCTTCTTCCAGAAATCCATTCAGGAATGCAGTCTTTACATCCATTTGCCAAATTTCATAATCATAAAATGTGGTAATAGCTAACATGATTCGGACGGACTTAAGCATCGCTACGGGTGAGAAGGTCTCATCATAGTCAACTCCTTGAACTTGTCGAAAACCTTTTGCAACAAGTCGGGTTTTGTAGATAGTAACATTACCATCAGCATCTGTCTTCTTCTTGAAGATCCATTTATTCTCGATTGCTTGCCGATCATCGGGCAAGTCAATCCAAAGTTCACACTTTGTACTCATACATGGATCCCATCTCAGATTTCATGGCCTCTAGCCATTTTGGGGAATCTGGGCTCATCATCGCTTCCTCATAGTTCGTAGGTTTGTCATGGTCTAGTAACATGACCTCCAGAATAGGATTACCGTACCACTCTGGTGCGGATCTTACTCTGGTTGACCTACGAGGTTCGGTAGTAATTTGATCTGAAGTTTCATGATCATCATCATTAGCTTCCTCACTAACTGGTGTAGGTGTCACAGGAACCAGTTTCTGTGATGAACTACTTTCCAATAAGGAAGCAGGTACAGTTACCTCATCAAGTTCTACTTTCCTCCCACTCACCTCTTTCGAGAGAAACTCCTCTAGAAATGATCCATTCTTAGCAACAAAAGTCTTGCCTTCGGATCTGTGATAGAAGGTGTACCCAACTATTTCTTTTGAGTATCCTATGAAGACACATTTCTCCGATTTGGGTTCGAGCTTATCGGGTTGAAGCTTTTTCACATAAGCGTCGCAGCCCCAAACTTTAAGAAACGACAACTTTGGTTTCTTGCCAAACCATAGTTCATAAGGAGTCGTCTCAACGGATTTGGATGGTGCCCTATTTAACATGAATGCAGCCGTCTCTAAAGCATAACCCCAAAATGATAGAGGTAAATCAGTAAGAGACATCATAGATCGCACCATATCTAGTAAAGTACGATTACGACATTTGGACACACCATTGTGTTGTGGTGTTCCGGGTGGCGTGATTTGCGAAACTAGTCCGCATTGTTTCAAATGAAGACTAAACTCGTAACTCAAATATTCTCCTCCACGATCAGATCATAGAAATTTTATTTTCTTGTTACGATGATTTTCCACTTCACTCTAAAATTCTTTGAACTTTTCAAATGTTTCAGACATATGTTTCATCAAGTAGATATGCCCATATCTGCTCAAATCATCTGTGAAGGTGAGAAAATAACGATATCCGCCGCGAGCCTCAACATTCATCGGACCACATACATCAGCATGTATGATTTCCAACAAATCTGTTGCTCGATCCATTCTTCCGGAGAACGGTGTTTTAATCATCTTGCCCATGAGGCATGGTTCGCAAGTACCAAGTGATTCATAATCAAGTGATTCCAGAAGTCCATCAGAATGGAGTTTATTCACGCACTTTACACCAATATGACCCAAACGGCAGTGTGATAACCCACAAGTATAGGGGATCGCAACAGTTTTCGATAAGTAAGAGTGTCGAACCCAACGAGGAGCTAGAGGTAGAACAAATATTCCCTCAAGTTCTATCGACCACCGATACAACTCTATGCACGCTTGACGTTCGCTTTACCTAGAACAAGTATGAAACTAGAAGTACTTTGTAGGTGTTGTTGGATAGGCTTGTAAGAAAGTAAAGAGTGAGAAAATAAAAAGCTAGGGGTTGTTTACATGAAGACACAACTAAATTGGTTTTAGTAGAGATCCTTTGTCAACAAGAAAGTTATTTGTCCCTAGGCAATCGATAACTAGACCGGTAATCATTATTGCAATTTTATTTGAGGGAGAGGCATAAGCTAACATACTTTCTCTACTTGGATCATATGCACTTATGATTGGAACTCTAGCAAGCATCCGCAACTACTAAAGATTCATTAAGGTAAAACCCAACCATAGCATTAAAGCATCAAGTCTGTCGGCGTTCTGGGAACGGGGGTCCCCAGACTTGCCTGCCTGCGGCCTGCGGCATGGCTCAAAGGAGGCCCAGCATTGCCCATCTTCATCAACACAAGACTCAAGACCCTCGCGAGGGGCCAAGCCTCGCGAGGTGGACGACACGGAACTTCCTCAGGCACGGCCTCGTCAAGCTGGCTCGCGAGGAGGCGGAGAGATCAAGGCGGGGTACCTCGCGAGGTGCCCGTGACGCAAGACATGACGACTCAGGGCGCCAGGCGGGTGCCAGCGCGCGCAATGTCCTTCTTTCCTCTTTGGTGCAAAGGGGGCAAGCGCAGCCGTGGAGTACCGAGGCATCAGGCAAAGGTTGCCATTTCGGTGCAACGAGACCAAGACCAGGAGGACTACGAGACGGAGGTCACCGTGGAGCCCAGGACGGCGTCATCACCAGAGCTTTGCGCAGGCGAAGACTGCTTTTGTTAGGATAGTTGATACTTGCTGTCCCCCTTCAAATTAGCCCGCCATTGTTGGCTCCCTTCCCGCTCAATATTTGGGAGGAGGACCAGGGCCTCTATAAATAGGACCAGCCACCCACATAGCAGGGGGGTTGGGTCGGTTCGGTTCGGTTGGGTTCGGTGGGGTTCGTTCGGACGGTCGACAAGTGAGAGCAAAGCAGAGAGAGTGAGTGAGAGAGAGAGAAGGGTGACTGAACTCCTCCTAGCAGTTCATCGCCCCAGCCAAGAACAGACCCTCGCGAGGCTGTTCTTCCTTGTATTGTTCATCATCATCAGCCCCAGGAGGCAATCCAGCAACCACACACTGGAGTAGGGTATTACACCACAACGGTGGCCCGAACCAGTATAAATCTTGTGTCCTTGTGCAGTTCTTTTAGTAGTTTAGATCTTTGCAAGACGGGGAGGTAGAAGGCGTAATCTCCGCGCACACCCCAGTGTTCGAACCTTAAGGGTTTGCCGGAACCCGAAATCTGACATTTGGCGCGCCAGGTAGGGGTGCGCCGGAATTCGTCGTCCACCGCCCTGTCCTCCTCCGACCGTCGCATCCATGTCCGACGCACGTCAGGCCTGCGCCGAGCGCCGGGCCGCCATCGCTTCTCGCGTCGCCCAGACGGCGCCCGTCGGCGGACGTCCTCGTCGTTCCCCTTCGCCCGCCGTCAACACCGCCACCGGCCCGGCGGGGGGCGAGCAGCAAGCGTCGT
This sequence comes from Triticum aestivum, assembly GCF_018294505.1. NCBI lineage: Eukaryota > Viridiplantae > Streptophyta > Magnoliopsida > Poales > Poaceae > Triticum > Triticum aestivum. The sequence continues at coordinate 606,109,478 of NC_057800.1, forward strand.
CCCAGCATCCCTCCGTGCGGCAAGACGGCCACACCGCTACTCCATCGCTCGCACCAGCTGGTTCTTCGTCCCGCGCACTCCGCGCACCCTTGGAGGCTCGAGCTGCACTCCTCGCGGCAAACGTGCTCCTGCACTACCGTCCCGTCGATGACGTCTACGAGGAGTGGCTCGACCGCGTCGCCGAGCTTGTCCACGCTGCAGGGGGCTCTCTCGCGTCGTCCGTTCCGCTGCGCCGCACCCCGCCCCGTGCGGGCAACGAAGCCCAGGAGGCGTACCAGCCGCCTCCTCTCCAAGAAGACGCCATGGCTCCAAGGCGCGTGGCCCCTGGGCGGAACCAGCTCCGTCAGGCGCCAGCGCAGCAAGAACGGAGCTGCCAAGAGATCCCTCGCCCGCAAGGAGCTGCCCGGGCGCTCCCTGCTCCGGCGCACCGTGACCCTGCTCCAGCTCCGGCACGCCAAGACCCAGCACTGCTCCTAGCTGCAGCGCGTGGGGACCCTCAAGACCAAGCTCTCCACCAGCTGAGGCCTTTCGTGGCCACCGCAGGCTGCCGTGCCTACACCACCGAGCTGCGTAGCGTCGCGTGGCCCGGCAAGTTCAAGCCAGACCTGCCTCCACGTTACGATGGCACGACTGACCCTGCAGAGTTCCTCCAGCTCTATAAGCTGGGCATCGAAGCTGCCAGCGGGGACGAAAAGGTCATGGCGAACTGGTTCCCCATGGCGCTCAAGGAAGGAGCTCGCACCTGGCTCCTGAATCTGGCTCCAGGCATGATCTCTTCCTGGGACCAAATGTGCACCCGCTTCATCGCCAACTTCCAAGGTACTCGCGACCAGCCGGCCGCCATGAGCGACATGCGCCGCATCAAGAAACAACCTGGAGAGACCCTGCAAAAGTACATCTAGCGCTTCAACAGCGCGCGCCTCAAGATCACCAAGGTGTCCGAGGAGGCCATCATCTCGGCCTTCTCCGATGGTGTGCGCGACGTCAAGATGAAGGAGGAGCTGGCGATGCATGAAGACTTGTGCACCTCCTTGGAGCTGTTCAACTTGGCGACCAAGTGCGCCAGGGCTAAGGAGGGACGCCTCTCCCTCCTCGAGCTGCCTGCCGCAGACCCAGAAGAGAAGAAGCCCAAGGCCAAGGACGTGAAGCGCAAGGGAGCTGCCGTGCTCGCAGCAGAACCAGACACCAAGCGGGGCAAAGATCTGCCTGAGTCCTCCAGGGGCAGCCGGTACTGTGTGTACCACGACCTCCACACCCACAACACCAAGGAATGCCAAGAACTCCGCACCGTGTGGGAAGGAAGGATCGGCCGTCGTCCCGATTGCGCCGATCGGGGCTACAGCCGAGGAGGAGGAAGAAACGCAGGACGCTGGGAAGACCGTGGCCCGCGCCAAGGGTGGCGCGATCAGCCTCGCGAGGATCGCTGGCGAGACCTGCCTCGTGAGGGGGACTGGAGGGATCAGCCTTGTGAGGATCGCCCGCAAGGCAACGCAGGCCTCCCTCTACTACCACCTCAGCCAAGGAGGAACGAGGACCGCCATCAAGACGAGGGGGCTGGGGGCTTCCAGGAGCCACGCGCAATCGCCTGCATCCTGGGCAGAGCTCAAGCCCCAGCCTCCCAATGCATCTTCAAGCAGTTTGCCCGCGAGGTGAACGCATCCCTCCCCGGGCTCGAAGCAATGCGCCCTCTCAGGTGGTCGGTGTGCGCCATCACATTCAGCTCAGCGGATCAACTCAAGTGTGCAGCCACAGCTGGCGTCCTCCCGATGCTCTGCTCCCCAGTCATCAGCAATGTACTAGTCACCAAGACCCTCATCGATGGTGGGGCAGGACTCAACGTCCTGTCCATGGAAACGTTCAACAATCTCCAAGTGCCCTACGACCAGCTTCAGCCAACCAAGCCCTTCTCCGGAATCACCGACGGCTCCACGGTCCCTATTGGGCAGGTCCGCCTCCCTGTCACCTTCGGGGCACGCGACAACTACCGCACCGAGCTCATCGACTTCGACGTCTCCCACATCCGCCTGTCGTACAACACCATCCTCGGGTACCTAGCGCTGGCCAAGTTCATGGCCGTGACTCACCATGGCTACAACGTCCTCAAGATGCCAGGGAGTGGCGGAGTCATCACGGTGCCCTGTGAAGAGAGGGATGCGGTGTGTTCCCTAGAGCGAGCCTTTCAGGCCGCATCACTGGAAGACCCAAGACAACCCCCAAGAAGAAGAAGACATCATCCGGACCGGCCCCTCGGGAGGCAGGCCCCTCAGGGCCCGCGTCCGCCCTGGGGGAACCTCCTTCCATCGCATAGGAAAGCGCGCCTGGTGCCCTCCTCAGGCAGGGCTCGGGGGCTCTCCCCTGGAGGGCCACCGACCTGGCCAGGGTCATGAGGGAGGCGCTTGGGCACCACGTGGAGGCGTGTTTCGAAGCACGTTTCCCTCAAGAAGGAGCAAGGCAAGGAAGGTCAGACCCGCAGGAGTTCGTCGACAGAGCCATTCAAGAACTACAGGAATCAAGGATCATGAGAGGTTGCCGCCGTTTACCAGCTGTGTCTCCCATCCAGGCGAGGATGATGGGCTGCGCGTCTGTGTCGATGTACCAGGGCTCAACCAAGTCGCTACCATGGAGCGCCTCTGGCCCTCGCGAGTGGGGCGCTGCCGGGGTCCGCCCCACAGCTACGTTCGCATGCCTTATGGCCTGCCGAGCGCGGTTGCTACACGCCAGTGCCTCATGAGGAGCATCATGGAGGCTCAAGAAGACAGGCGTTCCGCAGCCCTGGCAGAGATGGAGATGACTCGTGAAGAGCTATCAGTGCCTCCGGAGCCTCCCGAGGGCCCTGGGCCTGGGGGCTCATGAGGATCGGCTTCCGCAGCCTCCCGAGTCTGCTGCACCGACACCCCTTCGCCATCGACATCCTCAGGTGACATCTTACAAGTTTCATTTCCAGCTGGGAGCGCCCTCCCAGGGCTGCATCGTTCCCAGGCCGCATGGGTCCGTCCCTGCGGTATGTATCCCTTGTTATTTTCATGTCGATAGCTTGCTTTGTTGGGGGCGCGCCTCGGGCTGCATCATCCCCAAGTCGCTCAGGCCAGGCCCAGCGGCATGTATCTTCCTTGCGTTTATTTCCGGTTATGCATTCGCCCATCATGCATGATTACTTGATGCCTGTCCATGGCACCTTTTCTTCTCCATGCCGACCACTTGCACGTTAAAGGGGGGGGTACCTGAGCATCACGACTCAGGGCTCTTACTGGCTCTCCAGCCCTCACCCTCTAGTTATGTCCACGGCATCGCGAGCTGGCATACCAGCGACGGCTGAGACAAGCTCGAGGGCCGGGACCCGAGGACGTAGAGTGCCGGCATCTAACCAAGTTTGCAGGAACGCAGCCCAAGATAAGGCCCAGTGCCAGGCGCAACCCGCCTAGAGGTAGGGCCCCGTGAGTCCCGCACTGGCTCACGGGTGCCCAGATACACCTCACCTAGCCCTACCATGCCGGCCACGTGTCAGGGCGGGGCTGTACACGCCCCGGGGGCTCCTCCGGAGGGGAGCCCCCTCCCATGTACCAGTGGAAGCACCATGCTCCGTGCTGGCTGACGACACTGCCGAGGAGCGGCTATGCCCGTACACATGCGGAAGCGCTATGCTCCGCGCTGGTGATAAACAACTGAGGGTGGCCCCCGGGCCGCATCAACCTCAGGGAGCCCAGAGCTTAGTGTCTAGCCTCATCGGAACGCCTCCCCTCGGGAGCGCCGCGCAAGGGGGCTGGGCACGGGGGTTGCGCCTGGGTCACGCCGGGACGTACGCCACCCAGCCAGGCCCCTCGGGCCTGGTTCGTCGCGCGCCCCTCCCCAAGCGGAGCCAAGGTATGAAGGTCGTTTGAGCATCAAGGGGGACCCCTGAGCATCGCGACCCAGGGGCCTAACTGGTCCCGTAGCCCCTCACTCCTTAGTTCCGAAAGGCTATGCTGGGTGAGGCACGCGCGGGGCCGGGCTCTGTAGACGTAGAATGGTGGTCCCACTCGCATCTCACCTAATCACATGTTGTTTGCGCGTCAAGGGGGACTCCTGAGCATCGCAACTCAGGAGCCTAACTGGCTCCATAGCCCCTCACTCCTTTGGTCCCATCCTGGTTTCCGGTCGGAGCTAATGCTGGGTGAGGTATGCGTGGAGTCGGGCTCTGCAGACGTAAAACGGAAAATTCACCTACATCACACCTCCCTACTTGCTGTTCGTGCGCTAAGGGGGACTCCTGAGCATCGCGACTCAAGAGCCTAACTGGCTCCGTAGCCCCTCACTCCTTTGGTCCCGTCCTGGTTTCCGGTTGGGGCTAATGCTGGGTGAGGTACGCGCGGGGCCGGGCTCTGCCGACGTAGAACACAAGCAAGTAGGGAGGGAAAGCATAAAATTCAAGGAACTTAAAAGCAAATATTACAGTCCATACTATCGTCTCAATACCAAGCGCAAGTTTAAATGCCTCCCCGAGGCATGATGCATGATGCAGGAATTAAAAGCAGGGCAGGAGCAGTAGCGGAGTCACTTGGCGGCGGTGGAGTAGCGCGGGTGGCCCCGCCTCACGGAGCAGCAGAACCGGAAGAATCCTACTTCGGCTTGGTACTGAAGGCCCGGAACTTCCCCAGCAGAGCTTCCGCGCGACCCTTCACGGCCTCGGCAGCGGCAGCAGCACCCTCGCCGCTTACTGGCTCCAGCAGGCTGTCGAGGTCGGCGCTGGGGTCGCGAAGGTAGATGTGGGTGAAGACCCGCGTCAGCCCAGCAGAAGACAAGACACGCGCCTCGGCCTCGGCCGTGGGGCCAAGGCCAAGGGTGACATCCTCAAGGGCACGGACCAGGAAGGGAAGCAGCTTGGCGGGGCCGTCCTCGGCACCGGCCAGCGGGCTCTCCAGGCCACTGGCGTAGAGCATCTTCAGCGAAGCACGAGCCTTCTTCTCCATGTCTGCGAAGGCCACGCGATCCTCGGCAAGAACCTTGGCCTTGCTGTCCAGCTCGACCTTCGTCGCCTCCAGCTCCTCCCCCAACACACTTAGGCGGTCACGGCGCTTCTTGAGCTTGGCCTCCCGGCCCTCGATGGCCGCCTCGCGAGCCTTCATGCCTTCTTCTTGCTCCTGGCGAAGACGAACCTCCTTCGCGAGCTGGTCCCGCAGGCCTTGCAGCTCGTCCTCCAGCGCCTTGCAACGACCGTGGACTTCAACCACCTCCCCCAGGGCTGTGTCACGAGAAGCCTTCGTCTCAAGGATGGCATGCCTATCCTCGTCGCAGGCCGTCGAGGCTTGAACCAGTGCCGCCCGGATCGAGGCGTCGGAGCGAATCCATCCTGAAGCCAGCTCCAAGCGCCCGGCCACCAGGCGAGGGTCGGCACCAAGAAGATCCTGCCGCAGCCGGTCCAGTCCAGCAACAACACGCTCCAGGACGGCAGGAGGAGTTGGAGAAGCAACAACCATCAGAACGGAGGAAGAAGGCGGCGACGGCAAGACCACAGTGTCCTGAGGTGGAGCCTGCTGCACCCCATCAGTTGTGGTGGCGGCAGTGGGCAAAGGCACCACAGGAGTCACTTGGGCCACGGGGGCTGAGCCCGCCCCAACCAGCTCGGCCTGGCCTCGCGAGGCCGACCGAGCAGGAGAAGCCCGCGCACCGTGGTCACCCTCCTCCGCAAGCGGAGGCGCTGCTGCGGATGGAGCCTCAGGAGCCCCCTTCGGCTTCTTCGCCACGGGCTCCATCCTATTCAAAAGATGTGAACGTCAAGCCTCGGCAGCAGAACAAGAAATAAAGACAAGGGTCGGGCACTTACGGGTCATCGCCGGTGAGCTCGGGCAGCCTCCGGCCAAACTTGAAGCCTGACAGCCGGCTGGAAGGGTCAACCTCGGAAGCAGAAGGCGCGTCTGCAGACTGCCTCGGGGCAGGGGCAGGCCCGCGGGAGATCAGCCCGGTCCTGTCCTTCTTCGGGATCGGGGGCAAGCTCCCGCCGACCTGCTCGTCTCCATCCTCGTCATCATCGCTTGAAGAAAGGCGGAGACTGCGGGGCCTGTGCCGGGGGAGGGGAGCCCTCGACTCTCCATCGGTCGCCTCAGAGTCAGGCCCCTTTCCCCGCTCCTCTTTGTCCTCCTCCTTGCTGGAGTCGCCAGAGGGCACGTCCACCGGTCCCTCGAAAGCCGCCACGGGCATGAGCCCGTCCCCGTTAAAAACGGGCATGGACTTCACCACCTGCTCCCAGTCGTCGCGAAGGAACAAGGGCTTGGGAGCGCCCTCCAACCTTGCCACCTCGCCCTCGACCAGAGATTGGAGGACCGCAGCCGAATCTTCGTTGCCCAAGGCCGCAGGGCTCGGATGAGGCCTCCACATCGGAGGTGAGTACCGCCGGAGTGGAGCCAGCTGGTGCTCCAGGAACTCCTTCAGCAGCGATGCACCGGTCAACTTCGCCGCCGCCGTGCTGGCCGGCCTCAGGTCCGCGTCCATCTTCTCCAACACCAGTTTTGCGCGGGGGTCCGTGAGCTCCGCTCGTCCCCAGTCGCCGGAGCTCGCGGGCGGCTCCGCGGGCAAGATCAGCCTAGGATGGACGCGCCCGGCATCTACCAAGACCCACTTGCTCCGGAAGCCCTCAATCCTCCTCCCGGGATTCGAGATGGCAATGGTGCCGCCGTACGCGACAAAGCCTGTGCACGCGAAAGGAGAACCGCGAGTGACCCGGAGGGAGAAGTAGTGACGCAGCAAGGCCATTGAAGGCTGCACCCCTATGTGGGCCTCGCAGTAGTAAGCGAAGATCGCCAGAAGAAGAACGGAGTTGGGGTGGAGATGCAGAGCCTGCAAGTTGTAATGGCGGAGGACAGAGAAGAAGAACTCGGAGAAGGGAGGCACCAGGCCCACAGCAATGGAGCTTACAAAGAGAGGAAAAAAGGTGCTCCCTCGGCCCTCAGGGGTGGCGGAGCCGGCCTTGAACACCTTCGTCCCGTTGATGCCCTGCGCCGCCGCCATCTGGCGCAGCCGGGCAAGGCCAGCCTTGGACACATTCGGCAAGTCCAAAGCAGGAGAGTACCAAGCTTCGGCCGGAGGATGGCGAGGCGCCATGGCTTCCTAGGTCACGCAACCGGAGTAGATCTAGAAGTTTGGAGGAAGAAAGGGGAGGCGCAAGAAAGGGGATCTGAGCAGCAACCGGAGAAAGCAAAAGGCAAAGTCTGGGCAGATGCTGCTCCTTTATCAACCTGCGCGGTTGCTGAGGCACTTGCATCCCATCGACCGCCACGCGGCGCCCAAGGCCGCAGGCTGTTAGGGCCCATGGCGCTTCGCCCTTGCCCTTTCACCTCTCGGTACGGCCAAGTCCGGGCACGCCTTGGGCCCGGGGGCTACTGTCGGCGTTCTGGGAACGGGGGTCCCCAGACTTGCCTGCCTACGGCCTGCGGCGTGGCTCAAAGGAGCCCCAGCATGGCCCATCTTCATCAACACAAGACTCAAGACCCTCGCGAGGGGCCAAGCCTCGCGAGGCGGACGACACGGAGCTTCCTCAGGCACAGCCTCGTCAGGCTGGCTCGCGAGGAGGCGGAGAGATCAAGGCGGGGTACCTCGCGAGGTGCCCGTGACGCAAGCCATGACGACTCAGGGCGTCAGGCGGGTGCCAGCGCGCGCAGCGTCCTTCTTTCCTCTTTGGTGCAAAGGGGGCAAGTGCAGCCGCGGAGTACCGAGGCATCAGGCAAAGGTTGCCATTTCGGTGCAACAAGACCAAGACCAGGAGGACTACGAGATGGAGGTCACCGTGGAGCCCAGGACGGCGTCATCACCAGAGCTTTGCGCAAGCGAAGACTGCTTTTGTTAGGATAGTTGATACTTGCTGTCCCCCTTCAAATTAGCCCGCCATTGTTGGCTCCCTTCCCGCTCAATATTTGGGAAGAGGACCGGGGCCTCTATAAATAGGACCAGCCACCCGCATAGCAGGGGGTTGGGTCGGTTCGGTTCGGTTGGGTTCGGTGGGGTTCATTCGGACGGTCGACAAGTGAGAGCAAAGCAGAGAGAGTGAGTGAGAGAGAGAGAAGGGTGACTGAACTCCTCCTAGCAGTTCATCGCCCCAGCCAAGAACAGACCCTCGCGAGGCTGTTCTTCCTTGTATTGTTCATCATCATCAGCCCCAGGAGGCAATCCACCAACCACACACTGGAGTAGGGTATTACACCACAACGGTGGCCCGAACCAGTATAAATCTTGTGTCCCTTGTGCAGTTCTTTTAGTAGTTTAGATCTTTGCGAGACGGGGAGGTAGAAGGCGTAATCTCCGCGCGCACCCCAGTGTTCAAACCTTAAGGGTCTGCCGGAACCCGAAATCTGACAAAGTCCCCTTTATCCCATACGCAAACAACCTACTTACTCGGGTCTGTGCTTCTGTCACTCACGCCACCCACCATAAGCAAATCATAAGCATATTGCAAACCCTATAGCGGGAATCCCTCACGCTTGCGCGACACGGAGAGCATCATAGGACAGCACCAATAATAAAACATACAACTCAAACCAATCACGATCATCAAATAGCCATTAGGACAAAACAGATCTACTCAAACATCATAAGATAGCCATACATCATTGGGAAATAATATATAGCGTTGAGCACCATGTTTAAGTAGAGATTACAGCAGGTAAGAGAGAGGTTACACTGCTGCATAGAGGGGGGGAGTTGGTGATGATGGTGGTGAAGTTGTTGGTGAAGATGGCAGTGATGATGATGGCCCTCGGTGGCACTCCGACGCCACCAGAAGCGAGGGGAGAGAGCCCCCCTCCTTCTTCTTCTTCCTTGACCTCCTCCCTAGATGGGAGAAGGGTTTCCCCTCTGGTCCTTGGCTCCCATGGCATGGGAGAGGCGAGAGCCCCTCCGAGATTGGACCTGTCTCTCTGTCTCTCCCTGTTTTTGCGTTCTCCTCTGGCTCTGTTTCACCGTTTCGTATATATATGGAGATCCATAACACCGATTGGCCTGAAACCTTCGCCGTGATTTTTTTCCAAATATTAGCTTTCTTGCGGCAAAAGAAGAGCGTCAACCGCCTTACGATGGGCTGATGAGGGTAGGGGTGCGCCCTAGGGGTGCGTGCCCCCTGCCTCATGACCACCTCGGGCACTGGTTCGTGTTGATTTTCCTTCCGAATTTTCATATTTTCCAAAAATAAGCTCCGTACGTTTTTATCCCATTTGGACTCCATTTGATATGGATATTCTATGAAACCAAAAACATGCAACAGACAGGAACTGACACTGGGCACTGGATCAATATGTTAGTCCCAAAAATAATATAAAAAGTTGCCAAAAAGTATATGAAAGTTGAATAATATTGGCATGGAACAATCAAAAATTATAGATACGACGGAGACGTATCAGCATCCCCAAGCTTAATTCCTGCTCGTCCTCGAGTAGGTAAATGATAAAAAATAAGATAATTTTTGATGTGGAATGCTACCTAGCATAATCTTGATCATATGTCTAATCATGGCATGAATATTAAGACACGAGTGATTCAAAGCATTAATCTATCCTTTGACATAAAGACAATAATATTTCAAGCATACCAACCAAGCAATTATGTCTTATTGAAATAACATGGCCAAAGAAAGTTATCCCTACAAAATCATATAGTTTGGCTCTGCTCCATCTTCACCACACAAAATATTCACATCATGCACAACCCCAATGACAAGCCAAGCAATTGTTTCATACTTTTGACGTCCTCAAACATTTTCAACTTTCACGCAATACATGAGCGTGAGCCATGGACATAGCACTATAGGTGGAATAGAATATGATGGTGGAGAAGACAAAAAGGAGAAGATAGTCTCACATCAACTAGGCGTATCAACAGGCTATGGAGATGCCCATCAATAGATATCAATGTGAGTGAGTAGGGATTGCCATGCAACGGATGCACTAGAGCTATAAGTGTATGAAAGCTCAAACTGAAACTAAGTGGGTGTGCATCCAACTTGCTTGCTCATGAAGACCTCAAGCATTTGAGGAAGCCCATCATCGGAATATACAAGCCAAGTTCTATAATGAAAATTCCCACTAGTATATGAAAGTGATAACTCAAGAGACTCTCTATATGAAGAACATGGTGCTACTTTGAAGCACAAGTGTGGTAAAAGGATAGTAACATTGCCCCTTCTCTCTTTTTCTCTCATTTTTTGTGTTTATTTATTTATTTATTTTTATTTTTTTGGTGGGCTTCTTTGGCCTCTCTTTTTTTATTTGGACTTCTTTGGCCTCTTTTATTTTTTTGTAAAGTCCGGAGTCTCATCCCGACTTGTGGGGGAATCATAGTCTCCATCATCCTTTCCTCACTGGGGCAATGCTCTAATATTGATGATCATCACATTTTTGTTTACTTACAACTCAATATTACAACTCAATATTACAACTCGATATCTAGAACAAAGATATCACTCTATATGAATGCCTCCGGCGGTGTACCGGGATGTGCAATGATCTAGCGTAGCAATGACATAAAAAATGGACAAGCCATGAAAACATCATGCTAGCTATCTTACGATCATGCAAAGCAATATGACAATGAATGATCAAGTCATGTATATGATGATGATGGAATTTGCATGGCAATATATCTCGGAATGGCTATGGAAATGCCATGATAGGTAGGTATGGTGGCTGTTTTGAGGAAGATATATGGTGGGTGTATGGTACCGGCAAAAGTTGCGCGGTACTAGAGTGGCTAGCAATGGTGGAAGGGTGAGAGTGCGTATGATCCATGGACTCAACATTAGTCATAAAGAACTCACATACTTATTGCAAAAATCTATTAGCTATCGAAACAAAGTACTACGCGCATGCTCCTAAGGGGATAGATTGGTAGGAAAAGACCATCGCTCGTTCCCGACCGCCACTCATAATGAAGACAATCAATAAATAAATCATGCTCCGACTTCATCACATAACAGTTCACCATACGTGCATGCTACGGGAATCACAAACTTCAACACAAATATTTCTACAATCCACAACTACTCACTAGCATGAATCTAATATCACCATCTTTATATCGCAAAACAATTGCAAGGAATCAAACATATCATATTCAGTGATCTCAAGTTTTATGTAGGATTTTATGACTAACCATGTGAATGACCAATTCCTGTCATCTCTCTAAATAGATATAAGTGAAGCAAGAGAGTTTAATTCTTTCTACAAAAGATATGCCCGTTCTCTAACAAATATAAGTGAAGCAAAAGAGCATTTTGCAAATGGCGGTTATCTAAGTAAAGAGAACTAGGCAATCCAAACTTCAAATGATATAAGTGAAGCACATGAAGCATTCTATAAAGCCATAGTAAAAAAATATAAGTGAAGTGCAAAGAGCATTCTATAAATCAACCAAGGACTATCTCATACCAACATGGTGCATAAAAACAAAAATAAAAACCTAAATGCAAAATACGCTCCAAGACTTGCACATATCGCATGAACGAAACGAATCCGAAAACATACCGATATTTGTTGAAGAAAGAGGGGATGCCTCCCCAGCATCCCCAAGCTTAGACGCTTGAGTCTCCGTGAATATTTACTTGGGGTGCCTCGGGCATCCCCAAGCTTGAGCTCTTTCCTCTCTTCCTTCTTCTCACATCGAGACCTTCTCAATCATCGAACACTTCATCCACACAAAACTTCAACAGAAAACTCGGTAAGATCCGTTAGTATAATAAAGCAAATCACTACTCTAAGTACTGTTGCAAACCAATTCATATTTTGTTTTTGCATTGTGTATACTGTAATATAACTTTTTCATGGCTTAATCCACTGATATAAATTGATAGTTTCATCAAAACAAGCAAACTATGCATCAAAAACAGAATCTGTCTAAAACAGAACAGTCTGTAATAATCTGAACATTCAACATACATCTGATACTTGAAAAATTCTACCAAAATTAGGAAAAATAAAAAAATTGTATAGGAAGACAGTGCAAAAAGAGTCAGAACCATTTTACGTTCCAGCTAAAAATGTAAAATCGCGCACTACAGCCAAAGTTTCTGTCCTGCCCCGTACAAACCATCAAGCAAATGTAAACATCCTAAAGGCAAACCTTGGCACATTATTTTTATAATACAATGGAATTGTACAAGGGGATAATTATTTTTGTTGAAAATTTTTTGTTGAAAAGTTTCTGTAATCAAGATTTACAAAGTTGCCGTGAGCATGAACAAAGTTCAAGGAGCTCTCCCACTTCAACAATGTTTGTCTTTCTCACTTTCGCTCTTCTTTTTGAAAAAGTTTTGGGTTCCCCTCTTTATTTTTGTTGTTTTTAAACTATGTGAAAGCACTCAACAGAAATAAATGACTCTCTAAAACTTCCGGGTTGTCTCCCTGGCAGCGCTTTCTTTAAAGCCATTAAGCTAGGCATATAGTGCTCAAGTAATGGATCCACCCGGATCCCAAGGTATATCAAAGCCAATTTTAATTAACAATGATTTATAATTTAGTAGTGAGCACAAAGTAACATATATCAAGCAATGGCGAAGTCTAACTCTCTTTCTATGCATCGGCATGTCATAAAAGAACAATTCATGCACACCTAGTAAAGGCCAATGCATAGTATAAACAGTTTCTTGCAATTTTATCATGTGGGAAGCATAGAGAGGTGGAGATATAGTTCCTCTCTCATAATAATTGCAAGTAGGAGCAGCAAGCACATGCATATTATATTTATCAAAATCATCATGTGCAACGGTAAAAGGCAACCCATCAATATAATCCTTAATAAGGGCAAACTTCTCCGATATAGTATATTTGGGAGAATTCAAAAAGATAATAGGACTATCATGCGTGGGTGCAATAGCAACAATTTCATGTTTAACATAAGGAACTATAGCAAGTTCATCTCCATAAGCATAATTCATATTGGCATCTTGGCCACAAGCATAGCAAGCATCATCAAAAAGGGATATTTCAAAAGAATCAACGGGATCATAATAATCATCATAGCAATCATCCTTCGGTAAGCACGAAGGGAATTTAAACAATGTATGAGTTGAAGAGTTACTCTCATTAGAAGGTGGGCACGGGTGATCAATCCGCTCTTCCTCCTTTTGTTCTTCACTCTCCTCCTCATCTTTTTCATCCAATGGGCTCAAGTGTCATCAACTTCTTCTTCCATAGATTCCTGCAAAATATTAGTCTCTTCTTGGACAGCGGGGACTTTCTTAATAAGTGCATTAATTTCATAATTGTATTTATAATTCTCATAGCAATATTTGAGGATAGCTAAATTTTCAGATCTATAACAAGCATCATCAATATCATCAAACTCTTTAAACATAGATTCAATTTCATAAGCACCCATAAAAGCAACAAATTCTTCTATTTGTTCCACATCATAGTAATCATATATACTCTACCATAAGAAGCCAAGGTTTCATTATCATTAAATTTGCATGAAAAGGGGAGGTGTGGAGAATTCATCCTAGAGCAACAAGTATAATCATATTCCGAGCATAGTTGTCTATCATACCACTTCGATATATACATTTGATCCCATAATAGTTTTCCTTTTTCTGTCAAGCGATAATCCCTAAAGTATTCACGTTGATCCAACATTACTCCCATTACATAATTGAATGGGGTTTTCTCAGGATTATTAAAGTAGTACAAAATATCTTTCACATAACCAGCATCAAGGGTTTTAGGAGGTTCCCCATCTCCATGAGCAGAAAGTACACCTAATTTTTTGGTATTTCGTGTTCCATATCCATAACTAAAGATAAAGAACAACTAAGAACAGCAAATAAAAATTACTTAGTGATAAAGCAAACAAGCACACACAAGAATATTCACCCCACGCTATTGCTCGCCGGCAATGGCGCCAGAAAAAGGTCTTGATAACCCACAAGTATAGGGGATCGCAACAGTTTTCGATAAGTAAGAGTGTCGAACCCAACGAGGAGCTAAAGGTAGAACAAATATTCCCACAAGTTCTATCGACCACCGATACAACTCTACGCACGCTTGATGTTCGCTTTACCTAGAACAAGTATGAAACTAGAAGTACTTTGTAGGTGTTGTTGGATAGGCTTGCAAGAAAGTAAAGAGCGAGAAAATAAAAGCTAGGGGCTGTTTAGATGAAGACACAAATAAATTGGTTTTAGTAGAGAGCCTTTGTCAACAAGAAAGTTATTTGTCCCTAGGCAATCGATAACTAGACTGGTAATCATTATTGCAATTTTATTTGAGGGAGAGGCATAAGCTAACATACTTTCTCTACTTGGATCATATGCACTTATGATTGGAACTCTAGCAAGCATCCGCAACTACTAAAGATTCATTAAGGTAAAACCCAACCATAGCATTAAAGCATCAAGTCCCCTTTATCCCATACGCAAACAACCTACTTACTCGGGTCTGTGTTTCTGTCACTCACGCCACCACCATAAGCAAATCATAAGCATATTGCAAACCCTACAGCGGGAGTCCCTCACGCTTGCGCGACACAGAGAGCATCATAGGACAGCACCAATAATAAAACATACAACTCAAACCAATCATGATCATCAAATAGCCATTAGGACAAAACAGATCTACTCAAACATCATAGGATAGCCATACATCATTGGGAAATAATATATAGTGTTGAGCACCATGTTTAAGTAGAGATTACAGCAGGTAAGAGAGAGGTTACACCGCTGCATAGAGGGGGAAGAGTTGGTGATGATGGTGGTGAAGTTGTTGGTGAAGATGGCGGTGATGATGATGGCCCTTGGTGGCACTCCGGCGCCACCAGAAGCAAGGGGGAGAGAGCCCCCCTCCTTCTTCTTCCTTGACCTCCTCCCTAGATGGGAGAAGGGTTTCCCCTCTGGTCCTTGGCTCCCATGGCATGGGAGGGGCGAGAGCCCCTCCGAGATTGGATCTGTCTCTCTGTCTCTCTCTGTTTTTGCGTTCTCCTCTGGCTCTGTTTCACCGTTATGTATATATATGGAGATCCGTAACTCCGATTGGCCTGAAACCTTCACCGTGATTTTTTTCCAAATATTAGCTTTCTTGCGGCAAAAGAAGAGTGTCAACCGCCTTACGGTGGGCTCACGAGGGTAGGGGTGCCCCTGCCTCATGACCACCTTGGGCACTGGTTCGCGTTGATTTTCCTTCCGAATTTTCCATATTTTCCAAAAATAAGCTCCGTCCGTTTTTAACCCGTTTGGACTCCGTTTGATATGGATATTCTACGAAACCAAAAACATGCAACAGACAGGAACTGGCACTGGGCACTGGATCAATATGTTAGTCCCAAAAATAATATAAAAAGTTGCCAAAAAGTATATGAAAGTTGAATAATATTGGCATGGAACAATCAAAAATTATAGATACGACGGAGATGTATCACAGTGCCACAAATAAGTTGCACTATCATTATCAACTCTGCATCTTTTAGCTTCAATACTATGAATATGTGTATCTTCACTATAGAGATTCAAAAAGAATAGACCACTCTTTAAGGGTGCATGACCATAAAAGATATTACTCATATAAATAGAACAACCGTTATTCTCTGATTTAAATGAATAACCGTCTCGCATTAAACAAGATCCAGATATAATGTTCATGCTCAACGCTGGCACCAAATAACAATTATTTAGGTCTAAAACTAATCCCGGAGGTAGATGTACAGGTAGCGTGCCGACCGCGATCAGATCGACTTTGCAACCATTTCCCACGTGCATCATCACATCGTCCTTTGCTAATCTTCGCTTAATCTGTAGTCCCTATTTCGAGTTGCAAATATTAGCAACAGAACTAGTATCAAATACCCACGCACTACAGCGAGAATTAGTAAGGTACACATCAATAACATGTATATCACATATACCTTTGTTCACCTTGCCATCCTTCTTACCCGCCAAATACTTGGGGCAGTTCCGCTTCCAGTGACCAGTCAACTTGCAGTAGAAGCACTCAGTCTCAGGCTTAGGTCCAGACTTGGGTTTCTTCTCCTGAACAGCAACTTGTTTGTCGTTCTTCTTGAAGTTTCCCTTCTTCTTCCCTTTGCCTTTTTTCTTGAAACTGGTGGTCTTCTTGACCATCAACACTTGATGCTCCTTCTTGATTTCTACCTCCGCAGCCTTTAGCATTGCGAAGAGCTCGGGAATCGTCTTACCCATCCCTTGCATGTTATAGTTCATCACGAAGCTCTTGTAGCTTGGTGGCAGTGATTGAAGAATTCTGTCAATAACACTATCATCCGGAAGATTAACTCCCAGTTGAATCAAGTGATTGTTATACCTAGACATTCTGAGTAAATGCTCACTGACAGAACTATTCTCCTCCATCTTGCAGCTATAGAACTTATTGGAGACTTCATATCTATCAATCCGGGCATTTGCTTAAAATATTAACTTCAACTCCTGGAACATCTCATATGCTCCATGACGTTCAAAACATCGTTGAAGTACCGGTTCTAAGACGTAAAGCATGGCACAGTGAACTATCGAGTAGTCATCAGCTTTGCTCTGCCAGACGTTCATAACATCTGGTGTTGCTCCTACAGCAGGTTTGGCACCTAGCGGTGCTTCCAGGACGTAATTCTTCTGTGCAACAATGAGGATAATCCTCAAGTTACGGACCCAATCCGTGTAATGGCTAGCATCATCTTTCAACTTTGCTTTCTCAAGGAACACATTAAAATTTAACGGAACAACAGCACGGGCCATCTATCTACAACAACATAGACATGCAAAATACTATCAGGTACTAATTTCATGATAAATTAAAGTTCAGTTAATCAAATTATTAAAGAACTCCCACTTAGATAGACATCCATCTAATCATCTAAGTGATTACATGATCCATATCAACTAAACCATGTCCGATCATCACGTGAGATGGAGTAGTTTTCAATGGTGAACATCACTATGTTGATCATATCTTCTATATGATTCATGCTCGACCTTTCGGTCTCTAGTGTTCTGAGGCTATATCTGCATATGCTAGGCTTGTCAAGTTTAACCCGAGTATTCTGCATGTGCAAAACTGGCTTGCACCCGTTGTATGTGAACGTAGAGCTTATCACACCCGATCATCACATGGTGTCTCGGCACAATGAACTTTCGCAACGGTGCATACTCAGGGAGAACACTTGTACCTTGAAATTTAGTGAGAGATCATCTTATAGTGCTACCGTCGATCTAAGCAAAATAAGATGCATAAAAGATAAACATCACATGCAATCAATATAAGTGATATGATATGGCCATCATCATCTTGTGCTTGTGATCTCCATCTTCGAAGCACCGTCATGATCATCATCATCACCGGCGCGACACCTTGATCTCCATCATAGCATCGTTGTCGTCTCGCCAAATATTGCTTCTACGACTATCGCTACCGCTTAGTGATAAAGTGAAGCCATTACAGGGCGATTGCATTGCATACGATAAAGCGACAACCATATGGCTCCTGCCAGTTGCGGATAACTCGGTTACAAAACATGATCATCTCATACAATAAAATATAGCATCATGTCTTGACCATATCACATCACAACATGCCCTGCAAAAACAAGTTAGACATCCTCTACTTTGTTGTTGCAAGTTTTACGTGGCTACTATGGGCTGAGCAAGAACCATTCTTACCTACGCATCAAAACCACAACGATAGTTTTTCAAGTTAGTGTTGTTTTAACCTTCTCAAGGACCGGGCATAGCCACACTCGATTCAACTAAAGTTGGAGAAACTGACACCCGCCAGCCAGCTGTGTGCAAAGCATGTCGGTAGAACCAGTCTCGTGTAAGCGTACGCGTAATGTCGGTCCGGGCCGCTTCATCCAACAATACCGCCGAACCAAAGTGTGACATGCTGGTAAGCAGTATGACTTGTATCGTCCACAACTCACTTGTGTTCTACTCGTGCATATAACATCTACGCATAAACCTGGCTCGGATGCCACTGTTGGGGAACATAGTAATTTCAAAATTTTCCTACGCACACACAGGATCATGGTGATGCATAGAAACGAGAGGGGAGAGTGTGTCCACGTACCCTCGTAGACCGAAAGCGGAAGCGTTAGCACAACGCGGTTGATGTAGTTGTACGTCTTCACGATCCGACCGATCCAAGTACCGAACACACGGCACCTCCGAGTTCAGTACATGTTCAGCTTGATGACGTACCACAAACTCCGATCCAGCAGAGCTTCATGGGAGAGTTTCATCAGCATGACGGCGTGATGATGATGCTACCGACGCAGGGCTTCGCCTAAGCACCGCTATGATATGATTGAGGTGGATTATGGTGGAGGGGGGCACCGCACATGGCTGGGAAAGATTAATAGATCAACTTGTGTGTCTAGAGGTGCCCCCTGCCCCCGTATATAAAGGAGCAAGGGGGAGGCCGGTCAGCCCCTATAGGCGCGCCAGGAGGAGTCCTCCTCCTAGTAGGAGTAGGACTCCCCTCTTTCCTACTCCTACTAGGAGGGGGAAAGGAAGGGGGAGAAGGAGAAGGAAAGGGGGTGCCGCCCCCCTCTCCTAGTCCAATTCGGACCAGAGGGGGAGGGGCACGTGGCCTGCCCTAGGCCAGCCCTCTATCTCTCCACTAAGGCCCATAAGGCCCACTATTTCTCCCGGGGGGTTCCGGTAACCCTCCGGCACTCCGGTTTTCTCCGATATACCGATCTTTACGTCTCGACCATTTCAAGACTCATCGTCATGTCCATGATCATATCCGGGACTCCGAACTACCTTCGGTACATCAAAACACAAAAACTCATAATACCGATCTTCACCTAACTTTAAGTGTGCGAACCCTACGGGTTCGAGAACTATGTAGACATGACCGAGACACCTCTCCGGTCAATAACCAATAGCGGAACCTGGATGCTCATATTGGCTCCTACATATTCTACAAAGATTGTTATCAGTCAAACCACATAACAACATATGTTGTTCCCTTTGTCATCGGTGTGTTACTTGCCCGAGATTCGATCGTCGGTATCTCAATACCTAGTTCAATATCGTTACTGGCAAGTCTCTTTACTCGTTCCGTAATACATCATCTCGCAACTAACTCATTAGTTACAATTCTTGCAAGGCTTATAGTGGTGTGCATTGCCGAGTGGGCCCAGAGATACCTCTCCGACAACCGGAGTGACAAATCCTAATCGTGATCTATGCCAACTCAACAAGTACCATTGGAGACACCTGTAGAGCACCTTTATAATCACCCAGTTATGTTGTGACGTTTGGTAGCACACAAAGTGTTCCTCCGGTAATCGGGAGTTGCATAACCTCATAGTCATAGGAACATGTATGAGTCATGAAGAAAGCAATAGCAGTAAACTAAACGATCAAGTGCTAAGCTAATGGAATGGGTCAAGTCAATCACATCATTCTCCTAATGATGTGATCCCGTTAATCAAATGACAACTCATGTCTATGGTTAGGAAACTTAACCATCTTTGATTAATGAGCTAGTCAAGTAGAGGCATACTAGTGACACTCTATCTGTCTATGTATTCACACATGTACTAAGTTTCCGATTAATACAATTCTAGCATGAATAATAAACATTTATCATGATATAAGGAAATAAATAATAACTTTATTATTGCCTCTAGGGCATATTTCCTTCAGAGACTACATGCAAGACCCTCTTACCTACACAAACAAATAAGAACCTCGCAACCAACGCGATAAAGGGGTTGTCAATCCCTTCACGGTCACTTACGAGAGTGAGATCTGATAGAGATAATAATTATAATAATAAGATAAATATTTTTGGTATTTTTATGATATAGATTGAAAGTAAAGATTGCAAAATAAAATAGATTGGAAACTTATATGATAAAAGATAGACTCGGGGGCCATAGGTTTCAATAGTGGCTTCTCTCAAGATAGCATAAGTATTATGGTGGGTGAACAAATTACTGTCGAGCAATTGATAGAAAAGTGCATAATTATGAGAATATCTAGGCATGATCATGTATATAGGCATCACGTCCACGACAAGTAGACCGAAATGATTCTGCATCTACTACTATTACTCCACACATCGACCGCTATCCAGCATGCATCTAGAGTATTAAGTTCATAAGAACAGAGTAACGCATTAGGTAAGATGACATGATGTAGAGGGATAAACTCAAGCAATATGATATAAACCCCATCTTTTTATCCTCGATGGCAATAATACAATATATGTCGTTTCCCTTTCTGTCACTGGGATCGAGCACCGCAAGATTGAACCCAAGCTAAGCACTTCTCCCATTGCAAGAAAGATCATTCTAGTAGGCCAAACCAAACTGATAATTCGAAGAGACTTGCAAAGATAACCAATCATACATAAAAGATTTCAGAGAATAATCAAATATTGCTCATAGATAAACTTGATCATAAACCCACAATTCATCGGATCTCGACAAACACACCGCAAAAAGAGTTACATCAAATAGATCTCCAAGAAGATCTAGGAGAACATTGTATTGAGATCCAGAGAGAGAGAAGAAGCCATCTAGCTAATAACTATGGACCCGAAGGTCTATGGTAAACTACTCACACATCATCGAAGAGGCTATGGTGTTGATGTAGAAGCCCTCCGTGATCGATTCCCCCTCCGGCAGAGCTCCGGAAAAGGCCCCAAGATGGGATCTCTTGGGTACAGAAGGTTGCGGCGGTGGAAATAGGGTTTTGTGGTGCTCCTGGATGTTTTCGGGGTATATGGAGATATATATATATATATATATATACATATATATATAGGAGGAAGAAGTAGTTTGGTGGAGCTGCGAGGGGCCCACGAGGGTGGGGGCGCGCCTAGGGGGCAGGCACGCCCTCCTGCCTCGTGGCCACCTCGTTTCTTTGTTGGCGTCTACTCCAAGTCCCCTGGATCACGTTTGTTCCAAAGATAACTCTCCCAAAGGTTCATTCCGTTTGGATTCCGTTTGATATTCCTTTTCTGCGAAACACTGAAATAGGCAAAAAAACAGCAATTTGCACTGGGCCTTGGGTTAGTAGGTTAGTCCCAAAAATAATATAAAAGTGTATAAATAAGCCCATTAACATCCAAAACAGATAATATAGTAGCATGGAACAATCAAAATTATAGATACATTGGAGATGTATCAGCGACACAAGCTCAAGATGATCTTCCACCACAAGACCACAAGAAAAAGGGCAAGGACAAGCTTCAAGAGGAGATTGATTCATTTGAAGAAGCTCCTAAGGCCTTGGTCAAGTGGGTTCCCAAGACTAAATCAAGTACGACTACAACTCCAAGGGTTCCCATCAAGATGATGTGGAACCCGAAGAAGAAGAACTAGAGAGTTCTTGAGGGTGACTCCGCCAACCTACTTCACTCATATCATCTTGGCAAGGACAAGTGCAAACAACTTCCACATCTTGCACTAGTTCAAGGAGTCACAAACCCTCTTGTTGGTAAGACAAGGGACAAGGTAACCTAATTCTTTCATGGACATCATCTTGTGTGAACATCACTCTATGTCTATGGATATTCTTGTTTGTTCCTTGTGGGACTAACCCGTGTAGGTATTGAAAGTGCAACTCACTCCAATGGATTGCTCCAAATGATCTACATCAACATTGCGAATGTACATCTTCAACATCTACATGAAGTCATCATCGACAAAACCCAAGGTTAGTTCATCCCTCTTAGGGGGGATATCACATCTAGGGGGAGCTTTACTCTAACAATTGAGCTAAAGCAACTCTAATGGTGTGAACACAACAATGCTTTATGGAAAAGTGGTAACCCCACTTGAGCTTAAACGATTAGTATGACCTATGATTAAATGTTCTCATTTGACTCCTAAGTCAATATACTCATATATAGATGACCTAGTCATTGCCAATTGCTTGATAGATGCTAGAGTGTTTGTGCATGCTTTGCCAAATATTTCATTTGAAATTTTATTGTGTGAGCATGTTGATTGCATATTTTACTTATTCGAGGACATCCATTTGTTGCTTTGATTGGTTGGCTCTTTTTATTTTGCCAAATGGATGGACAAGAATGCCTAAGAACTTCCTCTAGCTGTCTATGCTTTTCTCGTTTCAAACTCTATTCATGCTACATCACAAAGTTTGATCAAGTCAGATTCGAACCACTCTGTGTGAGGAGCACTCGGAGTCCCAGATTCATCATAGACTTAAACTTCCAAAGCCTCTATGTGCATTTTGGTCTGACCGATCCATCCACTTCAGTCACGCTGAGTTCATTGAGTTGATCTAGGTTTTCAATCTCGGTGCAACCGATTTGAACTTTTCGGTCACACCAAGTTGCAGTAACCGCTTGTGATTCTACATCTTGGTGCCACGGAGTTGTTCCACTCGGTCACACCAACAGGGTCAGGATATATAAACCCACAGGTGAGATTTTGGAAATTTCTTCAAAACTCATCAGCCCGCGCGTGTCCTGCTCTGCCGCCTCGGGTCTCCGGATCGTCTTCTCGTTGCCAGTGACCTCTCTCCGCTGGTTTCCATCGTCGTCAATGGGATTCAACCCCACCGTTGCCGCTGTAGCAAACTCACCGCCGAACTAGGGTATGAGTTTGATGTTTTGTGCTAATTCCTTACTATGATTCTTAGCATAATGCAATGCCATGTTCCTTACCACGTATGAAATCAATCTATCCAGAGAAAACTTCCTTTAGGTTAGGTTTGATTCGAAAATTCAGGGTTAGGTTTCCGCCGAACTCATCTCGGACCGACCGAGTTGTGGAAATCGGTCTCACCGATTTGGCTTAGTCCATTGCACTTGCACTTTTCGGTCTGACCGAAAGTTGCAAATCGGTGCGACCGAGTTCAATTTCTCTGTGAAACCCTAGCAATCTCGGAGCCACCGAACCGTGACTCGGTTTGACCGAGTTCACTAGTTTAGAATCCAAAAGTTGCTTTGGTACCACCGAGTTTAACAAATCGGTAGCTCCAAAATGCTTTCTGTGGAGAACTAAAACTAAGTTTTTGACTCATCAGTTTTGCAAAAACTCTGCACTTTGTGATGCTCATCCACTCTACCTCATCTATATCTATTCACAGGGTCTGCTGTCAGTTTGCTTGCCAGAATGTCTGACCAGAGCGATAGCCAGAACAAATCAGAAGAGCAAGTGCACATGAGTGAGGGCACTAGTCCCTCAAGTAGCTATGATGAGGATAGCAGGAGCACTTACCCTTGAGACTAGAATTTGAGGATAACATTGTTGTGATGAATGAGGATGATCCCACATCTGTGCAAGCACAAGAAAAAAGAGAAAAGGCAAAGGCTGAGAAGGCTGCAAAGATGCCAAGTGTTGAGGAGGCATCTCAAGTTTTTCTGAAGTCAAAACAAGATGAGCTTGCATATCTAATTCAAGCAACTTTGAGGATTGAGATGGGCTTGGCCACCCTGACTCGGAATCAGGAGAGCTTGGAGAGGATCATTGAGACCAAATTCTATGATCTTGATCTAAAAGTAACAGAGATGCAGACAGCTGTTGAGCAGCTTCAGGAGGAAGCAGAGGAGAAGAAAGGAAAGGCTACCACAGATGCTTTTTAGCAAGTGCCTAGAGGTCAGAGGTATGCTACAGTGCCCGTGGCTGACACTAGAGCAACTACTTCAGCACCAG
Source organism: Triticum aestivum (assembly GCF_018294505.1). Classification (NCBI taxonomy): domain Eukaryota; kingdom Viridiplantae; phylum Streptophyta; class Magnoliopsida; order Poales; family Poaceae; genus Triticum; species Triticum aestivum. The sequence goes on from NC_057800.1 coordinate 606,133,067, forward strand.
CAGCAACCGCTTCAGTGCCACCTCCAGTTGCCACTCCACCAGCTCCAACAACATCTACTGATGCCTTCGTCCTTGGAGTCCTCTCTACACCACCTCCTGAAGACCAAGCCTAGAGAGACGCATAACACTATGCATTTTTAAACTTTTTGGTAACTTGTTGACAAAGAGGGAGAAATGTATAGATCATAGGCTTCCAGAGAGAGTGTTTTGCTTCTTTGTCTCTCTTGCTATTTGCTTGATACTTTTGTGTGTGCTTGTTTGATACTCTTTATGTCTGTGTGTGAGATACTTGTATGATCATGTGTTTGATCATATTCGGATTTAATGTTTGCTTGGATGATATTATCTCTTATATCTCATATATGCTCATTCACTTTGCTTGGTGATGAGTGCATGTTTTAATGCCTATCATTTTGAGCTCTCCACCAAGATGTATGTGACATGGAAGAGTAACCCACAATCCTAATCGATTATGCATTTGCATTCAAAAGAAAATTTTAAATAATGCACAAATTTAGGGGGTGCTCTTGCTTATCACATACTTCTCAAAGCGATGATGTATTTCAATCTTATTATCCTATGTCGAAGCTTTGATCTATATGTTGTCATCAATTACCAAAAACGAAGAGATTGAAAGTGCAACTATCCCTGGGTGGTTTTGGTAATTCCTAACAACATATAGCTCATTGAACTAATGCTTTTTCAAGATGATCATTTCAGAAAGTTCAATGGCTGGCATGGCATGGATTAGGAATGTGGACCCCTCAAAATGCTAAGCACACACATTGGCTCAAGCTCAAGCTCTACATTTTCATTTTAGTGATCCGAGATCACATTGAGTCCATAGGAAAAGCCAATACTATTAAAAGGGGATGAAGTGTTGCTTAATGGCTTGCTTGCTCAAAATGCTTAGTGATATGCTCCAAAAGCCCTCAACCACTTTCTCATATCCACATATGTCCCAAACCAAAAGTCAAACTCGGCCCCACCGGTTTGATCTATCCGGCGCCACCGAGTTCAGTTGACATAGCCACTGCCAGAAACCCTAGTCACTTAGGTCTCACCGATAGGGATCTCGGTCTCACCGAGATGGGATTGCAAACTCTCGGTTTCCCTTCGTAACATTTCGGTCCAACCGAGATGAGCGATCGGTCCCACCGAGTTTGCAATGCAAACTCTCAGTTTCCCTTTCGTAATGTTTTGGTCTCAACGAAATGAGCGATTCGGTCCCACCAAGTTTGCCTGGCCAACTCTTTGGTTAGCTTATTACCAAAATCGGTCCCACCGAATTTGTGTAATCAGTCTCACCAAGATTACGTTATGCCCTAACCCTAATTAAATCGGTCTCGCCGAGTTGACATGTTGGTCCCACCGAAAATCCTAACGTTCACATTTTGAACTAAATCGTTCTGACTGAGTTTCTTGATTCGGTCCCACCGAGTTTGGCAAATTGTGTGTAATGGTTAGATTTTGTGTGGAGGCTATATATACCCCTCCACCCACTCTTCATTTGGGGAGAGAGCCATCAAAATGTGCCTACACTTCCAGCATTCATTTTCTGAGAGAGAACCACCTACTCATGTGTTGAGACCAAGATATTCCATTCCAACCATATGAATCTTGATCTGTAGCCTTCCCTAAGTTGCTTTCCACTCAAATCATCTTTCCACCAAATCCAAATCCGTGACAGAGAGTTGAGTGTTGGGGAGACTATCATTTAAAGCACAAGAGCAATGAGCTCATCATTAACACACCATCTATTACCTTTTGGAGAGTGGTGTCTCCTAGATTGGTTAGGTGTCACTTGGGAGCCTTCGTCAAGATTGTGGAGTTCAACCAAGGAGTTTGTACTGGTAAGGAGATCGCCTACTTCGTGAAGATCTACCCTAGTGAGGCAAGTCCTTCGTGGGCGATGGCCATGGTGGATAGACAAGGTTGCTTCTTCATGGACCCTTTGTGGGTGGAGCCCTCTGTGGACTTGCGCAACTATTACCCTTTGTGGGTTGAAGTCTCCATCAACGTGGATGTACGATAGCACCACCTATCGGAACCACGCCAAAACCTCTGTGTCTACATTGCGTTTGCTCCCTCCAAACTCCTCCCTTTACCTTCATGTGCAATGTTTTACATTCCGCTGCTATACTCTTAGACTTGCATGTGTAGGTTGATTGCTTGACTTGTGCTAAGTTGCTAAAATCTGCGAAGACTTAAAATTGGGAAAATGATAGATTTTTATTTGGTCAAGTAGTCTAACCACCACCCCCCCTCTAGGCATACTTTCGATCCTACAAATGGACCACCTTTGAAGAAGATATGGGTGCCCAAGAGTTTTCTTGAGAATCTTTCTATGAATGTCATCGTGACACCACCTGGGAAGAAGACAAACCCCAGACCAAAGGCTTCATATGGTCCAAAGGCTTCATACAGATAGAGGACCCACCAGGGTCACCCTAATGCCAATGTTTTGCAGAGAAACCATACTCAGACTTATGAATAAGAGTGTGTTTCATCAAACCGCTATGCTCATAAAACCAAGAATTTTTTGCATATTCTTATGAGTATTATTCACCTCCTGCAAGGCTATTTGCTAGGGCTCCAAAGCCAAAATTCTCAGATACTGCACTTAGACTCATTGCTTCTAAGCCACCCCTAAAGAGGTGGGTGATTAAGAATAGTTAACCTTCTTTTGCAGGGAAAGGTCTCCAACCGAAAATCAAAGGCTTCTGATGCTTATGCTAGGGACCTAAAACATCTTGTGGGACACAAGATAAAATGTCAAAATAGTCTCACTATGTATTTTGTCCCAGGGTTTCTTGACAATCATCCTATCTACCCTAACAAGGACCTAAAGTTTGATAGTATGCTTGTTCGTCAAATGTTTATGCTTCACACTTCTCTTTGTGAAGCCTATCCCCCAAACTGCACTGTAGGGTACGTCTCCAAAGGCTACTGAGTGGATTATGCACAGTGGATGCACTAACCATATGACTGGTGATCGAAGTCTTCTTATGGATTCAACCCTACGTCCGTCTATCGAAAGTCACATCACATTTGCTGACACTGGTAAAAGCAAGGTATTGGGCCTAGGTAGAGTTGCAATCTCAAAGGATCAGCACATGGACAAAGTGATGCTTATTGAATCCCTTGGTTTAAACTTAATGTCTGTCTCAATGCTTTGTGATCTGAACATGATTGTTATATTTGGAAAATATCATTGCCTTGTGCTTATGGATTCTGACAAATCTCTAGTCTTCGAAGGGTATCGAAAAGACGATCTGTATATGGTAGATTTCTCTGCAGGACCATAGCTTGCCGTATGTCTTCTAGCAAAAGCTTCAGAGTGCTGGCTCTGGCATTGGAGGCTAGGGCATGCAAGCATGAGGAATTTGCACACTCTCGCGAAGAAGAAGCATGTCATTGGCATCGAGGGCATCAAGTTCAAGAAGGATCATTTGTGTGGTGCCTGCGAAGTCGGAAAGATGACTAGGGCCAAGCATCCCTCGAAGACAATCATGATGACAACACGTCCCTTCGAGCTGCTTCACATGGACTTATTTGGCCCTACTCACTACTCCACCCTTACTACCACTACATGCCTCTATAGTTTCATCATTATTGATGATTACTCGAGATATACATGGGTGCACATAATTCTCTACCAGACTGAAGTGCAGGATGTCTTCAGACGATTCACCAGTCGTGCCATGACCAACTATGGCATCAAGAACAAGCACATCAGAAGTGACAACGGCATAGAATTCAAGAACACCAGCCTTGACACTTATCTTGATACATTGGGCATCACACATGAGTTCTTTGCTCCATATACACCTCAGCAAAATGGCATCATGGAGCGCAAGAACAGAACCCTCATTAAGATGGCACATACGATGCTTGATGAGTACAAGACCCCAAGGAAATTCTGGCCTAAAGCCACTGAAACTGCTTTCCACATCATCAATCATGTTTATATTCACAAGTTCCTAAAGAAGACATCATATGAGCTCCTAACTGGTAAGAAGCCAAACGTCAGCTATTTCAGAGTCTTTGGTGCTAGGTGCTGGATCAAGGATCCACATCACACTTCAAAATTTGCACCGAAAGCACATGAAGGTTTTATGGTTGGTTACAGAAAGGATTCGCACTCCTACAGGGTCTTCAACCTCTTTCACTACAAAGTGGTTGAAACTGTGGACGTGCGGTTCGATGAGACTAATGGCTCGCAAAGAGAGCACCTGCCAAATGTGCTAGATGAAGCTACACCAAGTGAATCTATCAAGCTAATGGGTACTGGAGAAATCATACCTATAGAGGAATAGGCTGAAGAGGAAATTATCATTTCTGCACCTAATCGGCATGAAGTCACTGCTCAGCCTGAGGCCAATGCTGAAGATGAAGACAATGATCAACAAGGCCAAAATCTTCATCCAGTTCATCCTCGTTTTGCAAATGAAGTCCAAATTGAGAAGATAATTGATAGCATCAATGCACCTGGTCCACTCACGCGTTCAAGAGCTACACAGCTAGCAAATTTATGTGGGTAATTTGCATTTGTCTCTATATCTGATCCCAAGAAAGTTGATGAAGCCTTCATGGAATCTGAATGGATTCAAGTTATGCAAGAAGTGCTTCAACAGTTTGAGCTAAACAATGTATGGGAGCTAGTAAAGAGTCCTGATCCTCGCAAGCACAACATCATCGGCACCAAATGGATCTATCGTAACAAACAAGATGAGCATGGTCAAGTTGTGAGAAACAAAGCTCGTCTTGTTGCTCAAGGTTACACACAAGTTGAAGGGATTGACTTCGTTGAAACCTTTGCTCCTGTGGCTAGGCTTGAAGCCATTCGCATTCTGCTAGCATATGCCAAACACAACAACATTCTTCTGTACCAAATGGATGTAAAGAGTGCCTTCCTCAATGGCAAAATTGAAGAAGTGTACGTTGCACAACCACCTAGTTTTGAAGACCCAAAGCGTCCTGACATGGTATACCAGCTCAACAAGGCACTGTATGGTCTCAAACAAGCACCTCGCGCTTGGTATGACACACTCAAAGACTTCCTGAAGAACAAAGGCTTCAAACCTGGTTCTCTAGATCCCACTCTCTTCACGAAGACATATGATGGTGAACTGTTTGTATGCCAAATCTATGTGGATGACATTATCTTCGGCTGCTGTCATAGAATTGACACGGCAGATGTCCTAGAGCAAGGACTTAGTCGTAGGGCCATCACACTAGGAAGCTTAAAGGGGTTAATCGGGACAAAGGACACACGGGAGAGTTTTTATACTAGTTCGGCCCCTTACGATGAAGGTAAAAGCCTACGTCTAGTTGGGATTGGTATTGCTGAGGTTTCGATCTCCAAGAGGCTCAACTCACCGGCTTGGTTATCGACTTGGTTGTTTCTTGTCCTAAACTTCCACCGGGTCGTCCCCCTATATACACGGGTTGACGCATGGTTGCCTATAGAGTCCCGGCTGGCTCATAATCGTGTCCGGCTCGGTGACTTCCTTTACATGCCTTTCTTTACAAGTCTTTCCTTACATACAACGGTTTACAGTATCAGGCCTTAAGCCGGCCCCAGGCCTTTGGGCCTTCTAGACATTTAGTAAACTATCATCTTGAATGTTTATCAGGCTTCTTATGTAACCCGCCATTAGGGTTGACCCGGCCCCTCCTGGGCGGGTCATATTGGTAGTAATATCCCCAACATTAGGCCCCAGGTTGACTTCGAACTTTGTTCTTTGTCAATCTTCAATACTTAGGTGGAATCCATCCTCTGTCTGAAAACTTCTGTAACCCACTGTGACATCATCTTCTGAAAACACAAAAAACTTTCATGATGTCATCTTCTGAAAACACAAAAAACTTTCATGATGTCATCTTCCAACGGATATTTCATTTTTTTAATGCCTTCCGAGAATCGAGGTGTTCGTTTATTTGGATAGTCGTTATTCGGGTCTCCTTGATTTTCGCGCTCGCCTGTTCGCGCACTCCCTTATAAATAGGTACGACTTAGGTCTTTTTCATTCTCCTCCTTCGGTCGTCTTCCTCCTCTCGTTGTTTCTCTGCCGCTCGAGCTCTGCCGCCGCCACCGCCGCAGATCTCCTCATCTTCTTCACCTCAAGCCGCTGCATCGACCTGACTTGACCAGCGAAACGCAACAAACCTCCGCAGTAGCCCTGCATCTGTAAGTCCCTTTCCTTCTCTGCCTTAGATCTGCATTACGGCTTCTCGAGTTCGTCGGTGTTCGTCACAGACTTTTGGTAGATTTCACCTCCGATGCCCTTTCCTGATCGTCCGATAGTGTAGAACTGTTGCGGTAGTTGTTTGGCATTCATTTTAGATAGCAGTAGATCTCTTTCTCCTGTATAGATGCTTTGTTAGCTGATAAACTCATCTGTACTGGAGTTTTAGGTCTAGAATATTTTCTTTTTGGGACAGCCATTTGATCCAAAATAGTAATGATAGCCTGGTGAAACTTGTTTATGACAACACTTAGCTAAATCTGTTTCTGAGAAAATCTGTAGTCATGGCGGCTTACCACTCCGGCTTTCTTTTCCTTATATGTCATTAGCCCTTACTTTAAGCCGTCATTACTTGTTTTACAACTTCAACCTTTAATTGTAAATTGAACCGGCATGTTGTTTTTCCTTTTTCAGTCCCTTACACATCATGCCATCAAAGACACCCACCGTCTGTAACTGGGTCCCCTCATCCATAATTGAGGAATGGTTAAAAGAGTTCTTCCTCATTGGGTTTCTGCCTTCAAAAACTGTCATGTCTTATCGTGCTCCTGGCCCAGAGGAAGAACGCCCCAATCCAAAAGACGGAGAAGTGATTGTCTTCACTGACAACATGAACCATGGCTTCTCACCGCCCGTTCAAAATTCTTCAGAGAGGTCCTTCATTTTTTTCAAACTCCATCCTCAAGACCTTGGACCCAATTCCATATCTAATATTTGTAATTTCCAAGTGCTTTGTGAGGTGTATCTTCAGCCAGAGCCGACCGTAGAGCTGTTTAGAGAGTACTTTTATCTGAACCGACAGAACGAATGCACCAACGGTCCTAGCTTAGAACTTGGAGGCATCTCAATTCAGCGCCGTCAGGGTGCTGTCTTCCCTCTCATAGTTTTACCAAGTCACCCAAAGGACTGGAACCAAACTTGGTTTTACTGTCAGGATATCTCTCCAGCAAACGAGAAGCCGGTGTCGGGTTACCGCCCCGGTCGTCTTGACTCCAAGTTTACCCTTCCGGATAAACTCACTGTTGCTGAACGCAAGAGGCTGCTTCCATCCATCAGAAAAATCAACGCTTTGTTGGGGAACAGTTTAACCGGAGTAGATCTGACCCGCTACTGGATCTCATGGCGGGTTATTCCATTAAGCCGTTGATCAAAACTGTTGTATGAATACGGTGGAGGCCCGGACGACTCTCTTCGTAACAGCCCAGTTGAACTGACCAAAGAAGACATTGTTTCAATGTCAAACCTTTTGGTGAATGGGAAATATGAAGACTGCAGCATTGTTGGGTTAAATCCCTTCTGCAAGCTTAACCCGGTACTAGAAGTAAGTATATTCTGATCTCTTTTCCTTTGTGTTTTCCCAGCTATACTACTTTAGCACTGATCTTTCTTCTTGTATTTGCAGGCCAATTCTGACTTTTGGAAGGTGAAATATGACCACAAGACTGCCAAGAAGGCGAAAGCCGCTGCCATGAACACCAAGAAGACGACCCGGAGAATGAAGAAGAAGAAGAAAGCCACTGTTGAAGATTTAATGAAACTTGATGACACATCTGACTCGGAGGTAGCCCTTGATTCTCTTGGCCAATTTTTTAACAATCTTATTGACGCTAATCCTTACCAGGATGACACTAGGGCCAGTCAGGCCGGGGAAGCAGAGGTAACTATCATTTCCTCCGACTCAGAGCCCTTACCAAGACACAAAGTTCGACGAGTGATCCGTAAAGTAAGGTTTTCTAACCCCTTAGCTCACTTGGATCCCAACTTTCATTTGAAAAAGCAGCAACATGAAAGCCGCTGTGAAGTTGAGATTGAAGATGAACCGGCTGTCGTCCTTCAACAAACCCCTCGGAAACGCCCGAACGAGGTTTACTTATTACTGTCCTTAACTTGTTTTAATGAATCCTGCTCCTTGTATTTCTTTTAACTCCTTTCTTTTACCTTTTCAGGAGGTGTCTCGTTCCTCAGGCGACTCATCACAAACACAATTTCCGGCTTTCAAGACTGCTCCTGGGTAATCAGAAATCATCTTTTCTTCTGGGTTGATCAATTGTATCTTGATGCTGACTACCCTGCAATATTTTTATCTTAGCGGCTAGGCTAAATCCAATATTTTTATCTTAGCGGCCAGACTTTTACCTCTGAATCTTTGCCTGATATTGATAGAAACAAAAACTTCACCTATAGTCCCCAAGGACCGGTTTATGTTGACCATCAATGAATCGGTACTTTAGAATTTAAAATCATCTTCAAAATACTTAATCCTCTGGTTTAACCTTGATAAATGTGCTAAACTGCGTACATTAGCCCCCAAGTGCCAAGTGTTGTTACTTTGTAAGGGACTTGGGACTTTAAATATGTTTGTAGAGTCGTAAAAATTTGATTTGGCATACATTAGCCCCCAAGTGTCAAGTGGTTTACTAGTAAAGTACTTTGAGACTTGAATCTTGAATTTGGATATTTGAATTTGAAACTAAGTCTTGACTTAATCGGACGTTTTCACAGAATGCCTTGTCGGAATTGAACTCTCAATTGTCGGATGCAAAGACCCGGCTAGCAAGTCAAGAGTCCGAAATCAAATCTTCCACTTCCAAACTACAAATGAGCCTTTCTGCAACGGAAAATTTGAAGACCAGCTTTGCTACCAAGGAGAAGGCTTGGGAAAATGAGAAAACACTCCTGACCCGACGAACTGAGACAGCCGAAACAGCTCTAAAAGAAATTGCAACAGAGCTGAACAGTTTGAAGGGCCGGGTGTCTCAGATGGTCGCTGCTATCTTTTGTAAGCTGCCTGATTTGACCTTTCATATAATTTTTGCCAAACCGGAATATGATCCGCCAACTTACTCTGTTAAAAATATATGCAGGTCCGCGAAGTAAAAATCTGAGCCAAGACCCATTGATTAAACTGAAAGCAGTATACACCTTGGTTGAACAATTGTATATTGGTGCACAACGGTCTCTGGCCGCTATCTCTCTTGCAAATCAAGGACCCAACCGGCTTAGCGATGTCCTGAAGAAGTTGTCCATCCTTCCGTCTAGATTCCAAGAAGTAAAATGCTCCTGCGCGCGAGCCGGAGCTTTGGCTGCCCTAAGCCGCTCCAAAGCTTGGGTGCCAGACCTAGAGCCGGCGGACGTAGCAAGAGGTTACCTTACTGTGAAGGAGGACAGGTCTCCGTTTGATCAGGATGATTTCATAGCATGTGTACGCGAAGTCCGGCCTCAGGCGACCAGTCTTGGAGATGACACCAATGTTGACAAGTACGAGTCGGGTTTTGATAGTGAAAATAAGAAGATGGCCACTCCTTCATACAAAGTAGCAGATCTGATCCCACCAGTGAGAGAGGATACCTTTGCCCCGGAATTTGACCCGGTCGGCCTGATTGACGATGAAGCCGAATTTGTCGCCATGAACGGCTTTGATTGGTCAAAATCCAACTTCCAGCAAACAGAAGGTGGTGAACCGGCGAGGGAGGGACGATGATCATCTTCATAGGCTTATAAAGCCTTGTAATAACTTAGTTGCTAAAACATCGCATGTTTGCTTATGCCGTCGTGCATAAAATACTTCTATGTGAATCTGCTTCCAGATGTCAATGTATGCATTGTTTAATGTTTGTCTCTGTGATATTTGAACTATGTTCCTGTGAATACAAGAAAAAGACTTGCAAGGCGGTTTAGAACCAAACGGGCTTAAACACCCTAATTTATAGCCAATATATTTACCTCAATAAAAAACAGAGACAAATATAAAGAAAGGATAAGGGTTAAAACTAATTCTTGAGTTAACGCAGCGGGTAAGCGCACATAAGTAAGAACCATACCTTGTCCTTGTTGATCCTTAGATTACCGGTTTTAATAATCTGGGTGGTGAACTTGATAATTCAATATGTATGAAATGTTAATATTTCTTGAATACTCAATGATCATTATATCTTAGTAGATCGTACCTTTGGATCCTTAAGCCACCGGCTTGAAAAACCCGGGCGGCTGTGTTGTTCAATAATTGAGTCGGTGAAGAAAACCAGGCTATCTTATTTGTAATATTGAAACAACAAAAGCTAAAAGGCAAGCAACATATAATAAACATAATTTTAACTCTGTATTCAAAAGGCTGGGGGTTTCTGATTCGAATACGATCAGTAAACCAGACCAAAGGGGTTAAGCTAAGGTTCGAATACGACCATATAGCCCCCAGTGGCTTTGGCGTTGCACCGATCAAGAGGGTACCGACAGCTATGTTCTCTTTGGTTCGAATACGACCTATGTTTGAACAGGAAGCCCCCAAATGACCTTGAGAGGTTTTTAACGACCCTAATTCGAATATGATCCAAGTCGGACTCAAATGGGGTTAAGTTGTGATTCGGATACGATCAAGAAGCCCCCAAGTGAGTTTGGCCTTGAGCCGATCAAGAGGGTTATGACAGCTATGTTCTCTTTGGTTCGAATACGACCTATGTTTGAACAGGAAGCCCCCAAATGACCTTGAGATTTGCAGCTAGATTCGGATACGATCATAGGCCGGACCAAAAAGGTTAAACTTGATTCAGATATGATCAGCTCCTTAATAGTCATTTGTAAGTAAGAAATAATAAAGATGTATAGTCTGAAAAGAAAAGAGACCGATGGTCTTACTTTATTGCTTATCATAGTATATACAATGTGAACGTATGTACATGTTGAAAGCCGGTGGCTTAGGTGTAATATGGCCGAAGTTGAGCAATGTTCCATGGCCGGCGGGTCTCCTCTTCTGACTTACGTGAGTCTGCATGCTCTCGAACGTCAACGAGGTAGTATGACCCATTGTTTAATTTTTTACTGACCACAAAGGGTCCCTCCCAAGGTGGGGATAACTTGTGTGCATCTGAAAGATCCTGGATGAGCTGGAGCACCAAGTCGCCTTCCTGAAAAGTCCTGGACTTAACCTGGCGGCTGCGATAAGGATGCAGGTCATGTTGATAAATTGTTGACCGTGCCGCTGCTAAGTCCCTTTCTTCATCCAGCAAGTCAAGCGCATCCTGTCTGGCTTTTTCATTGTTAGCTTCAACATAATCCGCCACACGGGGCGAGTCATGACGGATGTCACTAGGCAACACTGCTTCTGCTTCGTAAACCATGAAGAAGGGTGTGTAACCCGTAGACCTGTTGGGCGTAGTATTGATGCTCCATAACACTGAGGGTAATTCCTCTACCCAACAACCTGGCGTTCGCTGTAAAGGAACCATAAGCCGGGGTTTTAGCCCTTTCAGAATTTCCTGATTGGCTCTCTCAGCTTGACCATTGGATTGAGGATGAGCTACAGAAGAAACATCAAGCCAGATGTGCTCTCACTGACAAAACTCTTCCATAGCCCCTTGGGACAGATTAGTGCCATTATCTGTGATAATACTGTGTGGAAAACCGAAACGGAAGATTACTTTTTTCATGAACTGAACCGTCGTGGCTACATCACACTTACTCACAGGCTCCGCCTCAACCCATTTGGTGAACTTATCAACTGCCACCAAGAGATGTGTCTTTTAATCCTTAGACCTTTTGAAAGGTCCCACCATGTCAAGCCCCCAGACCGCAAACGGCCAAGTGATTGGGATCATCCGGAGCTCTTGAGTTGGCACATGCGCTTGTCGTGCAAATTTTTGACATCCTTCACATCTACTGACCAGATCTTCTGCACCAGTGTGAGCCGTCAACCAGTAAAAACCATGACGAAACGCTTTGGCCACTAAACGATAGGACAGCACCAATAATAAAACATACAACTCAAACCAATCATGATCATCAAATAGCCATTAGGACAAAACAAATCTACTCAAACATCATAGGATAGCCATACATCATTGGGAAATAATATATAGTGTTGAGCACCATGTTTAAGTAGAGATTACAGCAGGTAAGAGAGAGGTTACACCGCTGCATAGAGGGGGAAGAGTTGGTGATGATGGTGGTGAAGTTGTTGGTGAAGATGGCGGTGATGATGATGGCCCTTGGTGGCACTCCGGCGCCACCAGAAGCAAGGGGGAGAGAGCCCCCCTCCTTCTTCTTCCTTGACCTCCTCCCTAGATGGGAGAAGGGTTTCCCCTCTGGTCCTTGGCTCCCATGGCATGGGAGGGGCGAGAGCCCCTCCGAGATTGGATCTGTCTCTCTGTCTCTCTCTGTTTTTGCGTTCTCCTCTGGCTCTGTTTCACCGTTATGTATATATATGGAGATCCGTAACTCCGATTGGCCTGAAACCTTCACCGTGATTTTTTTCCAAATATTAGCTTTCTTGCGGCAAAAGAAGAGTGTCAACCGCCTTACGGTGGGCTCACGAGGGTAGGGGCGCCCCTGCCTCATGACCACCTTGGGCACTGGTTCGCGTTGATTTTCCTTCCGAATTTTCCATATTTTCCAAAAATAAGCTCCGTCCGTTTTTAACCCGTTTGGACTCCGTTTGATATGGATATTCTACGAAACCAAAAACATGCAACAGACAGGAACTGGCACTGGGCACTGGATCAATATGTTAGTCCCAAAAATAATATAAAAAGTTGCCAAAAAGTATATGAAAGTTGAATAATATTGGCATGGAACAATCAAAAATTATAGATACGACGGAGATGTATCACAGTGCCACAAATAAGTTGCACTATCATTATCAACTCTGCATCTTTTAGCTTCAATACTATGAATATGTGTATCTTCACTATAGAGATTCAAAAAGAATAGACCACTCTTTAAGGGTGCATGACCATAAAAGATATTACTCATATAAATAGAACAACCGTTATTCTCTGATTTAAATGAATAACCGTCTCGCATTAAACAAGATCCAGATATAATGTTCATGCTCAATGCTGGCACCAAATAACAATTATTTAGGTCTAAAACTAATCCCGGAGGTAGATGTACAGGTAGCGTGCCGACCGCGATCAGATCGACTTTGCAACCATTTCCCACGTGCATCATCACATCGTCCTTTGCTAATCTTCGCTTAATCTGTAGTCCCTATTTCGAGTTGCAAATATTAGCAACAGAACTAGTATCAAATACCCACGCACTACAGCGAGAATTAGTAAGGTACACATCAATAACATGTATATCACATATACCTTTGTTCACCTTGCCATCCTTCTTACCCGCCAAATACTTGGGGCAGTTCCGCTTCCAGTGACCAGTCAACTTGCAGTAGAAGCACTCAGTCTCAGGCTTAGGTCCAGACTTGGGTTTCTTCTCCTGAACAGCAACTTGTTTGTCGTTCTTCTTGAAGTTTCCCTTCTTCTTCCCTTTGCCTTTTTTCTTGAAACTGGTGGTCTTCTTGACCATCAACACTTGATGCTCCTTCTTGATTTCTACCTCCGCAGCCTTTAGCATTGCGAAGAGCTCGGGAATCGTCTTACTCATCCCTTGCATGTTATAGTTCATCACGAAGCTCTTGTAGCTTGGTGGCAGTGATTGAAGAATTCTGTCAATAACACTATCATCCGGAAGATTAACTCCCAGTTGAATCAAGTGATTGTTATACCTAGACATTCTGAGTAAATGCTCACTGACAGAACTATTCTCCTCCATCTTGCAGCTATAGAACTTATTGGAGACTTCATATCTATCAATCCGGGCATTTGCTTAAAATATTAACTTCAACTCCTGGAACATCTCATATGCTCCATGACGTTCAAAACATCGTTGAAGTACCGGTTCTAAGACGTAAAGCATGGCACAGTGAACTATCGAGTAGTCATCAGCTTTGCTCTGCCAGACGTTCATAACATCTGGTGTTGCTCCTACAGCAGGTTTGGCACCTAGCGGTGCTTCCAGGACGTAATTCTTCTGTGCAACAATGAGGATAATCCTCAAGTTACGGACCCAATCCGTGTAATGGCTAGCATCATCTTTCAACTTTGCTTTCTCAAGGAACACATTAAAATTTAACGGAACAACAGCACGGGCCATCTATCTACAACAACATAGACATGCAAAATACTATCAGGTACTAATTTCATGATAAATTAAAGTTCAGTTAATCAAATTATTAAAGAACTCCCACTTAGATAGACATCCATCTAATCATCTAAGTGATTACATGATCCATATCAACTAAACCATGTCCGATCATCACGTGAGATGGAGTAGTTTTCAATGGTGAACATCACTATGTTGATCATATCTTCTATATGATTCATGCTCGACCTTTCGGTCTCTAGTGTTCTGAGGCTATATCTGCATATGCTAGGCTTGTCAAGTTTAACCCGAGTATTCTGCATGTGCAAAACTGGCTTGCACCCGTTGTATGTGAACGTAGAGCTTATCACACCCGATCATCACATGGTGTCTCGGCACAATGAACTTTCGCAACGGTGCATACTCAGGGAGAACACTTGTACCTTGAAATTTAGTGAGAGATCATCTTATAATGCTACCGTCGATCTAAGCAAAATAAGATGCATAAAAGATAAACATCACATGCAATCAATATAAGTGATATGATATGGCCATCATCATCTTGTGCTTGTGATCTCCATCTTCGAAGCACCGTCATGATCATCATCATCACCGGCGCGACACCTTGATCTCCATCATAGCATCGTTGTCGTCTCGCCAAATATTGCTTCTACGACTATCGCTACCGCTTAGTGATAAAGTGAAGCCATTACAGGGCGATTGCATTGCATACGATAAAGCGACAACCATATGGCTCCTGCCAGTTGCGGATAACTCGGTTACAAAACATGATCATCTCATACAATAAAATATAGCATCATGTCTTGACCATATCACATCACAACATGCCCTGCAAAAACAAGTTAGACATCCTCTACTTTGTTGTTGCAAGTTTTACGTGGCTACTATGGGCTGAGCAAGAACCGTTCTTACCTACGCATCAAAACCACAACGATAGTTTTTCAAGTTAGTGTTGTTTTAACCTTCTCAAGGACCGGGCATAGCCACACTCGATTCAACTAAAGTTGGAGAAACTGACACCCGCCAGCCAGCTGTGTGCAAAGCACGTCGGTAGAACCAGTCTCGTGTAAGCGTACGCGTAATGTCGGTCCGGGCCGCTTCATCCAACAATACCGCCGAACCAAAGTGTGACATGCTGGTAAGCAGTATGACTTGTATCGTCCACAACTCACTTGTGTTCTACTCGTGCATATAACATCTACGCATAAACCTGGCTCGGATGCCACTGTTGGGGAACATAGTAATTTCAAAATTTTCCTACGCACACACAGGATCATGGTGATGCATAGCAACGAGAGGGGAGAGTGTGTCCACGTACCCTCGTAGACCGAAAGCGGAAGCGTTAGCACAACGCGGTTGATGTAGTCGTACGTCTTCACGATCCGACCGATCCAAGTACCGAACACACGGCACCTCCGAGTTCAGTACATGTTCAGCTTGATGACGTACCACAAACTCCGATCCAGCAGAGCTTCATGGGAGAGTTTCATCAGCATGACGGCGTGATGATGATGCTACCGACGCAGGGCTTCGCCTAAGCACCGCTATGATATGATCGAGGTGGATTATGGTGGAGGGGGGCACCGCACATGGCTGGGAAAGATTAATAGATCAACTTGTGTGTCTAGAGGTGCCCCCTGCCCCCGTATATAAAGGAGCAAGGGGGAGGCCGGTCAGCCCCTGTAGGCGCGCCAGGAGGAGTCCTCCTCCTAGTAGGAGTAGGACTCCCCTCTTTCCTACTCCTACTAGGAGGGGGAAAGGAAGGGGGAGAAGGAGAAGGAAAGGGGGTGCCGCCCCCCTCTCCTAGTCCAATTCGGACCAGAGGGGGAGGGGCACGTGGCCTGCCCTAGGCCAGCCCTCTATCTCTCCACTAAGGCCCATAAGGCCCACTATTTCTCCCGGGGGGTTCCGGTAACCCTCCGGCACTCCGGTTTTCTCCGAAACCACCCGGAACACTTCCGGTGTCCGAATATAGTCGTCCAATATACCGATCTTTACGTCTCGACCATTTCAAGACTCATCGTCATGTCCATGATCATATCCGGGACTCCGAACTACCTTCGGTACATCAAAACACAAAAACTCATAATACCGATCTTCACCTAACTTTAAGTGTGCGAACCCTACGGGTTCGAGAACTATGTAGACATGACCGAGACACCTCTCCAATCAATAACCAATAGCGGAACCTGGATGCTCATATTGGCTCCTACATATTCTACAAAGATTGTTATCAGTCAAACCACATAACAACATATGTTGTTCCCTTTGTCATCGGTGTGTTACTTGCCCGAGATTCGATCGTCGGTATCTCAATACCTAGTTCAATATCGTTACCGGCAAGTCTCTTTACTCGTTCCGTAATACATCATCTCGCAACTAACTCATTAGTTACAATTCTTGCAAGGCTTATAGTGATGTGCATTGCCGAGTGGGCCCAGAGATACCTCTCCGACAACCGGAGTGACAAATCCTAATCGTGATCTATGCCAACTCAACAAGTACCATTGGAGACACCTGTAGAGCACCTTTATAATCACCCAGTTATGTTGTGACGTTTGGTAGCACACAAAGTGTTCCTCCGGTAATCGGGAGTTGCATAACCTCATAGTCATAGGAACATGTATGAGTCATGAAGAAAGCAATAGCAGTAAACTAAACGATCAAGTGCTAAGCTAATGGAATGGGTCAAGTCAATCACATCATTCTCCTAATGATGTGATCCCGTTAATCAAATGACAACTCATGTCTATGGTTAGGAAACTTAACCATCTTTGATTAATGAGCTAGTCAAGTAGAGGCATACTAGTGACACTCTATCTGTCTATGTATTCACACATGTACTAAGTTTCCGATTAATACAATTCTAGCATGAATAATAAACATTTATCATGATATAAGGAAATAAATAATAACTTTATTATTGCCTCTAGGGCATATTTCCTTCAGAGACTACATGCAAGACCCTCTTACCTACACAAACAAATAAGAACCTCGCAACCAACGCGATAAAGGGGTTGTCAATCCCTTCACGGTCACTTACGAGAGTGAGATCTGATAGAGATAATAATTATAATAATAAGATAAATATTTTTGGTATTTTTATGATATAGATTGAAAGTAAAGATTGCAAAATAAAATAGATTGGAAACTTATATGATAAAAGATAGACTCGGGGGCCATAGGTTTCAATAGTGGCTTCTCTCAAGATAGCATAAGTATTATGGTGGGTGAACAAATTACTGTCGAGCAATTGATAGAAAAGTGCATAATTATGAGAATATCTAGGCATGATCATGTATATAGGCATCACGTCCACGACAAGTAGACCGAAATGATTCTGCATCTACTACTATTACTCCACACATCGACCGCTATCCAGCATGCATCTAGAGTATTAAGTTCATAAGAACAGAGTAACGCATTAGGTAAGATGACATGATGTAGAGGGATAAACTCAAGCAATATGATATAAACCCCATCTTTTTATCCTCGATGGCAATAATACAATATATGTCGTTTCCCTTTCTGTCACTGGGATCGAGCACCGCAAGATTGAACCCAAGCTAAGCACTTCTCCCATTGCAAGAAAGATCAATCTAGTAGGCCAAACCAAACTGATAATTCGAAGAGACTTGCAAAGATAACCAATCATACATAAAAGATTTCAGAGAATAATCAAATATTGTTCATAGATAAACTTGATCATAAACCCACAATTCATCGGATCTCGACAAACACACCGCAAAAAGAGTTACATCAAATAGATCTCCAAGAAGATCTAGGAGAACATTGTATTGAGATCCAGAGAGAGAGAAGAAGCCATCTAGCTAATAACTATGGACCCGAAGGTCTATGGTAAACTACTCACACATCATCGAAGAGGCTATGGTGTTGATGTAGAAGCCCTCCGTGATCGATTCCCCCTCCGGCAGAGCTCCGGAAAAGGCCCCAAGATGGGATCTCTTGGGTACAGAAGGTTGCGGCGGTGGAAATAGGGTTTTGTGGTGCTCCTAGATGTTTTCGGGGTATATGGAGATATATATATATATATATATATACATATATATATAGGAGGAAGAAGTAGTTTGGTGGAGCTGCGAGGGGCCCACGAGGGTGGGGGCGCGCCTAGGGGGCAGGCACGCCCTCCTGCCTCGTGGCCACCTCGTTTCTTTGTTGGCGTCTACTCCAAGTCCCCTGGATCACGTTTGTTCCAAAGATAACTCTCCCAAAGGTTCATTCCGTTTGGATTCCGTTTGATATTCCTTTTCTGCGAAACACTGAAATAGGCAAAAAAACAGCAATTTGCACTGGGCCTTGGGTTAGTAGGTTAGTCCCAAAAATAATATAAAAGTGTATAAATAAGCCCATTAACATCCAAAACAGATAATATAGTAGCATGGAACAATCAAAATTATAGATACATTGGAGATGTATCAGCGACACAAGCTCAAGATGATCTTCCACCACAAGACCACAAGAAAAAGGGCAAGGACAAGCTTCAAGAGGAGATTGATTCATTTGAAGAAGCTCCTAAGGCCTTGGTCAAGTGGGTTCCCAAGACTAAATCAAGTACGACTACAACTCCAAGGGTTCCCATCAAGATGATGTGGAACCCGAAGAAGAAGAACTAGAGAGTTCTTGAGGGTGACTCCGCCAACCTACTTCACTCATATCATCTTGGCAAGGACAAGTGCAAACAATTTCCACATCTTGCACTAGTTCAAGGAGTCACAAACCCTCTTGTTGGTAAGACAAGGGACAAGGTAACCTAATTCTTTCATGGACATCATCTTGTGTGAACATCACTCTATGTCTATGGATATTCTTGTTTGTTCCTTGTGGGACTAACCCGTGTAGGTATTGAAAGTGCAACTCACTCCAATGGATTGCTCCAAATGATCTACATCAACATTGCGAATGTACATCTTCAACATCTACATGAAGTCATCATCGACAAAACCCAAGGTTAGTTCATCCCTCTTAGGGGGGATATCACATCTAGGGGGAGCTTTACTCTAACAATTGAGCTAAAGCAACTCTAATGGTGTGAACACAACAATGCTTTATGGAAAAGTGGTAACCCCACTTGAGCTTAAACGATTAGTATGACCTATGATTAAATGTTCTCATTTGACTCCTAAGTCAATATACTCATATATAGATGACCTAGTCATTGCCAATTGCTTGATAGATGCTAGAGTGTTTGTGCATGCTTTGCCAAATATTTCATTTGAAATTTTATTGTGTGAGCATGTTGATTGCATATTTTACTCATTCGAGGACATCCATTTGTTGCTTTGATTGGTTGGCTCTTTTTATTTTGCCAAATGGATGGACAAGAATGCCTAAGAACTTCCTCTAGCTATCTATGCTTTTCTCGTTTCAAACTCTATTCATGCTACATCACAAAGTTTGATCAAGTCAGATTCGAACCACTCTGTGTGAGGAGCACTCGGAGTCCCAGATTCATCATAGACTTAAACTTCCAAAGCCTCTATGTGCATTTTGGTCTGACCGATCCATCCACTTCAGTCACGCTGAGTTCATTGAGTTGATCTAGGTTTTCAATCTCGGTGCAACCGATTTGAACTTTTCGGTCACACCAAGTTGCAGTAACCGCTTGTGATTCTGCATCTTGGTGCCACCGAGTTGTTCCACTCGGTCACACCAACAGGGTCAGGATATATAAACCCACATGTGAGATTTTGGAAATTTCTTCAAAACTCATCAGCCCGCGCGTGTCCTGCTCTGCCGCCTCGGGTCTCCGGATCGTCTTCTCGTTGCCAGTGACCTCTCTCCGCTGGTTTCCATCGTCGTCAATGGGATTCAACCCCACCGTTGCCGCCGTAGCGAACTCACCGCCGAACTAGGGTATGAGTTTGATGTTTTGTGCTAATTCCTTACTATGATTCTTAGCATAATGCAATGCCATGTTCTTTACCACGTATGAAATCAATCTATCCAGAGAAAACTTCCTTTAGGTTAGGTTTGATTCGAAAATTCAGGGTTAGGTTTCCGCCGAACTCATCTCGGACCGACCGAGTTGTGGAAATCGGTCTCACCGATTTGGCTTAGGCCATTGCACTTGCACTTTTCGGTCTGACCGAAAGTTGCAAATCGGTGCGACCGAGTTCAATTTCTCTGTGAAACCCTAGCAATCTCGGAGCCACCGAACCGTGACTCGGTTTGACCGAGTTCACTAGTTTAGAATCCAAAAGTTGCTTTGGTACCACCGAGTTTAACAAATCGGTAGCTCCAAAATGCTTTCTGTGGAGAACTAAAACTAAGTTTTTGACTCATCAGTTTTGCAAAAACTCTGCACTTTGTGATGCTCATCCACTCTACCTCATCTATATCTATTCACAGGGTCTGCTGTCAGTTTGCTTGCCAGAATGTCTGACCAGAGCGATAGCCAGAACAAATCAGAAGAGCAAGTGCACATGAGTGAGGGCACTAGTCCCTCAAGTAGCTATGATGAGGATAGCAGGAGCACTTACCCTTGAGACTAGAATTTGAGGATAACATTGTTGTGATGAATGAGGATGATCCCACATCTGTGCAAGCACAAGAAAAAAGAGAAAAGGCAAAGGCTGAGAAGGCTGCAAAGATGCCAAGTGTTGAGGAGGCATCTCAAGTTTTTCTGAAGTCAAAACAAGATGAGCTTGCATATCTAATTCAAGCAACTTTGAGGATTGAGATGGGCTTGGCCACCCTGACTCGGAATCAGGAGAGCTTGGAGAGGATCATTGAGACCAAATTCTATGATCTTGATCTAAAAGTAACAGAGATGCAGACAGCTGTTGAGCAGCTTCAGGAGGAAGCAGAGGAGAAGAAAGGAAAGGCTACCACAGATGCTTTTTAGCGAGTGCCTAGAGGTCAGAGGTATGCTACAGTGCCCGTGGCTGACACTAGAGCAACTACTTCAGCACCAGCAGCAACCGCTTCAGTGCCACCTCCAGTTGCCACTCCACCAGCTCCAACAACATCTACTGATGCCTTCGTCCTTGGAGTCCTCTCTACACCACCTCCTGAAGACCAAGCCTAGAGAGACGCATAACACTATGCATTTTTAAACTTTTTGGTAACTTGTTGCCAAAGAGGGAGAAATGTATAGATCATAGGCTTCCAGAGAGAGTGTTTTGCTTCTTTGTCTCTCTTGCTATTTGCTTGATACTTTTGTGTGTGCTTGTTTGATACTCTTTATGTCTGTGTGTGAGATACTTGTATGATCATGTGTTTGATCATATTCGGATTTAATGTTTGCTTGGATGATATTATCTCTTATATCTCATATATGCTCATTCACTTTGCTTGGTGATGAGTGCATGTTTTAATGCCTATCATTTTGAGCGCTCCACCAAGATGTATGTGACATGGAAGAGTAACCCACAATCCTAATCGATTATGCATTTGCATTCAAAAGAAAATTTTAAATAATGCACAAATTTAGGGGGTGCTCTTGCTTATCACATACTTCTCAAAGCGATGATGTATTTCAATCTTATTATCCTATGTCGAAGCTTTGATCTATATGTTGTCATCAATTACCAAAAACGAAGAGATTGAAAGTGCAACTATCCCTGGGTGGTTTTGGTAATTCCTAACAACATATAGCTCATTGAACTAATGCTTTTTCAAGATGATCATTTCAGAAAGTTCAATGGCTGGCATGGCATGGATTAGGAATGTGGACCCCTCAAAATGCTAAGCACACACATTGGCTCAAGCTCAAGCTCTACATTTTCATTTTAGTGATCCGAGATCACATTGAGTCCATAGGAAAAGCCAATACTATTAAAAGGGGATGAAGTGTTGCTTAATGGCTTGCTTGCTCAAAATGCTTAGTGATATGCTCCAAAAGCCCTCAACCACTTTCTCATATCCACATATGTCCCAAACCAAAAGTCAAACTCGGCCCCACCGGTTTGATCTATCCGGCGCCACCGAGTTCAGTTGACATAGCCACTGCCAGAAACCCTAGTCACTTAGGTCTCACCGATAGGGATCTCGGTCTCACCGAGATGGGATTGCAAACTCTCGGTTTCCCTTCGTAACATTTCGGTCCAACCGAGATGAGCGATCGGTCCCACCGAGTTTGCAATGCAAACTCTCAGTTTCCCTTTCATAATGTTTTGGTCTCAACGAAATGAGCGATTCGGTCCCACCTAGTTTGCCTGGCCAACTCTTTGGTTAGCTTATTACCAAAATCGGTCCCACCGAATTTGTGTAATCAGTCTCACCGAGATTACGTTATGCCCTAACCCTAATTAAATCGGTCTCGCCGAGTTGACATGTTGGTCCCACCGAAAATCCTAACGTTCACATTTTGAACTAAATCGTTCCGACTGAGTTTCTTGATTCGGTCCCACCGAGTTTGGCAAATTGTGTGTAATGGTTAGATTTTGTGTGGAGGCTATATATACCCCTCCACCCACTCTTCATTTGGGGAGAGAGCCATCAAAATGTGCCTACACTTCCAGCATTCATTTTCTGAGAGAGAACCACCTACTCATGTGTTGAGACCAAGATATTCCATTCCAACCATATGAATCTTGATCTGTGGCCTTCCCTAAGTTGCTTTCCACTCAAATCATCTTTCCACCAAATCCAAATCCGTGACAGAGAGTTGAGTGTTGGGGAGACTATCATTTAAAGCACAAGAGCAATGAGCTCATCATTAACACACCATCTATTACCTTTTGGAGAGTGGTGTCTCCTAGATTGGTTAGGTGTCA
Source organism: Triticum aestivum (assembly GCF_018294505.1). Lineage (NCBI taxonomy): Eukaryota > Viridiplantae > Streptophyta > Magnoliopsida > Poales > Poaceae > Triticum > Triticum aestivum. The sequence goes on from NC_057800.1 coordinate 606,155,991, forward strand.
CTTGGGAGCCTTCGTCAAGATTGTGGAGTTCAACCAAGGAGTTTGTACAGGTAAGGAGATCGCCTACTTCGTGAAGATCTACCCTAGTGAGGCAAGTCCTTCGTGGGCGATGGCCATGGTGGATAGACAAGGTTGCTTCTTCATGGACCCTTCGTGGGTGGAGCCCTCTGTGGACTTGCGCAACTATTACCCTTTGTGGGTTGAAGTCTCCATCAACGTGGATGTACGATAGCACCACCTATCGGAACCACGCCAAAATCTCTGTGTCTACATTGCGTTTGCTCCCTCCAAACTCCTCCCTTTACCTTCATGTGCAATGTTTTACATTCCGCTGCTATACTCTTAGACTTGCATGTGTAGGTTGATTGCTTGACTTGTGCTAAGTTGCTAAAATCTGCAAAGACTTAAAATTGGGAAAATGATAGATTTTTATTTGGTCAAGTAGTCTAACCACCACCCCCCCTCTAGGCATACTTTCGATCCTACAAATGGACCACCTTTGAAGAAGATATGGGTGCCCAAGAGTTTTCTTGAGAATCTTTCTATGAATGTCATCGTGACACCACCTGGGAAGAAGACAAACCCCAGACCAAAGGCTTCATATGGTCCAAAGGCTTCATACAGATAGAGGACCCACCAGGGTCACCCTAATGCCAATGTTTTGCAGAGAAACCATACTCAGACTTATGAATAAGAGTGTGTTTCATCAAACCGCTATGCTCATAAAACCAAGAATTTTTTGCATATTCTTATGAGTATTATTCACCTCCTGCAAGGCTATTTGCTAGGGCTCCAAAGCCAAAATTCTCAGATACTGCACTTAGACTCATTGCTTCTAAGCCACCCCTAAAGAGGTGGGTGATTAAGAATAGTTAACCTTCTTTTGCAGGGAAAGGTCTCCAACCGAAAATCAAAGGCTTCTGATGCTTATGCTAGGGACCTAAAACATCTTGTGGGACACAAGATAAAATGTCAAAATAGTCTCACTATGTATTTTGTCCCAGGGTTTCTTGACAATCATCCTATCTACCCTAACAAGGACCTAAAGTTTGATAGTATGCTTGTTCGTCAAATGTTTATGCTTCACACTTCTCTTTGTGAAGCCTATCCCCCAAACTGCACTGTAGGGTACGTCTCCAAAGGCTACTGAGTGGATTATGCACAGTGGATGCACTAACCATATGACTGGTGATCGAAGTCTTCTTATGGATTCAACCCTACGTCCGTCTATCGAAAGTCACATCACATTTGCTGACACTGGTAAAAGCAAGGTATTGGGCCTAGGTAGAGTTGCAATCTCAAAGGATCAGCACATGGACAAAGTGATGCTTATTGAATCCCTTGGTTTAAACTTAATGTCTGTCTCAATGCTTTGTGATCTGAACATGATTGTTATATTTGGAAAATATCATTGCCTTGTGCTTATGGATTCTGACAAATCTCTAGTCTTCGAAGGGTATCGAAAAGACGATCTGTATATGGTAGATTTCTCTGCAGGACCATAGCTTGCCGTATGTCTTCTAGCAAAAGCTTCAGAGTGCTGGCTCTGGCATTGGAGGCTAGGGCATGCAAGCATGAGGAATTTGCACACTCTCGCGAAGAAGAAGCATGTCATTGGCATCGAGGGCATCAAGTTCAAGAAGGATCATTTGTGTGGTGCCTGCGAAGTCGGAAAGATGACTAGGGCCAAGCATCCCTCGAAGACAATCATGACGACAACACGTCCCTTCGAGCTGCTTCACATGGACTTATTTGGCCCTACTCACTACTCCACCCTTACTACCACTACATGCCTCTATAGTTTCATCATTATTGATGATTACTCGAGATATACATGGGTGCACATAATTCTCTACCAGACTGAAGTGCAGGATGTCTTCAGACGATTCACCAGTCGTGCCATGACCAACTATGGCATCAAGAACAAGCACATCAGAAGTGACAACGGCATAGAATTCAAGAACACCAGCCTCGACACTTATCTTGATACATTGGGCATCACACATGAGTTCTTTGCTCCATATAAACCTCAGCAAAATGGCATCATGGAGCGCAAGAACAGAACCCTCATTAAGATGGCACATACGTTGCTTGATGAGTACAAGACCCCAAGGAAATTCTGGCCTGAAGCCACTGAAACTGCTTTCCACATCATCAATCATGTTTATATTCACAAGTTCCTAAAGAAGACATCATATGAGCTCCTAACTGGTAAGAAGCCAAACGTCAGCTATTTCAGAGTCTTTGGTGCTAGGTGCTGGATCAAGGATCCACATCACACTTCAAAATTTGCACCGAAAGCACATGAAGGTTTTATGGTTGGTTACAGAAAGGATTCGCACTCCTACAGGGTCTTCAACCTCTTTCACTACAAAGTGGTTGAAACTGTGGACGTGCGGTTCGATGAGACTAATGGCTCGCAAAGAGAGCACCTGCCAAATGTGCTAGATGAAGCTACACCAAGTGAATCTATCAAGCTAATGGGTACTGGAGAAATCATACCTATAGAGGAATAGGCTGAAGAGGAAATTATCATTTCTGCACCTAATCGGCATGAAGTCACTGCTCAGCCTGAGGCCAATGCTGAAGATGAAGACAATGATCAACAAGGCCAAAATCTTCGTCCAGTTCATCCTCGTTTTGCAAATGAAGTCCAAATTGAGAAGATAATTGATAGCATCAATGCACCTGGTCCACTCACGCGTTCAAGAGCTACACAGCTAGCAAATTTATGTGGGTAATTTGCATTTGTCTCTATATCTGATCCCAAGAAAGTTGATGAAGCCTTCATGGAATCTGAATGGATTCAAGTTATGCAAGAAGTGCTTCAACAGTTTGAGCTAAACAATGTATGGGAGCTAGTAAAGAGTCCTGATCCTCGCAAGCACAACATCATCGGCACCAAATGGATCTATCGTAACAAACAAGATGAGCATGGTCAAGTTGTGAGAAACAAAGCTCGTCTTGTTGCTCAAGGTTACACACAAGTTGAAGGGATTGACTTCGTTGAAACCTTTGCTCCTGTGGCTAGGCTTGAAGCCATTCGCGTTCTGCTAGCATATGCCAAACACAACAACATTCTTCTGTACCAAATGGATGTAAAGAGTGCCTTCCTCAATGGCAAAATTGAAGAAGTGTACGTTGCACAACCACCTAGTTTTGAAGACCCAAAGCGTCCTGACATGGTATACCAGCTCAACAAGGCACTGTATGGTCTCAAACAAGCACCTCGCGCTTGGTATGACACACTCAAAGACTTCCTGAAGAACAAAGGCTTCAAACCTGGTTCTCTAGATCCCACTCTCTTCACGAAGACATATGATGGTGAACTGTTTGTATGCCAAATCTATGTGGATGACATTATCTTCGGCTGCTGTCATAGAATTGACACGGCAGATGTCCTAGAGCAAGGACTTAGTCGTAGGGCCATCACACTAGGAAGCTTAAAGGGGTTAATCGGGACAAAGGACACACGGGAGAGTTTTTATACTAGTTCGGCCCCTTACGATGAAGGTAAAAGCCTACGTCTAGTTGGGATTGGTATTGCTGAGGTTTCGATCTCCAAGAGGCTCAACTCACCGGCTTGGTTATCGACTTGGTTGTTTCTTGTCCTAAACTTCCACCGGGTCGTCCCCCTATATACACGGGTTGACGCATGGTTGCCTATAGAGTCCCGGCTGGCTCATAATCGTGTCCGGCTCGGTGACTTCCTTTACATGCCTTTCTTTACAAGTCTTTCCTTACATACAATGGTTTACAGTATCAGGCCTTAAGCCGGCCCCAGGCCTTTGGGCCTTCTAGACATTTAGTAAACTATCATCTTGAATGTTTATCAGGCTTCTTATGTAACCCGCCATTAGGGTTGACCCGGCCCCTCCTGGGCGGGTCATATTGGTAGTAATATCCCCAACATTAGGCCCCAGGTTGACTTCGAACTTTGTTCTTTGTCAATCTTCAATACTTAGGTGGAATCCATCCTCTGTCTGAAAACTTCTGTAACCCACTGTGACATCATCTTCTGAAAACACAAAAAACTTTCATGATGTCATCTTCTGAAAACACAAAAAACTTTCATGATGTCATCTTCCAACGGATATTTCATTTTTTAATGCCTTCCGAGAATCGAGGTGTTCGTTTATTTGGATAATCGTTATTCGGGTCTCCTTGATTTTCGCGCCCGCCTGTTCGCGCACTCCCTTATAAATAGGTACGACTTAGGTCTTTTTCATTCTCCTCCTTCGGTCATCTTCCTCCTCTCGCTGTTTCTCTGCCGCTCGAGCTCTGCCGCCGCCACCGCCGCAGATCTCCTCATCTTCTTCACCTCAAGACGCTGCATCGACCTGACTTGACCAGCGAAACGCAACAAACCTCCGCAGTAGCCCTGCATCTGTAAGTCCCTTTCCTTCTCTGCCTTAGATCTGCATTACGGCTTCTTGAGTTCATCGGTGTTCGTCACAGACTTTTGGTAGATTTCACCTCCGATGCCCTTTCCTGATCGTCCGATAGTGTAGAACTGTTGCGGTAGTTGTTTGGCATTCATTTTAGATAGCAGTAGATCTCTTTCTCCTGTATAGATGCTTTGTTAGCTGATAAACTCATCTGTACTGGAGTTTTAGGTCTAGAATATTTTCTTTTTGGGACAGCCATTTGATCCAAAATAGTAATGATAGCCTGGTGAAACTTGTTTATGACAACACTTAGCTGAATCTGTTTCTGAGAAAATCTGTAGTCATGGCGGCTTACCACTCCGGCTTTCTTTTCCTTATATGTCATTAGCCCTTACTTTAAGTCGTCATTACTTGTTTTACAACTTCAACCTTTAATTGTAAATTGAACCGGCATGTTGTTTTTCCTTTTTCAGTCCCTTACACATCATGCCATCAAAGACACCCACCGTTTGTAACTGGGTCCCCTCATCCATAACTGAGGAACGGTTAAAAGAGTTCTTCCTCATTGGGTTTCTGCCTTCAAAAACTGTCATGTCTTATCGTGCTCCTGACCCAGAGGAAGAACGCCCCAATCCAAAAGACGGAGAAGTGATTGTCTTCACTGACAACATGAACCATGGCTTCTCACCGCCCGTTCAAAATTCTTCAGAGAGGTCCTTCATTTTTTTCAAACTCCATCCTCAAGACCTTGGACCCAATTCCATATCTAATATTTGTAATTTCCAAGTGCTTTGTGAGGTGTATCTTCAGCCAGAGCCGACCGTAGAGCTGTTTAGAGAGTACTTTTATCTGAACCGACAGAACGAATGCACCAACGGTCCTAGCTTAGAACTTGGAGGCATCTCAATTCAGCGCCGTCAGGGTGCTGTCTTCCCTCTCATAGTTTTACCAAGTCACCCAAAGGACTGGAACCAAACTTGGTTTTACTGTCAGGATATCTCTCCAGCAAACGAGAAGCCGGTGTCGGGTTACCGCCCCGGTCGTCTTGACTCCAAGTTTACCCTTCCGGATAAACTCACTGTTGCTGAACGCAAGAGGCTGCTTCCATCCATCAGAAAAATCAACGCTTTGTTGGGGAACAGTTTAACCGGAGTAGATCTGACCCGCTACTGGATCTCATGGCGGGTTATTCCATTAAGCCGTTGATCAAAACTGTTGTATGAATACGGTGGAGGCCCGGACGACTCTCTTCGTAACAGCCCAGTTGAACTGACCGAAGAAGACATTGTTTCAATGTCAAACCTTTTGGTGAATGGGAAATATGAAGACTGCAGCATTGTTGGGTTAAATCCCTTCTGCAAGCTTAACCCGGTACTAGAAGTAAGTATATTCTGATCTCTTTTCCTTTGTGTTTTCCCAGCTATACTACTTTAGCACTGATCTTTCTTCTTGTATTTGCAGGCCAATTCTGACTTTTGGAAGGTGAAATATGACCACGAGACTGCCAAGAAGGCGAAAGCCGCTGCCATGAACACCAAGAAGACGACCCGGAGAATGAAGAAGAAGAAGAAAGCCACTGTTGAAGATTTAATGAAACTTGATGACACATCTGACTCGGAGGTAGCCCTTGATTCTCTTGGCCAATTTTTTAACAATCTTATTGACGCTAATCCTTACCAGGATGACACTAGGGCCAGTCAGGCCGGGGAAGCAGAGGTAACTATCATTTCCTCCGACTCAGAGCCCTTACCAAGACACAAAGTTCGACGAGTGATCCGTAAAGTAAGGTTTTCTAACCCCTTAGCTCACTTGGATCCCAACTTTCATTTGAAAAAGCAGCAACATGAAAGCCGCTGTGAAGTTGAGATTGAAGATGAACCGGCTGTCGTCCTTCAACAAACCCCTCGGAAACGCCCGAACGAGGTTTACTTATTACTGTCCTTAACTTGTTTTAATGAATCCTGCTCCTTGTATTTCTTTTAACTCCTTTCTTTTACCTTTTCAGGAGGTGTCTCGTTCCTCAGGCGACTCATCACAAACACAATTTCCGGCTTTCAAGACTGCTCCTGGGTAATCAGAAATCAGCTTTTCTTCTGGGTTGATCAATTGTATCTTGATGCTGACTACCCTGCAATATTTTTATCTTAGCGGCTAGGCTAAATCCAATATTTTTATCTTAGCGGCCAGACTTTTACCTCTGAATCTTTGCCTGATATTGATAGAAACAAAAACTTCACCTATAGTCCCCAAGGACCGGTTTATGTTGACCATCAATGAATCGGTACTTTAGAATTTAAAATCATCTTCAAAATACTTAATCCTCTGGTTTAACCTTGATAAATGTGCTAAACTGCGTACATTAGCCCCCAAGTGCCAAGTGTTGTTACTTTGTAAGGGACTTGGGACTTTAAATATGTTTGTAGAGTCATAAAAATTTGATTTGGCATACATTAGCCCCCAAGTGTCAAGTGGTTTACTAGTAAAGTACTTTGAGACTTGAATCTTGAATTTGGATATTTGAATTTGAAACTAAGTCTTGACTTAATCGGACGTTTCACAGAATGCCTTGTCGGAATTGAACTCTCAATTGTCGGATGCAAAGACCCGGCTAGCAAGTCAAGAGTCCGAAATCAAATCTTCCACTTCCAAACTGCAAATGAGCCTTTCTGCAACGGAAAATTTGAAGACCAGCTTTGCTACCAAGGAGAAGGCTTGGGAAAATGAGAAAACACTCCTGACCCGACGAGCTGAGACAGCCGAAACAACTCTGAAAGAAATTTCAACAGAGCTGAACAGTTTGAAGGGCCGGGTGTCTCAGATGGTCGCTGCTATCTTTGGTAAGCTGCCTGATTTGACCTTTCGTATAATTTTTGCCAAACCGGAATATGATCCGCCAACTTACTCTATTAAAAATATATGCAGGTCCGCGAAGTAAAAATCTGAGCCAAGACCCATTGATTAAACTGAAGGCAGTATACACCTTGGTTGAACAATTGTATATTGGTGCACAACGGGCTCTGGCCGCTATCTCTCCTGCAGATCAAGGACCCAACCGGCTTAGCAATGTCCTGAAGAAGCTGTCCATCCTTCCTGCTAGATTCCAAGAAGTAAAACGCTCCTGCGCGCGAGCTGGAGTTTTGACTGCCCTAAGCCGCTCCAAGGCTTGGGTGCCAGACCTAGACCCGGCGGACGTAGCAAGAGGTTACCCTACTGTGAAGGAGGACGGGTCTCCGTTTGATCAGGATGATTTCATAGCGTGTGTACGCGAAGTCCGGCCTCAGGTGACTAGTCTTGGAGATGACACCAATGTTGACAAGTACCAGCCGGGTTTTGATAGTGAAAATAAGAAGATGGCCACTCCTTCATACAAAGTAGCAGATCTGATCCCACCAGTGAGAGAAGATACCTTTGCCCCGGAAATTGACCCGGTCGGCCTGATTGACGACGAAGCCGAATTTGTCGCCATGAACGGCTTTGATTGGTCAAAATCCAACTTCCAGCAAACAGAAGGTGGTGAACCGGCGAGGGAGGGACGATGATCATCTTCATAGGCTTATAAAGCCTTGTAATAACTTAGTTGCTAAAACACCGCATGTTTGCTTATGCCGTCGTGCATAAAATACTTCTATGTGAATCTGCTTCCAGATGTCAATGTATGCATCGTTTAATGTTTGTCTCTGCGATATTTGAACTATGTTCCTGTGAATACAAGAAAAAGACTGGCAAGGCGGTTTAGAACCAAACGGGCTTAAACACCCTAATTTACAGCCAATATATTTACCTCAATAAAAAACAGAGACAAATATAAAGAAAGGATAAGGGTTAATACTAATTCTTGAGTCAACCCAGCGGGTAAGCGCGTATAAGTAAGAACCATACCTTGTCCTTGTTGATCCTTAGATCGCCGGTTTTAATAATCCGGGTGGTGAACTTGATAATTCAATATGTATGAAAAGTTAATACTTCTTGAATACTCAATGATCATCATATCTTAGTAGCTCGTACCTTTGGATCCTTGAGCCACCGGCTTGAATAACCCGGGCGGCTGTGTTGTTCAATAATTGAGCCGGTGAAGAAAACCAGGCTATCTTATTTGTAATATTGAAACAACAAAAGCTAAAAGGCAAGCAACAGATAATAAACATAATTTTAACTCTGTATTCAAAAGGCTGGGGGTTTCTGATTCGAATACGATCAGTAAACCGGACCAAAGGGGTTAAGCTAAGGTTCGAATACGACCATATAGCCCCCAGTGGCTTTGGCGTTGCGCCGATCAAGAGGGTACCGACAGCTATGTTCTCTTTGGTTCGAATACGACCTATGTTTGAACAGGAAGCCCCCAAATGACCTTGAGAGGTTTTTAACGACCCTGATTCGAATATGATCCAAGTCAGACTCAAAAGGGGTTAAGCTGTGATTCAGATACGATCAAGAAGCCCCCAAGTGAGTTTGGCCTTGAGCCGATCAAGAGGGTTACGACAGCTATGTTCTCTTTGGTTCGAATACGACCTATGTTTGAACAGGAAGCCCCCAAGTGACCTTGAGATTTGCAGCTAGATTCGGATACGATCATAAGCCGGACCAAAAAGGTTAAACTTGATTCAAATATGATCAGCTCCTTAATAGTCATTTGTAAGTAACAAATAATAAAGATGTATAGTCTGTGAAAAGAAAAGAGACCGATGGTCTTACTTTATTGCTTATCATAGTATATACAACGTGAATGTATGTACATGTTGAGAGCCGGTGGCTCAGGTGTAATATGGCCGAAGTTGAGCAATGTTCCATGGCCGGCGGGTCTCCTCTTCCGACTTACGTGAGTCTGCATGCTCTCGAACGTCAATGAGGTAGTATGACCCATTGTTTAAATTTTTACTGACCACAAAGGGTCCCTCACAAGGTGGGGATAACTTGTGTGCATATGAAAGATCCTGGATGAGCCGGAGCACCAAGTCGCCTTCCTGAAAAGTCCTGGACTTAACCCGGCGGCTGTGATAACGACGCAGGTCCTGTTGATAAATTGCTGACCGTGCCGCTGCTAAGTCCCTTTCTTCATCCAGCAAGTCAAGCGCATCCTGTCTGGCTTTTTCATTGTTAGCTTCAACATAAGCCGCCACACGGGGCGAGTCATGACGGATGTCACTAGGCAACACTGCTTCTGCTCCGTAAACCATGAAGAAGGGTGTGTAACCCGTAGACCTGTTGGGCGTAGTATTGATGCTCCATAACACTGAGGGTAATTCCTCTACCCAACAACCCGGCGTTCGCTGTAAAGGAACCATAAGCCGGGGTTTTAGCCCTTTCAGAATTTCCTGATTGGCTCTCTCAGCTTGACCATTGGATTGAGGATGAGCTACAGAAGAAACATCAAGCCGGATGTGCTCTCGCTGACAAAACTCTTCCATAGCCCCTTGGGACAGATTAGTGCCATTATCTGTGATAATACTGTGTGGAAAACCGAAACGGAAGATTACTTTTTTCATGAACTGAACCGCCGTGGCTGCATCACACTTACTCACAGGCTCCGCCTCAACCCATTTGGTGAACTTATCAACTGCCACCAAGAGATGTGTCTTTTTATCCTTAGACCTTTTGAAAGGTCCCACCATGTCAAGCCCCCAGACCGCAAACGGCCAAGTGATTGGAATCATCCGGAGCTCTTGAGCCGGCACATGCGCTCGTCGTGCAAATTTTTGACATCCATCACATCTACTGACCAGATCTTCTGCATCAGCGTGAGCCGTCAACCAGTAAAAACCATGACGAAACGCTTTGGCCACTAAAGATTTTGACCCGGCGTGATGACCGCAATCGCCTTCATGGATCTCACGAAGGATTTCTTGACCTTCTTCGGGGGAAACACACCGTTGAAACGCTCCAGAAACACTGCGATGAAACAACTCTCCATCCGAAATCGTCATGGACTTAGATCGCCGGGTTATCTGCCGAGCCAGGGTCTCATCTGCTGGCAACTCTCCCCGGGTCATGTAAGCCAAGAACGGCACCGTCCAATCTGGGATGACATGAAGAGACGCTACCAACTGCGCCTCTGGGTCAGGAACAGCTAAATCTTCTTCTGTGGGCAACTTGACAGAGGGGTTATGCAAAACATCCAAAAAGGTGTTGGGTGGCACCGGCTTACGCTGAGACCCTAGTCGGCTTAAAGCATCAGCCGCTTCGTTCTTTCGACGGTCAATGTGTTCCACCTGATAACCTTTAAAATATCTTGCAACAGCATCGACCTCTCAGCGATAAGCCGCCATGAGAGGGTCTTTGGAATCCCACTTGCCAGATACCTATTGAGCCACTAGATCTGAGTCACCAAGACATCTGACCCAGCTCAATTTCATCTCCTTTGCCACTCGAAGACCATGGAGCAAGGCTTCATACTCCGCTGCATTGTTAGTGCATGGAAACATCAACCGTAACACATAACAAAATTTATCACCTCGTGGCGAAGTTAACACGACTCCAGCCCCCGAGCCTTCCAATTGCCTGGATCCATCAAAATGAATAGTCCAATATGTGTTGTCCGGCTTCTCTTCTGGCATCTGCATCTCTGTCCAGTCATTGATGAAGTCAACCAGGGCTTGAGACTTAATTGCAGTACGTGGAACATACTTCAACCCATGAGACCCAAGCTCAATTGCCCACTTGGCGACTCGCCCCGTGGCTTCTCTGTTTTGAATAATGTCTCCCAAAGGAGCAGAGCTAACCACAGTGATTGGATGTCCCTGAAAGTAATGCTTAAGCTTCCGGCTTGCCATGAATACCCCATAAACAAGCTTCTGCCAATGTGGATATCGTTGCTTAGACTCAATTAGCACTTCACTGACATAATAAACCGGCCGCTGAACCGGATGCTCTTTGCCAGCCTCCTTGCACTCTACCACCATAGCCACACTAACAGCCCGTGAGTTGGCAGCCACGTATAACAATAGTGGCTCTTTCTCAATTGGAGCAGCCAGGACCGGCGGCTCAGCCAGTTGTGCCTTCAGATCCTCAAAAGCAGCGTTCGCAGCATCGCTCCAAACAAAAACATCCGTTTTCTTCATCAACTGATACAGAGGCATAGCCTTTTCCCCTAACCGGCTTATGAACCGGCTCAAAGCAGCCACACGACCCGCCAGTCGCTGAACATCATTGACGCAGGTTGGTTTGGCTAGAGATGTAATTGCCTTGATTTTCTCCGGGTTAGCTTCAATACCTCGGTTAGACACCAAAAAACCCAAGAGCTTACCGGCTGGCACTCCAAAAACACACTTGGCCGGGTTAAGCATCATCTTGTAAACCCGAAGATTATCAAAAGTCTCTTTATGGTCTGTGACCAAGGTTTCCTCTTCCACTAGATTTCACCACTATATCATCCACATAAGCATGAACATTGCGCCCAATTTGATCGTGAAGACAATTCTGCACACACCGCTGGTAAGTTGCCTGGGCACTCTTAAGCCCAAAAGGCATAGACACATAGCAGAAAGCTCTGAAAGGAGTTATAAAAGTTGTCTTCTCTTGATCCTTGACTGCCATCTTAATCTGATGATAACCGGAATAAGCATCTAAGAAACTCAACCATGCGCAACCCGCCGTAGCATCAATGATCTGATCAATACGGGGGAGAGCAAAAGGATCAGCCGGACAAGCCTTGTTCAAATCTGTGTAATCCACACACATACGCCAGGTGCCATTCTTTTTGAGTACAAGCACCGGGTTAGCTAACCATTCTGGGTGAAAGACCTCCACAATGAACCCGGCTGCCAAGAGCCGGGCCACCTCTTCTCCGATGGCCTTGCGCCTTTCTTCATTGAACCGTCGGAGAAACTGTCTGACAGGTTTGAACTTTGGATCGATATTAAGAGTGTGCTCAGCGAGTTCCCTCGGGACACCCGGCATGTCTGAAGGTTTCCATGCAAAGATGTCCCGGTTCTCACGGATGAACTCGATGAGCGCGCTTTCCTATTTCGGATCCAAGTTTGCGCTGATGATGAACTGTTTGGATGAGTCGCCAGGTACAAAGTCAACCATCTTAGTGTCATCAGCTGATTTGAATTTCAACTCCGGCTCATGCTCTGTTGTTGGTTTCTTTAATGACGTCATGTCCGCCGGGTCAACATGATCCTTGTAGAATTTTAACTCCTCTGTTGCACAAACAGATTCAGCATAGGCGGCATCACCCTCTTTACACTCCAATGCTATCTTCCAGCTCCCATGTACTGTAATGGTGCCCTTATGACCCGGCATCTTGAGCTGCAAATATACGTAACACGGCCGAGCCATGAACTTGGCATAAGCCGGCCGCCCAAACAGAGCATGATATGGGCTTTTGATCTTAACCACTTCAAAGGTTAATTTTTCTGCTCTGGAGTCATACTCATCCCCAAAGGCTACTTCCAGCTCAATCTTCCCAACTGGGTATGCCGATTTACCAGGTACCACACCGTGAAAAATAGTGTTGGATTGTTTAAGATTTTTATCCGTCAATCCCATCCAGCGGAACGTCTCATAGTAGAGGATGTTGATGCTGCTGCCTCCATCCATGAGTACCTTAGTAAACTTGTACCCACCAACCTGAGGTGCCACTACCAAAGCCAAGTGACCCGGATTATCAACCCGGGGCGGGTGATCCTCTCTGCTCCACACAATAGGCTGCTCCGACCAACGTAGATAACGTGGAATTGCCGGCTCAACGGCATTAACAGCCCTCTTGTGGAGTTTCTGGTCCCTCTTACATAAACTAGTAGTAAAGACATGATACTGTCCGCTACTCAACTGCTTCGGGTTGCTCTGATAGCCGGATTGCTGCTGCTGCTGATTCCCTTGGCCGTGTTGCTGATTATATCCTCCTTGGGACCAGGATAACCCTGACCGTGAAAACCTCCTCCGCTTGAACCGGCGCCCGGGCCCTGAAAGCCGCCTCCACCTGAGCCGCCACCTGGGCCGTGACCCCATCAAATGCGTTTGAATTTTTAAATGCCTTCATGATCGTGTAATCCTTCCACAAGTGGGTGGCTGGTTTCTCCCGGGTGCCGTGTTTTGGACAAGGTTCATTCAACAACTGCTCAAGGGTGGGGCCTGACCCACCTGATCGAGGGGGTTGTCTGCCCTTGCGCCGCTGATTACCACCCTGCGCATTAGTATTAGCAACAAACTCATCAGCCTTACGTTTATTACCTCCCTGATTCACCGGGTTATGCTGATGACCCTTGCCATTGCCGTTTTCTTTCCCTTCGTTGCCTTTTCTTCGTCAGACACCGGGTCCTTGGTGGTATCAGAATCGGCATACTTGACAAGAGCTGCCATCAACGTTCCCATGTCATTACAGTCACGTTTAAGCCGCCCCAACTTCTGCTTCAGAGGTTCAAAGCGGCAATTTTTCTCCAACATCAAAACTGCTGAGCCGGCATCCATCTTATCAGATGAATGTATTATCTCCTTGACCCGGCGCACCCAATGGGTTGTAGATTCACCATCCTCTTGCTTGCAATTGGTCAGGTCCACAATCGACATTGGCTGCTTACACGTGTCCTTAAAGTTCTGGATGAACCGTGCTTTCAACTCTGCCCATGAGCCGATAGAATTGGGTGGCAATCCCTTCAACCAGGTCCGAGCCGTTCCATCCAACATCATGGTAAAATACTTGGCCATCGCAGCATCGCTAACCTCCAACAGCTCCATAGCCATCTCATAACTCTCAATCCAAGCCCCCGGCTGTAGGTCAGCCGTGTAATTAGGCACCTTACGAGGCCCCTTGAAATCCTTGGGCAACCATTCATTGCGTATGGCTGGGACCAGGCAAGGCACGCCTCCGATTCTTGTGGCCACTCCTGCCTCAACCGAGGTTGCTGGATAAACTGGAAAGGTTTGGTGAGCTGCCTGCTCTGCCGCTATCTGAGCCGCCCGTTTCGCCTCTTGACGAATCTTCTCCTGATCCACCAAGTTAAGGGCTCCAGCCCGTACCGGCTCATGCCTATATGGCCGGTTGTGGCGTTGAGCATTACTTGACATCTCTGCGGACTCCATGTGCCTACTGTAACTCGGGCTCCGGCTTGGGCGAGGAGTTGAATGTATCTTGTCTTGACTGTAGGAGTATGCATCCTGTTGGGCCAAAGCTATCTGAAGTAGTTCTCTTACCCTCCAGGTTTTGATTACTGCTGGAGAGTCGCCTTCCATTGGGAGAGCTGCCAAACGAGCCCACGCTGCGATGAGATTTTCCATAGGGTTAGAGAAGTGACCCGGATGTGTTGATACATAACAAGGAGGAGTTGTATTCCGGCGGGGTGGCTCCATGGCGCGTGGTTGATCTGGTGCATCGGGTGTCGTGACCCGGTTCGCCTCCGGCGGGTTGCTCCCCCCAGCCCCGGGTGTATGGAATAGGTTCCTCGGATCCAGCATTAGAGGCAGTCGTGATTGAGCTTTCTGATGCCTCCTCCTCATGACCTCGTTCGATGCATTAAGATCCACCGAGAGCTAGAAAGTTTCTGCTTGAAGCTGTTGAGCACGAGCATCTAGAGCTGCTCGTTCCGCTGCCATCTGGGTTTCCTCTACGGCTAGATTTTCCTTAGCTTGCACCATCTCCTCCCGCACGCGTGCCACTTCTGTGTCATGCTGGGCTTTATCCGCCGGTTCTACCACAGCGGTTAACAGAGTTGTCAGCCTATCCATGAGGTCCATTAGAACCTGAGCCGGGGGCGTGTGGGGTCTCCTGACCCGGCTGCTGCCGACCCGGTAGCTGCTGCTGCTGCGGTGGAGTTCTGCCTGGGTTGCGTCCCCGCCATGAAGACTCCGGCCCAATTCGGCGGCTCAAGGGGGTCCGGAATACTGCTGCCATCGAAACAGCCCCCGAGCATGCCGTCTTGCAGCTGGTACAACGAGCCTGTCTCACCGGTTGATGATGCAGTATCAAAGCAAATGGCCATCTCCCCACCTTCCATCGATCCTTCAGAGTATTCACCACCATGGACGCAGCCCACGAAGGCATGTTTCACGACAAATTGAACACGGGTGGACCCGGCACGCTGAGCCGTTTCGATGAGGTTGGTGTGGACGTTCGTCTCAGGGCCTGACTCGCCGATCCGGCCAATGAAGACGTGAATTCCACCGAAGGGGACCCGGTACCCGTACTCGATTGAGCCGGCCTCGGGGCCCCAGCCTTCATCGTCGATGTAAAGTTTGCCACGATGACTCTTGGTCATCCGGCCCACAGCGTATCCCTTGAGCCCTTCGAAGTTGCCCTTCAAGAACTCAAATCCACCGTGCGCTGGCCCCACGGTGGGCGGCAACTGTCGTAGAATTGACACGGCAGATATCCTAGAGCAAGGACTTAGTCGTAGGGCCATCGCACTAGGAAGCTTAAAGGGGTTAATCGGGACAAAGGACACATGGGAGAGTTTTTATACTAGTTCGGCCCCTTACGATGAAGGTAAAAGCCTACATCTAGTTGGGATTGGTATTGCTGAGGTTTCGATCTCCAAGAGGCTCAACTCGTCGGCTTGGTTATCAACTTGGTTGTTTCTTGTCCTAAACTGCCACCGGGTCGTCCCCTTATATACACGGGTTGACGCCTGGAGGCCTATAGAGTCCCGGCCGGCTCATAATTGTGTCCGGCTTGGTGACTTCCTTTACATGCCTTTCTTTACAAGTCTTTCCTTACATATGGTGGTTTACAGTATCAGGCCTTAAGCCGGCCCCAGGCCTTTGGGCCTTCTAGACGTTTAGTAAACTATCATCTTGAATGTTTATCGGGCTTCTTATGTAACCCGCCATGAGGGATGACCCGGCCTCTCCTGGGCGGGTCATACTGGTAGTAATATCCCCAACAGCTGCACTGACAAGAGATACAGTGATGAGTTTGGGCATATGATGCAAGAGCAATATCAGATGTCCATGATGGGTGAGTTGAAGTTCTTCCTTGGTCTTCAAATCCGTCAGCGGAGAAATGGCATCTTCGTATCACAAGAGAAATATCTCAAAGATTGCCTGAAGAAGTTTGGAATGCAAGACTGCAAAGGGTACACGACGCCAATGCCAACAAAAGGCCAATTGGGCCCCGACGACAATGGTAAAGAGTTCGATCAGAAAGTATACCACTCCATGATTGGTTCTTTACTCTACTTATGGGCATCTAGGCCTGATATAATGCTTAGCGTTTGCATGTGTGCCCGATTCCAGGCTACACCAAAGGAATCGCATCACTTAGCTGTGAAGCGAATTCTTCGATATTTAGCTTACACCCCAACATTAGGATTATGGTATCCAAAGGGCTCAGAGTTTGATCTAGTTTGATTCGCATATGCTGATTATGCTGGTGATAAGGTTGATCGCAAGTCCACATCAGGAACATCTCACTTTCTTGGACGATCTCTTGTCTGTTGGTCTTCAAAGAAGTAGAACTGTGTATCACTCTCCACTGCTGAATCTAAATACATTGATGTTGGATCTTGCTGCGCTCAACTTCTATGGATGAAGCAAACTCTCAAGGACTACGACATCCACCTGAAGCATGTGCCACTCTGTTGTGACAATGAAAGTGCCATCAAGATTGCCAACAATCCAGTTTAGCACTCGAAGACAAAGCACATTCAGATCCGTCATCGCTTTCTCAGAGATCATGTCATGAAGGAAGACAATGATATCATTCACGTCAACACTGAAGAGCAATTGGCATATATATCCACAAAGCCCTTGGATGAGAAAAGGTTTTGCAAGCTGCGGTGTGAGCTAAATATCTTAGAATCCTCGAATGTCCTATGAATGGACACACATCCTAATGCTTATGCATGTTCATGACTTGGATGTGCAACACACGAAGTAACATATATCTTCAATTAATGAAGACTTACCCTCTAAGTGTGAATACATCAATGCGGAATTTGACATCGGAGCGCCACGATAATTGTGCGCCGTGTCTGGGTCTAATACTTCCTATACGGTGGGTAACACCACCACCAAACTTTCTCGAAGATTTTCATTTGGCGTCATGATTACATTATCTTCATATTTGGTTTGTCTTCAACATTGTTTTGTCCTCAAGGTTTATCTTCACAATGTTGATTTGGTCTTTTCTGATATAATATGTGTGTGTGTGTGTTCTGTCCTCTACAACATTCACTTATAGCTATGTATTCAAACTTGCCATTTTCTGATCTAAGTGAATGTGATCGGACCCTAACCCCTTATGTGCTTCTTCCTCGAATTCTATCTATCCAGTCATATGCATTCTATTGACCCTGACGAATGTCTTCACTGCGTCCTTGTCAGCTGAAGAAACAAAGACACCCATTTAAAATTGTTTTAGTGCTATATCTCTTTTGCCTGAATATCGGAGAAGCCGGAACGACCACCCGACAAACCAGTCGCGCGTGGGAACATGGGACAACTCTCAATGAATTGCATGCAAGCCATGTGTCCATCAGATGCGAACCGCCAGGGAAACCTGCGTGATTGCGATGCGCAGCCCTTCACCTCATAAATACACACTCACGCGGTCATTATCTCCTCTTCCACCTCGCCATCTCGCTCAAACCCTAGCGCCACTTCTAGCTCGCGTCAACGTCGGAGACGAAGCGCTTAGCTGTTGCGACCTCTTCGATGTCGTCCTCACGCCAACCGCGGACCTCGTCTTCTCCGCCGCCAAGTTAGGGCGCGGGAGATCGGACTGCTCGGCATCTGTTATGCCCCGTCTAGCAGTTCTTCAGTGGTAAATAAAACTCACTTTTTACCGCTTTTTCGGTCTGTCAAATCCATCCACTTCAACCAAAAGTGGTTTCTGCACCTCCAAATCTGGATCTTTCTCTTTCTGAATCTCATATCTTGCAAAGTATGTTCACTTATGCTTCAGAACTAGTTAGATTCCTCACTTGTACTTATTCATGGATTCGTACAAATCTGGAACAAACTCACTTCAAATAAGTGAATGTCTTCGCACTATGAGGTCATTGTCTTCAAACTAATTTATCTTCAAAATCTTTTGATAATGCATATGAACTCTTCCCCTTCCCTTGAATCTCTAATGCTTTCATAGGTACATGTCCGTGGGAGAATCCCTTGGTTCTCATAGTCTACATTCATTTGCAAAATATTTACAGCATCACATTGACTCTCCTGAAGCCAGTTCTTGTTTGACAAGTTGTCGGAAGCCTTTCACTGTCTTGAAGCCTCTTTGTCTGAATATAATGGCAACTGAAAAATCTACACAAAGGGTGGTAGGCAGCACCGTGGAAATACTGCTCTGGATCTGCCTACGGATCTCTATGAACTTTACAAATCTAATCCTGAGGAGAGCTACAATTAGGGCAAGACCAGAATACAGTGGATTCAAAGATATTGGGCCGAACAGTGGTTCAAGTATAACTTCGTCACTCCTGAGTATGCTGAGAAGAATGCTACCAAATGCCCGTGGGGCGATATTCTTTACAAGAATTTGCAACCCAAGACGAAGCCTGAAGCCATTGCCCAAGGCTTCTATCCGTGCTTGGTCCAAGGACCTCAGCCAGAAAATGTCGACCCGTCATCTCTTCGATGGTGTCATGACGATGATCTCTTCAAGCTCAACTTTTAGTTTGCAAAGGAGTCTGCTCCCACGAACAAGAAGGCATTTGGACTCAACTTCAACCCTGGCTCGTCTGCTCCGAGGGCTGACGGCACACGTGACGCCAATCCCAATGTCATCGGCCCCTTGAATGGCTTCGATGGGCTTCTCTACCATATTGCTGCTCAAAGGGCCACAGTAGAACAGTCTACTGATGATGCAGACTCCGAGGAGGCACCTGCACCACCGAGGTAGAAGAAGAAGTCAAAAGCTTCAAAGCCTTCTGCTGCACCAAAAACTTTGACCGTGAAGACATTGAAAAATGCACCTCCTGAACTCAGTGTGTAGTCTGAAGATCAATCTCGTGTCTCCAAGAAGACCAAGAAGCACAAGAAGATTTTTGGGCATGACCTGACTCCTGCTGCCGTTCTGTGCAATGAAGACAATACCATCGATCTGTCAAGTAATGAAGATCTTGGTGATGAAGCTCTAGAAATATTGATCAAGAGCAAGCAAGAGGCTGAGATCTTTCACGGTCTGCCTCTATTTGATGTTGATATATTGAACAACTTCATTGATGAATGGCTTGAGGACCAAAGCATCAACATTGATGATCTGCAACTGCCTGTGGACATCAGCGTCACCTTTCACAGAGCCATTTCCAATGAGCTTTGCCTTGGCTCAGAAAATCGTTGAGCTCAAGAACAAGATAGACTATGAGAAGGCACATTTCAAGAAGCACATGGGCAAGCTCAGTGTAGCTGATGTGTAGATCTTCCAAAAGATGATGAATGACCTCAAGGACGAATTCAACAAGAAGCGTGAGGAAGCCAAAGGCTCGCGCAAGTGCATGAAGTACTATGCGCAGAAATGTGTGCAATCGCACAATGAAGCTGAGAAGAGAAAAGCACTTGGGCGTCCTGGCATCGACCCCAAGATGGCTGCCAAGAAAAAGAAGAAGTCTGTTGAAGCCATACCCGAAGCTCCAAGGCAGGAACGACCCAGCATTGTCTTCCCTGCCAGCATGACTGGCTCGAAGCCAAAGGTCCCCTCAGCAGGTTCTGAACAGAAGAAGACCAGGCAAGCCGAAGCCGAAGCCAGGAAGAGGAAGATCAAATACACCTCTGATGATGCTCCCTCCAAGAAGAAGTTGAAGACTAAGGCTTCAAAGGCTTCAAAGAAAGAGCGTGCCTCTACCCAAGTACCGCTCAATGTTGAGCCAATCAATGCTGCTCCACCTGACAACCACGAGCGCCGCCTTGTGATTCATGAGCCTGCTTCCATAGAGGCTCCAGAAAGTGAAGACATTCCAGCTGTTAACCCCAAAGCAGCTGAAGACATTGGTCGTGAAGACAATGTGTATGATGATGAAGTCCTTCCTCAGCTTGAACCCAAGTCGGTATCATCGTCTGCTCTCACGAGCAGTGAACTCATTGCCATTGGTCGTCCCCTGACGCCAGTTGCTCAAGATAACTCATGGGTTGAGCAACAATAAGACACTCCCTGCGAGATGAGATCCCACGTACTCCACCAGCTCAAGTCACCACTCCGGCGCTTGATGATGATAACTACATGGAACAGACGACTCCCTCTCCAAAGGCGTCGCCAGCATTTTGCAGGCTTCGCAAAGGCGTCAGGCCTCAGGTCTCCATGTCCAACATTCCAGAAGAGGATGTGCAACACACAAGATCAGGAGCACGTCAAGTGTTCCCTGAAGCCATTCCTTCCGTGTCTGCTTCTGAGTCTGAAGCTAAAGTTGTTGAAGACATTCCAGCTGCATCAGCCGAAGAAGAGAAATATGAAGAGCGAGAATCCACTCCCCCTACCAGTGATCCAGTCCAACCCGAAGAGAATGTGATCGTGCCCAACCCTCCAGTTGTTGATGACATGGAGGTTCAAAACAATGAGGCTACCACCACCAACACCACTGAAGCCAATGACATAGTCATGGCTGAAGACAATGTGGAGCCCGAAGCCAATGCTGCGACTGACACCATTATGCAGCCAATCACTTCAGATGACGGTGTTCCTCCACCAAGGCCTCATATTATGGAACGCACATTCAATCATGGTGAGTTGGTGACTGTCAGATGGCCTATCCTGGTTCCACCCACTGCTCCTGGACCTCAGTATGATTACCATGTGGAGCGAAGGCCTCAAACCCAGAAGCCGAAGCCAAGACTGCCAAGGCTTCCTGGTGCAGCAACAACCCCAGGCTCCTTTGATGTGCAAAGCTTTAGGGTGCACAACACCTTCTTTGACAATGCAAAGAACCCCTACAAGAACCCCAAGATCACCTCCAATAGGTTCTAGAGCCATCAGCAACGAAGCTATTACTCGTGCATTTTATACAACCAGGACCGCATCTTTCCTCATAAGCGTCTAGATTGTGATGCTATTGCTGGGTTGCCATGCCTTGAGGAGGCTTTGGACTACTTCAGAGACGTTGGGTTACTGCCATTTGTAACTGACAAGGAGCACTAGAACGAAGAGCTTCTGCTACGGTTCTATGCCACATTGCATATTTGAGGTTACAACAGGGATCCGAAGACTCAGATCCTTGAGTGGATGACAGGTGATATTCATCATGAAGCCAAAGCTCGGGACATCATTGAGCTTACTTCCCTGCCCACTCTAGGTGAGTTGTATGAACCTGTTGTCAGCTTCATCAAAATGAATTGCAGAGCATATTCCAGAAGCCAGATCCCAACATGAGCCAGATATTGAGCATGATGAAGCCATTGCCCCATGATGCCGAATACTCCAAGGAATTCTTTATTAAGGACCTTCAGTACTTGCCGCACATAGTTTATCACATTCTGAGGCGTACTCTCTGGCCAATCAAAGGCAATTCCTATGAAGCTAAACTCGAAGGTGCCATGAAGACAATGGTGTTCTATATCATCAATGGCATCTAATTCAACACTCAGGATTTCTTCACCAGACAACTTGCAGCTTACGGGATTGATCTTTTTGGACTGAAATTTTATGCTCCATGGGTGATGCATTTTATCAAGCTTCATTCAACCATCAACTATCAACCTTCAGCGTGCAACCATGTTGTCTTTTTGCCTGATGGTGATATGTCCATTGAAGCCATCTACCCCCGAGCCAGCAAAGAAGCCACTCCATCTTCAAAATGCAGAAGACCAAAGCTTCACGCAGCCAATTGAAGGGATTCATGTGCCAAATTCTGCCACTCCTGCTTCTCATCTGGCTGGCAACTTGCGTATGCCGCACCGTGCCAATACTGAAGCCACTGCCAACACATTTTCACAAAGGCCTCAGAAGTGCCCTCGTGTCCTCAACGACCGTGAGCTTCTAGTTTCTCTACATCAAAAGAGGGATAGGCATCATGACTGGCTGAAGCGTCAAATGTAGAGTCTCTTGGTGGATGTTAATTGCATTGGCAACTTGGCACCAAGAACTCATTTGTTGCACATGAAGCCCGTCGGCGGTCCTGGAAGAGCCTCACATTGCTCTGCTTTGAAGATGATCTTCGCGAAGATGGCTTCAGCGAGAGCTTCAAGTTTGACTCCAGGCCTCCACAATCTGCAAGCTGGCGTCGCACACCTTCAATTGAAGATTCTGAACATTCATCTTCAGCTGCAACTGTTGTTGCGAGAGTCGTCGATGAAGAAGATGACGCCACTTCACCAACTCTGGATGCACTACACCACGATTCTGCTTCAGGCCCGTCTGCACCGCCCAACTCCAACGTCGACCCTGCTCCAACATCTACTCCAACTGGGAACGAGTAGATCCCCTATGTCTTCGAACCTTTTTGGTCCTTACTGACAAAAGGGGGAGAAGCATATGAGGTTGATAGTCTTCAAGCGGGTCCATATGGGGTGGTTGCATTATTTTTGGTAAGTTCTTACAACTCTCATCTTGAAACTATTTGGCTTTTGAGTTGTAACGCTTAAACTTGATGGTCGTCTACTACTTTTGTTGCTACTTTGTGATGCGATGATAAATTCCGCATGAAGTCATTCTTCAGATGCCCATTTATCATTATGCATGTCATTATCTTCGCTATTCTGATATATGCATGATGAAGTGTCTTCGTAAGTTGAAGAGGATCTCCACAAAGTAAAACCTGCCATGTGCATTTGCATTCAAAAGCAAACTACTTATATGCACATCTTCAGGGGGAGCCTTTTGCATCTTATGAAGATAATGACTTTGATCTTTAACTTTCACATACTTTTATCCCGTTGAAAACTTCAACCAGTTTGTCATCAATCACCAAAAAGGGGGAGACTGTAAGTGCATCTAGTGCCACCCCTAGTTGGTTTTGGAGTATTGACGACAAACTTGGTTGAGGGACTAATGTGTTTGTGAGAATTGCGGGATAACACAAGTAGTAGTCCCTTATTGATTCGGTTTAGCTACTAGAGATGACCCCTATAAATGTGTGAAGGCATTGAAGACAATGGTGGTTCGTGAAGACATTCACGATAAAGATTATGACATGTGAAGACATTCACTTGAATACTGTGGAGTGCGAAGACATAGTTGTTTTGTAGTTTCCTTTTCTTCTTTATTGAGTCATAGGAACCACCGTACTATTAAGTGGGGTCCAAGTGAACAAAGTCAAGGTGACTAATGTGATGCTCAACCAAAATCCTATGTCTTGGAGCAAAGACAATGAGAGTAAATCTTATCCAGAGCTGGATGAGTCAGCTCTACTTGTAGCCCAAGTCAAGCCGTCGCGTGTGTTTGAAATCCGGCCGTTGGACACATGTCGGTTCCTTAGTGACCCAGGGTCATTTCGTACATATCATGTCGGGTTGCCTCATGGCTATAAATAGCCCACCCCCTACACCATAAATTGGTGGCTGCTCAGAGTTAGTATACGGCTTTTGTCGTTTGAGAGCAACCCACCTCCGAAGCCTTTGAGAGAAAGAGATCCTTGTGAGGACAAAGCCTAAAAACACCCAGAGCCTAAGAGTGTTAGGCATCACTGAAGTCTTTCTGTCCACGTGACCTGAAGACTTGTTACACTTGAGGACTGTGAATCATCCATCCGGTTAGGCGTCACGTTCTGAGCATCCAAGGGTCATTGTGGATCGTTGGTGAACAAAGTCTGTGAAGGTTTGGAAGTCTACCTTGAAGACTTACCAGAGTGATTGGGTGAGGACTGGGTGTCCTTATCTCAAGGGGAATAAGGTGAAGACGCGGTCTTCTGAGTTCAATCTCAGCCTCCCTAACCAGACGTACAGTTGTCACAGCAACTGGAACTGGTCTACCAAATCCTTGTCTTCACCAAGCAACTGGTTCTATCCCCCACTTCCCTTTACTTTACTATTTGTCTTCGTGAAGTCATTGCTTGCCTATCTGATCTGTTTTACTTCACTGTTGAAGATTATTATCTGTTTGGCTTCATACCGTCTTCCATTCCGATCCATACTACCTAGCTGCTGATAGTCTTCGTACTGTCACTACATTTCTTACTTGACTATGGCTTGTCTAGTGTAGTATATCTTCCATTGCATATTGTCGGATGTGGGGTTCTGGCAAACCCTTAAGGTTCGAACACTAGGGTGCGCGCGAAGTCTTTCCTTCCTACCAATCTATGCCCTAGCTCGCTAGGATCTCGCGGACGAACTCGCAACACAGAAAGACACGAGGTTTATACTGGTTCAGGCCACCGTTGTGGTGTAATACCCTACTCCAGTGTGGTGGTGGTGGATTGCCTCTAGGGCTGATGATGAACAGTACAAGGGAAGAACAACCTTCTGAGGTTGAGGTGTTCTTGTGTGTGGGCTCTCGATCGGGCTGGATCGAGCTAAGATGAGATCAGATCAGATCGTCCCCCTACTCTGGTGGCTAGCTCTACTTATATAGGCACTGGTCCTCTTCCCAAATATCGAGCGGGAAGGGAGCCAACAACGGCGGGCGAATTTGAAGGGGGACAGTTAGTACAAGCTATCCTGACAAAAGTGGTCTTCGCCTGCGAATAGCTCTGGTGGTGACACCGTCTTGGGCTCCACGATGACCTCCGTCTTGCCGTCCTCCTAGTCTTGGTCTCGTTGCACCAATATAGCAACCTTTTCCTGATGCATCGGTACTCTTCGCCTGCACTGGCCTCCTTAGCACCAAAGAGGAAACAAGGACGCCGCGCGTGCTGGCTCCCGCCTAGCGCCCGCCTGGTGTCGTGCGTCATGGCTCACGTCACGAGGGCGTCGTGAGGTTTGCCACGCCTTGATATCTCCGCTCCTCGCGAGCCTTCCTAGCTAGGCCACTTCAGAGGAGGTCTTGCGTCGTCCGCCTCGTGAGGCTTGGTCCCTCGCGAGGGTCTTGGATGCCTTGTTGATGAAGATGGGTCGTACGGCCTGCTGGCTTAGCCACACCGCGGGCCGCGGGCAGGCAACTCTGGGGACCCACGTTCCCAGGACGCCGACAGTAGCCCCCGGGACCAAGGTGCACTTGGGCTTGGCTTCGCGGCGAAGCCAAGGGCCAAGTACGGAGCACCGCGGGCCCCAAAAGCCTGCGGCCTCGGTTGACGCGTGGCGGTTGATTGGACGTGGGCATCTCTGCTTCCTCATGTTGCCTTGGCAACTGCATGACTTGTCAAGTCCCTGCGACATGCAAGGAAAACAATCATTACCTACGATCGTGGGAAACGCTGGTTGGCCTTATCTTGCTATAAATGGGGAGGGGGCGGAGGCCCCGTTGCCCATATCTTCCTCGCTTGCTTGCTTCTTCCTCCTTGCTCCACTGCTGACAACAATGGCGCCCATCAGAAAGTTTTCTACTGAAGAGAAAGGAAAGGCTCCCCGTGATGATCCGGGGCCTCTTCTGCCGAAGAAGAGGTTGATCCATCTCCGTGATGAGACGGCGATACAGGTGGTGTCGAGCCTTGGTGCGAGCCGCCTCCTCCGGGGTACCCGCTGCCCTTGTACGCCCAAGCCGAGGGCTCGGGAGGACGAAGTGACGAGCAGCGCCGCCCATGCTTCATCCGGGGTCGCTGCGCCATGGCGACGCGTGCCGTCGCCCCTGGGGTTCACGTCGCGGACTCCTCGCGCGAGTTGGTTCTGTGGGCGCCGATGCCTCCAAGCTCCTGGATCTGCTTCCCGCGGTTCTTCTCCGACGTGATGTCGCCGAGGGGGCCTCTCGAGCTTTGGCTGCAGCACGCCGACTGCAGCGCTCCGGCGATCGGAGCGGAGATCGAAGCGGTCCCCACCGACAAGATCTTCATGACGCGTGGCTGGGGCGAGATCACGCGGGTTGGCCGTGCGAGGGGCGCCCTCGCGATCCACTTTGAGTACAACGGCGTCTCCATGCTCTTCTTCAAGGTCTTCGATGCCGAGGGTCGCCGCCTGGAGTGTTGCTCCGGAGAGGAGCGTGAGGCTGACGCGCATCCCGCTCGCGGCCACTCCAGCAGTAGCAGCCCTTGGGAGTCCATCGGCTCTCCTGAGCTCTATGAGACTCCAGAGATGAGCGATGACAGCTACGTGCCCCCGAGCTCCCGCCGTGCTCGGAGCAGGGCTGCGGCGTCCGGCCGTCGCCGCCGCTGATCTGGATGGGGTTGGCGTCGGCCTCCCGTGGCCCACTGTTGATGATGGTGTCCACCACGGAAGGATGTAGATAGGATTCCCTTTAGTATCAGCTTCCGTTTCCTGCGATGAATCATGAATTACCCCGTGGGGGCATGTAAGGGTCTGTAATGTCTTTTGTGCTTATCTTCCTTGTTATGAGAATTTGGTGAACACATGTCCCGTTAAGGCTCGGTCCCCCCTTTCTTTCCTCACGATAGCATGTTGCTCTACGCTAACTGGTCCCGGTCCCCAGGCAGGCTACAGCCGTCGCTGGTATGCCAGGTCACGTGTCGTGGTCAAGGCCAGGAGGTGTGTGGCCCGGGGTCCAGTAAGAGCCCCTGAGGCGCGATGCTTAGGAGGTCCCCCTTAGCACTCAAGCAGCCATGGTAAGGCGAGAAAGGGAGTTGACGTGGCTGCAATGGGGCTGCGGCAAGGCGTGAGTGAGCATTAGGCCCAAACATTTAGCTGATCCGAGTGCGGGACTTATCTTGTTGATCTCGTGGTGACTCCTGATGTTGCGCTAGGGCTGCACGCCTACTCGTGCGGCATAGCTAGGCTGGCCCATACGAGTTTCCATCCCCTCATGCTCTCCTTAGTGCTCTATGTCCTCAGGTCCCGGCCCTCGAGCGAGCTCAGCCGCCGCTGGTATGCCAGGTCGCGATGTCGTGGTCAAGGCCAGGGGTGAGGGCTGGAGAGCCAGTAAGAGCTCCTGAGTCGTGATGCTCAGGAGCCCCCCTTTTAACGCGCAAGTGAATTGCACGAGAGAAAAGGAGACTCGCGGTGCCGCCTGCTATCCTTCGCACGGGATCCCTATGAACAGGCACAAGGAGAAACACGGTTTGCCGTTATAGCTGTCAGCCTGCCGCTGGTTGCTATGGATGAGGTGAAGGCACTGAGGGCCTGGTGAGGTGACATGCGCGGGGCGTGCCGCGAGCCAGAGCTCGACCGCTCAGATTTATCGGCGTGGCAGGGACGGACCCATGCACCTGCGTCGTGCTTGTGTGGAGGCCCCGGGGAGGTGATGATCGAGCAGGTGATAGCAGTTGGCAGATTAAGCATGGGGAACAGATCAACTTAGATGAATGCAGGAAGATGCGTGCCACCGGGTCCG
Source organism: Triticum aestivum (assembly GCF_018294505.1). Lineage (NCBI taxonomy): Eukaryota > Viridiplantae > Streptophyta > Magnoliopsida > Poales > Poaceae > Triticum > Triticum aestivum. Next base: position 606,183,561 of record NC_057800.1, read on the forward strand.
GCCCGAGTGGCTTGGGGATGATGCAGCTTGGGGCGCCCCAACAAGGTAAGCTAAAGACATAAGCAAAAGGGATACATGCCGCAGGGACGGACCCACGCGGCCTGGAAATAATGCAGCCCGAGGGGCGCTCCCAGCTAAACGAGCTTAGAAGATGTCACCTGGTTCTGTAGGCGAAGTAGAGTTGGTGCAGCTGAAGGCGTGCGTTGAAGGAATGACTCCTCATGAGCCACCAGAACCCTGAGCCTTGGGAGGCTCCGGGGGCTCAGGAGGTTCCCTGAAGACCGTCTCCATCTCCTCCAGAACGGTGTGGTACCTAGCTTCCTGAGCCGCCAGGATACGTCGCATGTTGCGCTGATAGGCCGACGCCACGCTCGGCAAGCCAAAGGGCATATGAACGTAGCTGTGCAGCGGGCCCTCGCAGTGGCCCACGCGCGAAGGCCAGAAACGCTCCTGAGATGCGGCCCTGTTGAGCCCTGGGACGTCGATGCAGACACGCAGCCCGGCATCCTCGCCAGGATGCGGAGCTGCGCCTTGTGGGCGGCTGTCGCCGCGCATGGCTCTTGCTTCTTGCAGTTCCTGGGTGGTCTTGGTGATGAAGTCCTGAGTGGTGGGCACTCCTTGCTGTGTTCTCTCCTGAGGGTCACGTATAGTGAAGCATGCCTCCAAGTGGTGCCCAAACGCCTCCCTCATGAGGTTGGCAAGGTCCGAGGCCCTCTAGAATAGAGCCCCCGAGCCCTGCCTAAGGAGGGCGCCGGGCATGCCTTCCTATGCGATGGAGGGAGGTGCCCCTGGAGCGGGCGCTGGTTCTGACGAGGCTCTTGCCGCGACGCCATCCTCCTGAGGCTCTGCACGGCGCGGCTGCTTCTTCTTGGGGATGGCCTCTAGAGGGCCTTCATTCCTGCTGTCGGGGCCGTCGATTGCTGCAGCTTGAAAGGCGCGCTCGAGGGAGCACACCGCATCCCTCTCTTCACATGGGACTGTGATGATTCCTCCGCTCCCAGGAATCCTGAGAACGTTGTAGCCGTGATGAGTGATTGCCATGAACTTGGCCAGGGCTGGATACCCGAGGATGGCATTGTACGGCAGGCGGATGTGCGCGACGTCAAAGTCGATGAGCACAGTGCGGTAGTTCTTGAGCTCCCCGAAGGTGACAGGCAGGCAAACCTGCCCTATCGGTGTGGTGGAGCCGTCGGTCACTCCTGAGAAAGGCTTGGTGGGCTGGAGCTGCTCATATGGCACTTGGAGGTTGTCGAACGTGTCGACGGACAGGACGTTGAGCCCTGCGCCGCCATCGATAAGGGTCTTGGTGACCTGCACATTGCTGATGACTGGGGAACACAGCATAGGGAGGGTGCCAGCGGTGGCTGCGCACTTGAGCTGAACCACCAAGTTGAAAGTGATGGCGCATTGGGACCACCTGAGCGGGCGTGTGGCCTTGAGTTTGGGGAGCGCCGCGTTCACCTCGCGAGCGAACTGTTTGAAGATGCGCTAAGAGGCTGGGGCCTGGGTGTCGCCCAAGATGCAGGCGATCGCACGCGGCTCCTGGAAGCCCCCAGCCCCCTCGTCCTGGTGGTGGTCGTCGTTCCTTCTTGGTGGCGGCAGCGGGGGAAGATCGGCGTTGCCCTGGGGGCGATCCTCACGCGGCGGGTCCCTCTAGGCACCCTCGCGAGGTTGGTCCTGACAGCGGTCCTCACGAGGCCGGTCACGCCAGTCCTGGCGCGGGCCACGGTCATCCCAGCGTCCGCCTCCACGTCCTCCTCCACGACCGTAGCCCCGGTTGTTGCGCTCGGGGCGCCGACCGTAACGTCCTTCTCGTATGGATCTGAGCTCTTGACAGTCGCTGGTGTTGTGGGTGTTCAGGTTGTGGAAGGCGCAGAACGGTCGGCTGTTCTTGCATGACTCGGGCTGATCTTTGCCTCGCTTGATGTCGGGCTCCGTTGCGAGCACAGCTACCTCCTTGCGCTTCACATCCTTGGCCTTGGCCTTCTTCTCCTCCATGCCCACGGCTGGCAGCTCGAGGAGAGAGAGGCACCCCTCCTCAGCTCTTGCGCACTTGGTCGCCAGGTTGAACAACTCCTGAGATGTACAGAGCTCCTCGTGGATGGCGAGCTCTTCCTTCATCTTGACGTCGCGGACGCCGTCGGAAAACGCGGAGATGATGACCTCGTCCATGACCTTGGGGATCTTGAGGCGGGTGTTGTTGAAGCGCTGGATGTACTTCTGGAGGGTCTCTCTTGGTTGTTGCCTGATGCGGTGTAGATCACCCGCAGCCGGTGGGTGGTCGCGAGTGCCCTGGAAGTTGGCGACGAAGCGGTCGCGCATCTCGTCCCAAGAGGAGATCGAGCCGTCCTGCAGGTTCAGGAGCCAGGAGCGAGCTCCATCCTTGAGAGCCATGGGAAACCAGTTCGCCATGACTTTTTTGTCGCCGTTGGCCGCTTCGATGCTCAGCTCATAGAGCTGCAGGAACTTCGCGGGGTCGGCGGTATCGTCGTAGCGAGGAGGCAGATCCGGCTTGAACTTGCCCGGCCAGGCAACGCTACGTAGCTCGGGGGTGAAGGCGCGGCAGCCAGCCGTGGTTGCCGGGGCCCGCTTCGGAGGTGGAGCTTGGTCTTGACGAGGTCCGCGCTACGCCGCTGCAGGCGGTGCGCGGTCTTGGCGAGGTAGCGCGGGGAGTGCAGGTGCAGCTTCTCGCGGTCGTAGAATTTCTTGGCAGCTTCTCTCTTCGCGCGCGGGCGCCGGGCGCGGCGGATCACGCCGCGGAGCTGCACGCCATGGTGCCAAGGCGATGTCTTGGGGCTGAGGTGGTGGAGGCATGCCATGAGCCCCATCGCCTGTGGCTAGTTGAGTGGGACGGCGCTGGAGAGCCCCCCGCAGCATGGACGAGCTCGGCGACGCGTTCGAGCCACTCCTTGTAGAGGTCGTCGATGGGGCGGTAGCGCAGGAGCTCGTTCGCCGCGAGGAGCGCGGCCCGTGCCTCCATGGGAGTGCGGTGCACGTGAGACGAATAATCGGCAGGGGTCAGCGATGGAGTGGTGGTGCGGCCGTCCTGCCGCACTGAAGGATGCAGGGAGGACACCTGCTGCTCGTTCCCCGTTGGTCCGGTGGCAGCGTTGGCGGCGGGGGACGGAGAACGGTGATGTGGCCCACCGACGGGAGCCGTTTGAGCGACGCAGGCGGTGAGGGCAGCCCGACGCTCAGCTCGAGCACGGCGAGCGTCCACCATGGAGACGGCGGAGCGACGAATTGATGGAAGGGAAGCTACGGCGCACCCCTACCTGGCGTGCCAAATGTCGGATGTGGGGTTCCGGTAAACCCTTAAGGTTCGAACACTGGGGTACGCGCGAAGTTTTTCCTTCCTACCAATCTACGCCCTAGCTCGCTAGGATCTCGCGGACGAACTCGACGAACTCGCAACACAGAAAGACACGAGGTTTGTACTGGTTCGGGCCACCGTTGTGGTGTAATACCCTACTCCAGTGTGGTGGTGGTGGATTGCCTCTAGGGCTGATGATGAACAGTACCAGGGAAGAACAGCCTCCTGAGGTTGAGGTGTTCTTGTGTGTGGGCTCTCGATCGGGCTGGATCCAGCTAAGATGAGATCAGATCAGATCGCCCCCCCCCCTACTATGGTGGCTAGCTCTACTTATATAGGTCGTGATCCTCTTCCCAAATATCGAGCAGGAAGAGAGCCAACAACGGCGGGCGAATTTGAAGGGGGGCGGCTAGTACAAGCTATCCTGACAAAAGTGGTCTTCGCCTGCGAAAAGCTCTGGTGGTGATGCCGTCTTGGGCTCCACGATGACCTCTGTCTTGCCGTCCTCCTGGTCTTGGTCTCGTTGCACCAATATAGCAACCTTTGCCTGATGCCTCGGTACTCTTCGCCTGCGCTGGCCTCCTTAGCACCAAAGAGGAAACAAGGATGTTGCGCGCGCTGGCGCCCGCCTGGTGTCGTGCGTCATGGCTCACGTCACGAGGGCCTCATGAGGTTTGCCACGCCTTGATATCTCCGCTCCTCGCGAGCCTGCCTAGCTAGGCCACTCCAGAGGAGGTCTTGCGTCGTCTGCCTCGCGAGGCTTGGTCCCTCACGAGGGTCTTGGATGCCTTGTTGATGAAGATGGGCCGTACGGCCTGCTGGCTTAGCCACACCGCGGGCCGTAGGCAGGCAAGTTTGGGGACCCCCGTTCCCAGGACGCCGACACATATCAATAGGTTCATTTCATCAGTTTGTCTTCAAAGACCTCATGTTTTGAAGACTTTCATAAAAATCGCCTATTCACCCCCCTCTAGTCGATAACTAGCACTTTCACTAATACTAATGCACAGAGTAATGATCGACGTCGGAAGGGAAAGCCATTTTTCGGATGGGAGGACCAAAGTTCAACCTTGAAGCGATGTTGAACAAGCCTTGCCCAAAGCATAGCTACCAAGATAGACCGTCGACTCACCTATGGAAAGATTGTTTTATCATGAAGGAATATAAGAATTCTGGCTCTCACCAGGACCACAATAACAATAATGGCCCGCACGGCGGGTCAGGATCCGGCTCTCATGGGCCCGGGTTTGGCGGCGGCGGATCAAATTCCGGATATCAGGGTCAGGGCAATCAGGACAATTATAACCAGCAGCCCAATCAGGGTAATCAGCAACAACTGTCAGGGTATCAGAGCAATCCAAAGCAGCTTAGTAGTGGCCAATACCATGTTTTCACCATTAGCTTGTGCAAGCGGGATCAGAAGGTTCATAAATGAGCGGTGAGCGCTGTTGAGCCGGCAATACCCCGATACTTATGGTGGTCCCCCCCCCCCCCCCCCGTGTTGACAAGCTGGGTCAGCTGGCTTTGGTGGTAGCCCCTCAAGTGGTAGGTTACAAGTTCACTAAGGAGCTCATGGATGGAGGTAGCAGTATCAATATTCTTTATTATGATACTTTTCGCCGCATGAATTTAACTAACAAAGATCTTAAGCCATCCTCCAGAGTCTTTCGTGGAGTAGTGCCTGGTAAGTCGGCATATCCAGTTGGTAAAATTGCCTTGGAAGTAGCTTTTGGCAATGAGTATGACTACAGGGTAGAGACATTGAAATTTGAAGTGGTTAAGATTAAAAGTCCCTATCATGCTCTGTTTGGACGGCCGGCTTACGCCAAGTTTATGGCATGCCCTTGTTATATGTATCTGCGGCTTAATTAAGATGCCGGGTCGCAAGGGGACCATCACAGTACATGGTGACAGGAAGATAGCCTTGGAACGTGAAGAAGGTGATGCTACTTATGCTAAGTCTGTTTGTGCTACGAAAGAGCTTAAATTTCATAAAGAGAATGTTGACCCGGCGATATGACTCTATTGAAGAAGCCAACCACAGAGCATGACCCTTTGTTGAAGTTTAAGTCAGCGAATGATACCAAGCAGGTTGACTTTACCCCTGGCGACTCATCTCAACAATTCACTATCAGTGCCAATATGGATCCAAAATAGGAAAGCGCATTCATCGAGTTCACCCGTGAGAACCGGGACATCTTTGCATGGAAGCCTTCAGACATGCCAGGTGTACCGAGAGAACTCGCTGAGCACACTCTCAATATTGATCCCGAGTGTAAGCCGGTCAAGCAATTCCTTCGTCATTTTAATGAGGAGAGACGTAAGGCCATTGGAGAAGAGGTGGCCCGGCTCTTAGCAGCAGGGTTCGTCATTGAAGTTTTTCATCCTGAGTGGTTGGCTAACGCGGTGCTACTACTTAAGAAAAATGGCACTTGGCGTATGTGTGTGGATTACACAGACCTTAACAAAGCTTGCCCAGCTGATCCTTTTGCTCTTCCCCGTATTGATCAGATCATTGAAGTTGCGGCGGGTTGTGAGCGTTTGAGCTTCTTAGATGCTTATTCTGGTTATCATCAGATCAAGATGGCAATTAAAGACTAGGAGAAAACATATTTTTATCACGCCCTTTGGAGCTTTCTGCTATGTGTCAATGCCTTTTGGACTCAAGAGTGCCCAGGCGACTTATCAGCGTTGTGTTCAGAATTGTATTCACAACCAGATAAGACACAATGTTCATGCTTATGTGGATGATATTGTTGTGAAGTCCAGAAAGAAGGAGACCTTGCTAGATGATTTGAAGGAGACCTTCGATAACCTCCAGGTCTACAAGATGATGCTTAACCCAACCAAATGTGTTTTTGGTGTGCCTGCAGGCAAGCTCTTGGGTTTTCTGGTTTCTGAGAGAGGTATTGAAGCTAACGCAGAAAAAACCAAGGCTATTACTTCATTGGCTAAGCCGGCTTGCATTAATGATGTCCAGCGTTTGGCGGGTCGTATTGCAGCTTTAAGCCGGTTTATAAGCCGCCCGGGAGAGAAGGCTATTCCTTTATACCAGATGGTGAAGAAGACAGATCGTTTTGTCTGGAGTGATGCTGCTAATGAGGCATTTGAGGCGCTTAAGAAACAGTTAGTTGAGCCACCGGTTCTTGCAGCTCCTATTGAGAAGAAGCCCTTGCTCTTATATGCGACTGCTAACAGCAGAGCCATCAGCGTGGCGGTTGTAGTGGAAAGGAAAGAGTCATGGTAAGGAGTATCTGGTTTAAAGGTCGTCTTATTATGTCAGTGAGGTCTTAATTGAGTCTAAATAGAGATACCGACATTGGCAGAAGCTAGTATATGGGGTGTTCATGGCCAGTCACAAGTTGAAGCATTATTTTCTTGGTCATCCTATCAGTGTGGTCAGCTCTGCTCCCTTAGGCGATATTATTCAAAAGAGAGAAGCTGTAGGCCGAGTGGCCAAGTGGGCCATTGAGCTGGGACCCCATGGTTTGAAATATATGCTAAGGACAACTATCAAGTCTCCAGCTCTTATGGATTTCATTAATAACTGGATAGAGTTGCAGATGACTGAGGAGAAGCCTGATAATACATATTGGACTATGCATTTTGATGGATCCAGCCAATTGGAAGGCTCATGTGGGCTGGAGTTATTTTGACTTCCCCACGAGGTGGCAAATTTTGTTATGTTTTAAGGCTTATGTTTCCTTGCACTAATAATGCAGCTGATATTAGGCCTTGCTTCATGGCCTAAAGGTGGCCAAAGATATGAATCTAAACAGGGTTAGGTGCTTTGGCAACTTGGGATTCTAAAGACCCACTCATGGTGGCTTATCGCCGGGAGGTTGATAACATCGCCGGTCACTTCAAAGGTTGTCAGGTGGAGCATCTGGATCGAAGGGAAAACGAGTCAGCTTATGCTTTGAGCCGGCTTGGGTCGCAGCATAAGCCAGTGCCCCCTAATGTTTTTCTTGACTTGTTGCATAATCCTTCAGTTAAGTTGCCTTTTGAAGAAGATCTTGTTGTACCTGACCCGGAGGCATAGTTGGTGGCAGCTCGTCATGCCATCCCTGATTGGATAGTTCCTTATTTGGCTTATATGACCCGAGGAGAGCTACCTGAGGATGAAACTTTGGCCAGGCAAATAACCCGACGGTCTAAGTCTATGACTATTATCGACAGCGAGTTACACCAATGCAGTGTCACAGGCGTGTTCCAACGTTGTGTTTCTCCTAAAGAGGGTCATGAGATTCTAAGGGAGATTCATGAAGGAGATTGTTGCCATCATGCTGGCTCTACCCTTATGGCTAAAGCTTTTCGTCATGGGTTTTATTGGTTGACGGCTCATGCTGATGCAGAAGATCTGGTTAGCAAGTGTGATGGCTGTCAGAAATTTTCTAGACGAGCTCATGTGGCGGCTTAAGAATTGAGGATGATTCCAATTACTTGGCCGTTTGCAGTCCGGGGGCTGGATATGGTTGGACCTTTCAAGAGGTCCAAAGACAAAAAGACCCACCTCTTGGTGGCAGTTGACAAATTTACCAAGTGGGTTGAGGCAGAGTCAGTCAGTAAGTGTGATGCAGCAACGCGGTTCAATTCATTAAGAAGGTGATCTTCCGCTTTGGCTATCCTCACAATATCACAACTGATAATGGCACTAATCTGTCTAAGGGCACTATGAAAGAGTTTTGTCAACAAGAGCATATTCATCTCGACGTATCTTCGATGGCTCACCCCCAGTCTAATGGTCAAGCTGAAAGGGCCAATCAAGAAATCTTGAGAGGGATAAACCCCGTCTTATGGTCCCTTTGCAAAGGACGCCGGGTTGTTGGGTTAAGGAGTTACCCTCAGTGCTTTGGAGTATCAACACCACCCCCAACAGATCAACAGGTTACATGCCCTTCTACATGGTCTATGGGGCAGCGGCGGTTCTTCCAAGCGATATCCATCATGACTCGCCCTGGGTGGCGTCTTATGTTGAAGCTGTCAATGAAAAAGCAGATCAGGATGCTCTTGATATGTTGGATGAGGAGCGCGACCTTGCGGCAGCTCGTTCGGTGATATACCAGCAAGATTTGCATCGCTATCATAGCTGCCGGGTTAAAACCAGGACCTTTCAAGAAGGCGACTTGGTGCTCCGGTTAATACAAGATCAAACAGATATGCATAAGTTATCCCCACCTTTGGAAGGGCCTTTTGTGGTCAGCAAAAAATGTGAACAACGGGTCATACTACCTCATTGATATTCGAGAATACAAGGATTCACGCACATCGGAGCAGGAGACCCGCCGGCCGTGGAACATCGCTCACCTTCGGCTCTATTATAGCTGAGCCACCGGCTCTTGTGATGTACATAGTTTCTTCAGTGTACATATTATGATCACTATAATAAAGTTGGCATCCCTGATAATTCAGGGCCTCTGTCGTTTCAATTCTAAGTGTTTGAGCCTTTATTATTTGTTCATAAGGTCAATTGGGGGCTTCCTGCTCGATGAGCATAGCTATGCTTACCCTCTTGATCAGGCTTACATGCCTTCTCATGGGTCATTTGGGGGCTTCCTGCTCAATGAGCATAGTTGTGCTTACCCTCTTGATCAGGCTTACATGCCTTCTCGCAGGTCACTTGGGGGCTTCCTGCTCAATGATCATAGTTGTGCTTACCCTCTTGATCAGGCTTACATGCCTTCTCGCGGGTCACTTGGGGGCTTCCTGCTCAATGATCATAGTTGTGCTTACCCTCTTGATCAGGCTTACATGCCTTCTCGCAGGTAACTTGGGGGCTTCCCGCTCAATGAGCATAGCTATGCTTACCCTCTTGATTGGCTTACATGCCAGGTGTAAACACCAAATTCTGGGTTATCTGGCATGTATGTCGTTCTTACTCCGCCCAGGTAATCCTGGAATGACCCGCCGTACTCTTGACAGTCAATATTTTAAATAAGACCCTGAACTTGTTAAAGTTAAAACGGCGATTTGTCATGTGAGGGTCGGCTTACAAGTGTGCAGGAATTAACTTGGTGGTTCAGCGGCCCATGAAAGCACTTGAAGTTTTAGGGTAGGCGGCCTATGAAAGCCTTGTTTTTCTGGATTTCTGTCTTTTCTGAAAATTTTGGATTCATATCCTTCTTCCATATTAAGCAATTCAGGCCATGGTTTTTGCAATTCAGGCCATGTAGCCTTGATTCTATGACGTATACTTAAGCATATTGGGTTAATAACCCGCCCTGATAAGCAGACTTTAAGTCGCCAGGATGATTTGCCTTGAATAAATTCAAGTCATGATTTTTCATATTTACGGGTTAATACCCATGTTGGATTACACTCATTACAACGTCATTATGATATCAATCTACATGTATGAATTTTCATATTTGAATAGATATTTAGGGTTTTTCTAACCCGCCCTGCCTTCGACTTTAAGTCGCTTTGGCATATTTCCGGCTTAAATAGCCTTTACTCTTTTTTATCAAAGACTATTATATCAGGGGGTTTTCAAAGATATTTGTGACCCGCCCTGGCGTAAACCGCCAGGGCATATGTTGTTTCCTTGTGTATAGGAAGTATGATGATGCTTGATCTGATCCACATAGTTGATAATATTGTATGCACAAGTGGCGGGTGATAAAAATCAATCTCGGCGGTTTAAACATTCAAAGGATACCACATGCACGATGGCATGACAGATCATTGTTTCAACTAGCCTATTACAAGGCTTCCCCAAGCCCACAAGATTAAGAGTTTTTCAAAAGAAATTCTATGCCGCGGTCTGAGAGCCGCCCCTTGGATCAGTTCTTTTGGTCCTGGCGAGTTGAAGCCTTTGGGTTATCCTGCATTGTTTCTTCTTCGTCGTCCATCGTCTGGAAGTCAGGTGATGTCCAGTCGATGCCAGTTAAGGCTTTGAACATAGCTTCATCATCTATAAGTGTGGACGGATCAATGTTAAGAGCAAAAGTACGCTTACGTATTGGAGGAATAAGATCCACAATCTCATAAGCCGGTGCTTTCACTTTGGAGTTCTCCATCGTGTAAGCCGCCTGATACTTGGACAAATCCGTCTCTTTAGCCAATTTGCTTGCCAGAGGGTGCATCTCCTTTACACATTTGGTAAAGTTGCTTGCATCGAAGGGAGACCCGTCTTCTTTGAGACTTGGACAACCAGTGGCCATCTCCTCTGGGTCTAACTCTGCTTGCCATGCTTTGGCCCGGCTCAAAGCAGTGATGGCACCAGCTCGGGCTGATGATCGCTTAATCTCTTCGATTCTCTGGAGCATGGCAGATAGTTTGTCCAGTACCTCCCTGATGAGTGAAGGTGGTTGTTTACTGTGTGAGATGGCCGCTATGGTTTGCTGAGTGCCTGTGTAGAGCTGTTCCACCAAAGTGTAAACCGCCTTCAGCTTCACCAACATGTCCTGGCCAAGGTTGGCACTCCTGGGGCTTGTTAGATGAGCGCGTAGATAAGCCACCAGGCAGGTTAAAAATTAAAAAATTGGAAGTGGTTAAAGCATCCCAAATTCCTTACCAAAGATAGCAGTTGTCATCTTTGAGATATGGCGTTTTAAGCCGAACAGTTCTGCAGTGGTCTCTTTCAAAGAAGATTCGGCAGTCTCTGCTCTTTGTACTAAGGCAGTTTTCTCTTTCTTCCAAGCGTTTCTTTATGTGGAAAACCCAGCTCTGATCTTCTCGCTCTTCTCTAGACCAAGCTTAAGCTTGGAGTCAGCTTCGCATGTTTCAGCTTCTTGTTGCTCAAGCCTGGTCTTTAAGTCGACCACCTGGGGCTCGGCCTGAGTTAAAGCATCCTGCAAGTAAGAGTTAAACAATTATAAACATATTTGCCATGTCATAATCTACATACAAGTCTCAAGCACATTGCAAGCAAAGCACTTGACACTTGGGGGCTAATGTGTGCGGAAGCTCTTTTTTGCATTATATTGTTCGTGATCCGGCTCATCCTTCTCAAGATAAGCCGGCCTATGAGGGCTATGGTTTGGAGCTTTTCTTTCAAAGTAATGAAAATAACCCGGTTCATCTTTTATTAAGATAAGTCGGCTCATGATGGCTATGACTTTAGAGATTGCAGTAACATATGGACAAGTCTTAACCCTACTCAGATATATTTTTTCCTACGGATAAGACTTTGAGCTGGATGACTATATATGCAAAGGAAACAGATGTTCATACCTCATATTTCTGGCGCAATTTCTTGACTAAATCTGCCTCTAGATCATGACCAGTATGCAGCTGGCTCAGATAACTAGAGTATAATTCACTGACACCCAAGTGTGAATAATTTGCAACGTCAAATTTGGCCTTGCTTTTTTCAATTAACTCTTCTTTGGCAGAATGCTTGGCCAGAATGGTGGGGTTCCTGGGTTCAGCATAACCAGTGCCAGCAATGATGACATCCTCAGCAGTTTGTTATGAAGGAGGCTCTTCAGCAGGTTTTATGGGACTGTGCGGCTTAGTGCTGGATGGGTCAACACCCATTGGATCCACCGTGACGTCGTGAGTCTCTGGTGGTGGGTCATCAGCAGCAGCCTCAGGAGTGTGATGAGAAGCTTCAGATATGATTTGTTTCTCCAGCTCAATAACCTTGGGGTCTTCGGTCGGCTTATTCATCTTCAATTTCTTGCTGGGTTTGGCTATACCGCTGAAAGTAAGACATATGAAGATGTTAATATATCAGTTTGTAAAGTGTTAAAAAACAAAGAGGTTAAATGTTCTCACCTAGGAGCGACTTTGAAGAGAGGAATCTGAGTCCCAGTAGAGTTGCCGGAGGAGGAGTGAGAGGTTCCCTGATAATTTGAATCGGAAGGATTAAGCGGTTGACGAATAAGACCCGCCTTTGGAAAAGAGAAGTTTGAGTTCTGAGGAACCTCTGCTCGGCGTTTGCGAGGGGCCGGCATGTTGGGTAAGCCGGCATGAAGGTCTCCCCCTCCGCTGTTCCGAGTTGTACGCCGAGCTTCATGCTGTTGTTTCTTCGAAATAAAGTTTGGATCCAAGTAAGCTAAAGGGTGAGAAAACCTTACTTTCCGGGTCACGTGCCGAACTTTCTGTCTTGGCAAAGGCTCTGAGTCGGAGGAAATAATAGTTACCTCTACAACATCTGCCTAGCTGGTCTTCGTGTCATCCTGAGAGGGGTCAGTGTCAATAAGATGCACAAAAAAGGAGCCAAGGAAATCAAGTTCTACCTCCGACTCATCATCCAGAGTAAATTGGTCTGTTGCATCTATTTTCATCTTGGCGGGTCTCTTGGGAGCCTTGGTCTTTCCCCTGGCCTTTTTAGTCGGTTTATCTTGAAGCTTCTTATTCCAAAAAGGAGAGTCGGCCTGAAGAGAGCAGGATAATAAGGCCAGTGCAACATATGAGAATAATGAATAAAGTAAAAGGGGCTTCAAATACTTACAGCTGGAGCTGGGTTAAGAACATAGAAGGGGCTCAGCCCTGTTTTGCTGGAGTTTTCTAGAGTTTCTCCAAGTACAGACTTGGTCATTTCGTTGAGGTCCTTCTCTTCAAGGGATATAGAGTTATACCGCAAGGGGTCATTCACATCGCCTGTGTATGTGCACATTAAGCCGGGGCGGTGGCTTAAAGGCATGATTCTCCAGCTAACCCAGCATCGAACCAGGTCAATACCTGTCAAGTCATTTGCCATCAAGGCCCTTATCTTAGTAAAAGTGGGTCCATATTTGGCTCGTTTGGCAGAGCTAATCCGGTCTGGAAGTGGGTGCCTGGGGTTGAGCCGGTGAATACGGAAACCCAACAGAGGATTTTCACCCGCCGGAGAGGTGTCTTGGCAATAAAACCAAGTCTAGTTCCAGTCTTTGGGTGACTAGGAAGTGCAGCTGAAGGAAAGACGGCGTCTCTTCACCTCTGGATAGAAATTCCACCAAGTTCAAGGCTGGGGCCATCTGTCATCTCTGTTTGGCGGTTCAAATAGTAATACTCTCCGAAGAGGTCAAACGCTGGGCTCCTCTTGAAGGTATAATTCACAAAAGACTTGAAAATTGCAAATATTGGAAACTGAATTGGGTCCGATGTCTTGAGGGTGAAGCTGATAGAAATTCAGGACATCACGGAAGAATTTTGAGCTGGGCGGTGAGAAGCCTCGGAGCATATGATCAGAGAAAACTATAACTTCTCCTTCTTTTGGTTGAGATGGAACCTCAGCCCCTGGAACCCGCCAATGGATGACATTCTTAGATGGCAAAACACCCATGGCAACAAACTCTTGGAGAGTCCGTTCTGTGACATTGGAAATGACCCAGTCGCAGGAGGTGACGGTCTTAGTCATTTTGATCAGGTGAAAACCTATAAAGGAAATCAATGCGGGTCAAATTTGTGATGATGAGTCACCCAATGGTTGAACAAAGTTAAGTTATTATGCAAAATTGGTTATATGCAAGGATTGGTAAGCCGCTTAATGGTTGCAGAAAAGAAGATAGCATGGTTAAACCGGTGAGGTACGAGACAGATAATGTCAAGCCTGGATAAGTACTGGCAGTTTAAACAACTTATAAGGTAAGCCGGCTGGTATTTGGCGGGTTACAAAGTATTATTTGAGCCACTCATACAACAGTGGTCAAGCCGATGGTTACAAGATCTAGGGATTGGATAGAATTTCACTAAGTGCTAGGCAAACAAGTTTCATAGATTCAGCCTATAATTTCGAATCTACAGTCGTTACAGAAACAGGAGAAAATTACTAGCCCTAAAAACAGTGGACGAACCACAGGTGTGGGGAGTGAATTTCAACAGCAGCAAGTGGATCCATATTTGATAGCAGATATTAAAGAGGAGTAAGGTGTGACTTTAGCGTCGCGTTTTGGTCCTACTAAGGTGGCATGGTCGATGAACTATAGACAAGGGTGATGAATGCTGTTGAACACTAAAGAACTGCAGAAACCCTAATGCATATGTGAGGAAAAAGGAGATGGGTACTTGGAGATGCTGATGAACAGCGGAGGGGCGCCGCCATTTTCTGGTCGAGGTCAGGTTGATGCAGTCGACGGGGGCGGCAGAGCTCCGAAGGCGTCGGTCATCGTGTGGAAGAAGAAGAGGCAGAGGCATGGGTAAAAAGTGAAGAAGAGGACCCCTGTCCCTATTTATAAGGAGGTGAAAAGATGGCATGCGCGGGAATAAAGGAGGCAAAATTATTATGTTAAACGATGTGGGTGTCTCGATTCTCGGGAGGTCCATTAAGATAAAGATCCGTTGAGATATCCTGGGCTTTGTGCCGAATCAATGCACATGACGTCATGGCGGGTTACAATATTTCTGTTTATGTGATGTCATGGCGGGTTATATCGGTCTGATGAATATTCGACACTGATACATTCTGCTAAGTTAAATAGTGGAGATTGATATGAACAAGTTCAAATCAACTTGGGGCCTAATGTTGGGGATATAGCTCCTAGGTGTGACCCGCCCAGGAGGGGCCGGGTTACACCGTTGGCGGCTCAACATGAAGAAGGTCCAAGGAGGCCCAAGGAGAAGTACGAAGACGGCGGCTCTTGGAGGCAGGCCTAGTAAAGGCCCAAGACCTAGGCATGTGAACTACCGTATGAAGACTTGTTCTGTAAGGTAGGATTAGTTAGAAACCGAGTTGGACACGCTGTGTGAGCCGGCCAGGACTCTGTAAGCCTCGGGGTCTCTACCTATGTATATAAAGGTGAGACCTGGCGGCAGGTTAACTCAAGAAACAAGCAATCGAGATCTAGGTCAAGCGTATTCGCTCCCTTGTAATCGAAACTCAAGCAATACAATTAGAAGCAGGACGTAGGCCTTTACCTCGTTGTGAGGGGTCGACCCTGGGTAAACTCTCTGTGTCCTTTGTCCCGTTCAACCCCTTCAAGGTAACCTAGTTGCGATGGCTTCACACCTAAGTCCTTTCATTAGGGCATCTGCCATGATAAATCCACGACAGAGAGCAACCTATATTGAGGATCCATAGAATGTAGCAAGATGATATGATATGACAATAAGCATCAAACATGAGAAGCATGCATTCAAAAGATCCAAAGTACATATTGTAAATAAGCGATAATAGACATATCTAGTAAGATCATCACCTAAAGCATGGGTACAAAATGCATCCAAAAGTCATGAGTGTGCAAAGATATATGCAATACAAACAAACACTCAATTCTCAACATCTTACAAATCCACCAAATAATCAAAGTAAATAGTAACCAACAAGGAAGTAAGGATGCCAAAGAGGGATATGCACTTTATCATGTTCGTGTATATGTCTCTTATGTGATCGATAATCATCAAGATGTGCATTCACAAAGAGAACTGCACATGCAAAATAGTCACTAAAAGATAAGAACATGATATCCATGAGTGAATCCATTACTATACAATTTTAATCTTAGCATGGACGCTTTGGTACATAGAACATGGGACAAGATACATGGCACAAATCGATACAATTTGTATAACAATTGAATTACAGTGTAAGAGAGCACTAACCACGAGCAAATAAAGTGATTTTGCAATTTCATTTGCATGCTAGACAACTTCGAGGAATGGTTATGTGATGGATTGCTTGATTGGCATATTTGGTATAAATTAATCATGAACATGATTTTATAGATCCCCATGATAGGCTTCTTCACAAATGTTTCAAATATGCAACTAGGAGGTTTATGCTCTTGCAAGAAACATAACTTCCATAAATACAATCCATAGCATGATGCAATCTTTACAAGGTTGACTCCATTTATATATATGCATTAAGTAAATAAATGTTACCAAGATAGCATCGGTATGAAGTATTATATCTATAAATCATCTAAACTTGGTTCTAATTTTCTCAGGGTGTCACCACCTTCTACATGAATAAGCTAAGCTTACAATGCTTCTCCAATGAGCCTAAAACACATTTAACTATAACCTAGTCCCCAAACATATTGGGTCCGGAGTAGTTAGTGCAACTACCATACATAGGGTAAGCTCTGAAATCTGTGCATTTGGAAGTGAACTTGAATTTCATGCACATCTTAGCCATTAGAATGAGTTAATATTATTAAAGCTTGCAATAAGATCTTGGATCTGAAAATAAAATGTAGTACGAGCAAACAAATCTGGTCAATACAAACTTTCCATCTACAGAACACCATTTGTAGTGAGTACACCTCCTAACCTTAGTTGGCAGCCAATCATCTCATCAAACTAATTCTATAGAAAATAGGACATAGCACAATGAAAAACATATTTTAAAGGGAGAAGCAAGGACCAAAACAAAGAAATTGCCTGAGCAGATAGCAGACTAAAAACTGGGCATATTCAGAACTGAAGCAAAGCACATTTTAAACTTACTAGTAAAAGTGCCCCTGCATTGCACCGGGTTGGATTGTCGATTTTTGGATCATGGATTTTGTATTTGGAAAGTCCGCCCTCATGTCCTCCGTCGACATCTACTTTAGCTCCACACCGCCATCGAAGTGCAACTAGACATAGAAACTTTCATACAGATGGAGTGAAACTCCACAGAGATTGGTCATATATATACTCACCGCAAAACCATCATTAGAACCTTACTTATTTAATCTTTGCAAACAACACAAAGCAATTGTGTATACCAACCAATGGGACACCATTATGATAATGAAGACTGCCCAGCCTGTCTGAAAGAACAATTTATATGCACACCAAGTTAAGAACAACATCAACATGGCTCCGTTAGCAGCATGAAACGGTCGAACATGTGAAAAAAGATTTACAATATCTTCCTAATTTATCCAAGAACTTTGCAAACTAACCATATTAGTCTATCAAAAATAGCACAATGCAAGTGACGATGGTTGTAGTTGCATACGTAGAGTAAAAACCATAAAGCCTACGTTTGAAAATCCCCTAGGTCCAAGCACAGACGACATATAAT
Organism: Triticum aestivum; assembly: GCF_018294505.1. Taxonomy (NCBI): domain Eukaryota; kingdom Viridiplantae; phylum Streptophyta; class Magnoliopsida; order Poales; family Poaceae; genus Triticum; species Triticum aestivum. Next base: position 606,200,756 of record NC_057800.1, read on the forward strand.
ACAGTTACTCATTTCTTAAAGCTAATACAATTAAATCTTGAGCATGAACTTGCATCTTTGAAATGCATCAGTTTACAAACTGACCAAGTAAAGCAAATAAAAAAATAATGTATGTATGCATCTTTCAAATCAGAACTGGAGTTTAGCAGACTCCAAAACTTATAAATTATCGCGTGCTTCTTCATGTTGCGAGACATAGAATATTTTTCTGTTAGTCCTAACTTCTCAAGAAACATATGGACTGAGTTATCCCGTGAAAGCAGATACTTAAAAGCATGAAGCATGTGAACACCTATATGCAGCAAAGTGTGTCCCAAAGCCTGGACAGAGCATTAGTTTTGGTCACTATGTGTAATGCAAAATAATCAATTCAATCGAAGTGGTCACGTTAAAAAAAATCTAGATTCAAAGAGGCGAACAATCATCCAAAGAAAATGTGGAGTCAAACTCTGCAGCGATGGCTCTTACAGTGTGCTCCCTTGATTTGCGTATGCCTTCACTTACCTACAGTATTCATTGTTTCTCCATTAATCAATCATGTAATTACCAACAGATCAATACAAAGCGATCATATCAGAGATGTACCTGAGTTTGGATGTCAACTATTAAGTTTCTACTAATATGCATCTCCTACTTTTAAGATATGAAATGCAACTTTATTTGCCATGTTTTTAGCAATTTCAGATCATTCTTCCCTTCTACTCCAATGGATTGATGACATCATCTGAACCATTTAAAAATGAAACGAACTTACTGAAAATCTGTAGCCTTATTGCTGTATAAAAGAACATTGTAATTCAAATCTTGTATAGCTCTAAATTCTGATTACCATAGATAATCATACAGTCTATTGTCATAAATCTAAGAAATATTCAGAACCTACACATCTTAATTCTGAGAGGCGGAAAGAGGTAGATATACCATGAAGCTAATCTGAGGCTTATAGCGTGTGTAATAAATAAATAACACACAACATCCAAATCCTCTCCATGAGTAACATCAACTAATGTCATTGGCTAACACTCGGTCAATAAATATTAGCTCAGGTAAAACGGAAAAAAATTGCTAAGGCCTCACGTAAACATCAGTGTGAGCTGTCCTCAGAGTGACCTTATTGTCCGGTTTTTTACTCTCTGATGGAAGGAACGCATCCCAAATGAAATAATTTTGTGGTGTGCCCCTTCAGGAGATGCAAATCAGACCTCCTTCCCTAGTTCCCTTCATTTGGCTCATAATCCAGTGAAGAGTATTGTTGCCAATATAGACCTAAAAACTATTTTTATTTTAGAGAAGGGAATTTAGGATAAGCATTAGCTGCCTCCATAGTGGATGCAGGAGTGTAGTTCATCCACTCCGCAACCTCTCCGACGAAGACCCCTGCCTAATCTGCTTCAAATTTCCGTCCGTACACAATCTGTCAACCATATTTAGATTGACAATTGATTCACAAATTATTCTTGAAAATACGTGGCATTAGTTCAAACCGAGGGGATTCAAGAAAAACACCGATCCATTCTTGTTATTTTTTAGTGGAACACCCTTTTCATTAACTTAGCACTTTTAAGAGCTGCAGTACTTGTAGAGTGAGTGGATCCCATAATACTGGACACTGGACTATTTAAATCCGTAGCACGAAAAGTTCTAGCGCGGCATAAAAAAATCCTCTCCCCTGACTGGAAAAATGCCTGTCGTCAATGACGTGTTGTTCCTAAATCATCGAGTTGTTTCCATTTTGTTTCTTTTATGTTCAACTTCTTGCAGAGTCGTGCTGCCTCATTGACATCTGATTCCTGCGGTGCTTGTTTTTTAGACCTGCAGATCTTAACTAAATGGTTGCAACTTGCAAGAACATTACTGAATCTCAAGTATGAATGAGCTGGTCCCTTACGCTTCATATATCTCCAACCAACCAAGTACACATAACTGAAGCCTGCCGACTCTATGACCATGATACTGATGCTCCATACACAAATTTCACTCGCAACCCCGTGATCAATCATGAAGAGACCACAGAATAATTCCACTTAAGTATAGTCACAAGTCTGGACCATGGAGTGTGTGTTCTCCACGGATAGCCCAAGGACTGAATTAAACAGACAAAACAGAAGCGTTCTTATCATTCAGTCAATCAATAGTACTGTTGTCAATTTTTACCAGATGTGGCGGCCATACCCTGAGGTGTTGATGACATATTGACATTGTTCGCGCCTCCTTGATCGGCCACGAGGGGAGATAACCAAGGCCGGCCTCTGTCGATTGCAGCCTGGAGGGCCAGGTAAGGGGAAGCCCGGGACTCGGCGTCTGCGTCCATGGTGGTGCACAACTTGTGTGGCGGTGTATGGCACGCTTGGCCCAGAGCTACGTCCACCCCGCCGGTGAGCGCAGGGGCGCTCCCCGCCAAGGATCCAGCAACCCGACCAATGAGTCGAGCTTGCACGGAGAGGGAGGCGGGGAACGGGTTATGCGTGGTGGATCACGACGGGCTCGCTTTTAAGGAACTGTCCACGCGCCCGTGGTGGATTGTTTCAAAGAGTGACCTCGGAGGGAGAGCACGGCGACGGATCAGCACGAGCGAGGATCTTGGGGCGTGGTGGCTTGACGGTGGCCAACCGAGCGTCACGGGAGGAAGAAGGAGAAGATTAGGGACAAATGAAGAGGGGAAGGAGGACAGGGAGGCGGATGACCGGAGAAGAAGACCGGTCTCGGGCTATGGATGGCCGGAGAAGAAGACCGGCCGCCGGCGGTGGCGCCATGCCCGTGCGAATCGAGCAGAGCACACATCAAAGGGAAGGAGACCCATGTGTTTACCAATTAGCCACTCTAGAAATGACTGTGGGTCGAATAAACCAAAGCACAGGGTCTTTTTTTGTGAAAATGGAAGTTTTCTCATAATCCATTTAAAAAGGGATTGTGGGCTTCAGTTACCAAAAAGTACAAGGAAACTTTTGCAAAAATGTCATGTCGGTGAACGGGCAGAAGGGATTGGTACTTTATTATCAGGTAAAGATAGAGACTATAATATGGTTTGATGTTTAAAATTATTAGAATGAGTTAATGGTATTAAAAACTCACACATAAATCTTTCCCCTGAAAATAAATAGTAATATGTTAACATATCGGGTCAAATAAAAACTTTTCGCATATACAACAATATGTAGCCGATATATCTCATGACATCTACAAGGGGGGCCCTCTGTTAATGGATTAATCACCGAGGTTTAATTCAAGGAAATCATCCAAGACAGAATTACAGGGTTATATTACCAAATAATATATAAGAGGTAAAAATTAAAGGGATGAGATCAAATTAAAGAAAGGCAAATTTCAAACAAACACTCGATAATTCATTGATTAGCAAATCCAACTCATTCTACATTTTTGCATAGGGAAACATAACTCCATATTTTTGTTGACAAATGAAGAAACCAAACCAGACTAAGAAAGTCTTGGTGGCGATCTAATACACGGTGAATCTGGTAACGGCCTTGGTTCCCTCGGAGACGGCGTGCTTGGCAAGCTCGCCTGGAAAGACAAGGCGCACGGCAGTCTGGATCTCCCGAGAGGTGATGGTGGGCTTCTTGTTGTAGCGTGCGAGCTTTGCCGACTCTCCGGCGAGCTTCTCGAAGATGTCGTTGATGATGGAGTTGATGATGGACATTGATTTGGAGGAGATACCCATGTTCGGGTCAATCTGCTTGAGCACCTTGAAGATGTAGATCTTGTACGTCTCGTTGCTCTTCTTGGCCTTCTTCTTGCTAGTCTCGCCCTCCTTCCCGGGCACGCGCTTCTCCACCTTGGGCTTCTTCTCGGCCTTGGGTGCCATGGTGGTTTCTAGGAGGAGAGGCGAGAGACTGGATTGGCGGCGCAAAGGTGGGAGATTTGCGTTTAGGGTTTGAGGTGTGGGTTTGAGGGGACGGGCGGCTAGGAATATATAGGCGTGCGCGAAGGGCGTGATTGGTGGAGAGGGCTGGGGTTCGGATCGTTGAGGTGGCAGGGTGTGGGGTGTTGGATTTGATGGACCATCGGATTTGGGTGCGCGGATGGGGTGGATCTGTGTGGGTAGGTGTAACCTTGTGGTTTTGTGGTGAGTTTACGCGGTAACCGAAAATTTGGGATGTGGAATTCGAGCGGGAAGGTCTATTTTGGGTGCTTTGTGATGGATTGGAGTGCGAAGGGGGGGGCTGTGTGGTGATTTGGATTTGCTGGGGATTTTTAAGTGGAATTGGGATTGGGTAAAGGGTGTGTATTCAGTATTTTTCCGTTTGATTCTATTCGGTTTATTCGGTTTTTGGTTTTTATGGTTTTATACATAGACACGACTCGGTTCCTACAATAACCATTTAATTTTGCCTCGGTTTTGATAATAACCAAAGTTGACGTGAACTTTTGAACAACAAATAAATTTTAGTCACATGATTCAGTTTATGTATGTAGGTTAGAGTTTTCTTGTGAGAACTGCACGAGGGCGGCGGGGTGCCGACTTTTGTTGGGTTTTGAGGGTTTTAGGATATGGAGCGGTGGGAATATCACCATAGGCTAACTTTCTGCAACATGGCCCTTGTTGCAATTCTACGGAGCGCAAGAGAGGGTTTGTTGCATACAGGTAAACAAAGTCAACCTAGCGTCTTACATGCCCCCGATCGGATCGAAAGCAACGTACCCCACATTGCATTATTCCATCTGGCCAGTCGCCAGGAGCGTCGTCACCAGCGAGCCGTGCGTCCGCTGCTGTGCCCCTTCCCTTCCTCCTCCACCTCTCTTCTCCTCGCATTTGCAGGCAACCACAAACGCTAGGTGCCGCAACCGACAATGGGACGTCACCAGATCTGGCCAGACACGACCACTGACGATGCACCATCGCTGAATCTGGCAAGGCACAACCACCCAGGACGTGTCGTCGTCGGATCATCTCACCCTGCGGCGTCGCGACCACCATGGAAGCCGTCACGGCCGGCTCCGGTCGTCATTGCCATGCGCCCTACCTCCCTTGCAGCCTTGTCACCCTGCAACAGGGGTCATGTTGCAATTGCAACATAACTCTTGTTGCAATCTCGATGGACACAATCGTGAGCTACAGTATTTTTTTGCAACATTTTTTTTGCAACAAGGCTTTTGTTTCAAGATATATTTCTGCAACAAGGGTCTTCTTGCCATCATGAGCTCAGGTTGAATGGTTGGCGACCCACCCGGTCCTTTTAAAAGATCAGCCAGCGAACGAGCACTCCCCTTTTTTATAGGAGTTAAAGGTTTTGAGAGGTGCTTAACCCCTTAAAAGGAAGCGAAACGATGTCCCTCAGTCAACTAATTACTTCACACACATCGATCGTCACCACAGTCATCTGATCCAAGTTTTATCGGGCGGCCGTTAGCACATGCCCGATGTCACATACGTCTTGCAGTACGACTCATGTTGCAGACTGGCCAAGCATAACATGGGGTCTGTTGTGGACAGGTCGACTAGAGAGAGAGAGGGGGGGGGGAGGGAGGGAGGGAGAGAGAGAGAGAGAGGCGCTGACGATGGGCTTTGCTGCACGACTCGTGTCAGACAGTCTGAGCGCAACATGACTTGTGTCACAATGGTGAAAAATGCTTAGGAACTAACATAGTTCATGTTGCAACCCACCGAGCACAACACGACCCATCTTGCGTCTAGATGGGGGACAAATGCAGGAACTTAATGCAGTCACAATACATATCAGGTTGCATTGATAAAAAAACGCTTCAGTACAAAGCACAACACGTCTCATGTTACAAACCCCCGAACACAAATGCTTCACTCATGTTACAAACCCCGAGCGCAAAACGTTGTTCAAGCGCAACGCGCCTCATGTCACAAACCTCCGAGCGCAACATGAGCCGTGTTGCCAACGGCTGGAGACACGGCCTGTTGACGCGATGGGTACGACACGACCGTTGTCCACACTATTCAACAACTGTCTCGTAGTGCTCGCATTTATTCTAAATTTATTTTAGGATATTCGGCAATACACTTTCAGTGAGAAGAGACATTCCCGTAAACTATAAGGCGCCTACGGTGACTTTAGGGTTGTTTGATTCTAAGCCACAACTTGTCACACTTTGCCACACCTCAATTTAGGCTAGTTTGACCAAGTTATGTGTGTGTTTGGTTCTTGTCACAACTAAGGCAGGCTTTTCTTTGTTAGCAGTAGGAGGATCTATAGCCGGACTTGGCAAATCCGGCCCCTCAAACGCCCACAGACGCGCCCGGGCGCGTCCACGGGCATTGACCGGGCACTCCTCAAAAAATGTAATCCACATACGGACACCTCAATTACCATATCTCAAATCCATACAAACTCATGCAATTAAGTCGACGCACGCCCATCGTCCGGCTACTCCATCACATTACACTAAACATGCCATCGGACTACCCAAATTTGGCATGTTTGGCTATGGTGGACTTCATCCACGGCTGCCCTTACCCTTCCTCGCGTCCTTGTCGTCCTTCTCGCGGAAATACCGGTCGAAGACACAGTACGGATTGAGCCGGATATGTTCGTTGCTGGAGCTATCCACGGCGTCGCTATCCTTATTCGGCGGCAGTCCGGCCATGACACGGACCGCCCGATTCTGCTCTCGGCGAGGGCGCGCGTGTTTCTCCACTGCCATTTCTTTACAATGCGGGCGTGGATGGCTTCCTCCTCTGCGGCTGCCCACGCCGCTGCATCAGCCGCCTCCGTTGCCGCCATTTCCGCCGCGATACAGGCCTCGGCGGCCCTTATGCTCTCCTTCCCACGGCGGGCTACTCGTTCCCAGTGGGACTCATACTTTGCCCGACCGATGATGGGGAAGTTGTTGGGGAACGCGGTATTTCAAAAAAATTCCTACGATCACGCAAGATCTATCTAGGAGATGCATAGCAACGAGAGGGGAGAGTGTGTCTACGTACCCTCGTAGACCGAAAGCGGAAGCGTTGAGTAACGCGGTTGATGTAGTCGAACGTCTTCACGATCCAACCGATCAAGTAGTGAATGCACGGCACCTCCTCGATCTGCACACGTTCAGCTCGGTGACGTCCCTCAAACTCTAGATCCAGCTGAGGCCGAGGGAGAGTTTCGCCAGCACAACTGCGTGTTGACGGTGATGATGAAGTTACCAACGTAGGGCTTCGCCTAAGCACTACGACAATATGACCGAAGTGGAAATCTGTGGATGGGGGCACCGCACACGGCTAAGAAATCAACTTGTGTGTCTATGGGGTGCCCCCCTCCCCCGTATATAAAGGAGGGGAGGAGGAGGAGGGCCGGCCTCAAGGGGCGTGCCCAAGGGGGGATTCCTACTCCTAGTAGGAGTAGGTTTCCCCTTTCCTAGTCCAAGTGGGAGAAGAAGGAATGAGAGGGAGAGGGAGAAGGAAAGAGGGGGGGCGCCCTCTCCTAGTCCAATTCGGACCAGCCCATGGGGGGCGCGCTGCCTCCCCTTGTGGCCCTTCTCTCCTTTCCACTAAAGCCCAATAAGGCCCAATACTTCCCCCGGTGAATTCCCGTAACTCCCCGGTTCTCCGAAAAATACCCGAATCACTCAGAACCTTTTCGATGTCCGAATATAGCCTTCCAATATATGAATATTTACCTCTCAACCATTTCGAGACTCCTCGTCATGTCCGTGATCTCATCCGGGACTCCGAACAAACTTCGGTCATCAAATCACATAACTCATAATACAAATCGTCATCGAACGTTAAGCGTGCAGACCCTACGGGTTCGAGAACTATGTAGACATGACCGAGACACATCTCCAGTCAATAACCAATAGCGGAACCTGGATGCTCATATTGGCTCCTACATATTCTACGAAGATCTTTATCGGTCAAACCGCATAACAGCATACGTTGTTCCTTTGTCATCGGTATGTTACTTGCCCAAGATTCGATTGTCGGTATCATCATACCTAGTTCAATCTCGTCACCGGCAAGTCTCTTTACTCGTTCCGTAATGCATCATCCCGTGACTAACTCATTAGTCACATTGCTTGCAAGGCTCATAGTGATGTGCATTACCGAGAGGGCCTAGAGATACCTCTCCAATACACGGAGTGACAAATCCTAATCTCGATCTATGCCAACTCAACAAACACCATCGGAGACACCTGTAGAGCATCTTTATAATCACCCAGTTATGTTGTGACGTTTGATAGCACACTAAGTGTTCCTCTAGTATTCGGGAGTTGCATAATCTCATAGTTATAGGAACATGTATAAGTCATGAAGAAAGCAATAGCAATAAACTAAACGATCATAGTGCTAAGCTAACGGATGGGTCTTGTCCATCACATCATTCTCTAATGATGTGATCCCGTTTATCAAATGACAACACGTGTCTATGGTTAGGAAACTTAACCATCTTTGATTAACGACCTAGTCTAGTAGATGCTTATTAGGGACACTGTGTTTTGTCTATGTATTCACACATGTACTAAGTTTCTGGTTAATACAATTCTAGCATGAATAATAAACATGTATCATGATATAAGGAAATATAAATTACAACTTTATTATTGCCTCTGGGCATATTTCCTTTAGTCTCCCACTTGCACTAGAGTCAATAATCTAGTTCACATCGTCATGTGATTTAACACCAATAGTTCACATCTTTATGTGATTAGTTCACATCTCTATGTGACTAATATCCAAAGGGTTTACTAGAGTCAATAATCTAGTTCACATCGCTATGTGATTAACACCCAAAGAGTGATCATGTTTTGCTTGTGAGAGAAGTTTAGTCAAGGGTCTGCTATATTCAGAGCCGTATGTATTTTGCAAATTTTCTATGTCTACAATGCTCTGCATAGAGCTACTCTAGCTAATTGCTCCCACTTTCAATATGTATCTAGATCGAGACTTAGAGTCATCTAGATCCGTGTAAAAAGCTTGCGTCGACGTAACTCTTTACGATGAACTCTTTTATCACCTCCATAACCGAGAAATATTTCCTTAGTCCTCTAAGGATAATTTTGACCGCTGTCCAGTGATCTACTCCTAGATCGCTATTGTACTCCCTTGCCAAAATCATGCTAAGGTATACAATAGGTCTGGTACACAGCATAGTATACTTTGTAGAACCTATGACTGAGGCATAGGGGAATGACTTTTCATTCTCTTTATATTTTCTGCCGTGGCCGGGTTTTGAGTCTTTACTCAATTTCACACCTTACAACTCAGGCAAGAACTTCTTCTTTGACTCATCCATTTTGAACTCCTTCAAAATCTTATCAAGGTATGTACTCATCGAAAGTCTTATCAAGCGTCTTGATCTATCTTTATAGATCTTCATGCCTAAGTAGCTTTACAGGTAATTCTTTCATTGAAGAACTCCTTTCAAATTCTCCTTTATGCAATTCTACATCATTTCCGATCAACAATATGTCATTCACATATACTTATCAGAAAGGCTATAGTGCTCACACTCACTTTCTTGTAAATACAGGCTTTACTGAAAGTCTGTATAAAACTATATGCTTTGTTCAACTCATCAAAGCGTATATTCCAACTCCGAGATGCTTGCACCAGTCCATAGATGGATCGCTGGAGCTTGCACATTTTGTTAACACCTTTAGGATTGACAAAACCTTCTGGTTGCATCATATACAACTCTTTTTTAATAAATCCATTAAGGAATGTAGTTTTGATATCCATTTGCCAGATTTCATAAAATGCGGCAACTGCTAACATGATTCAGATAGACTTTTAAGCATTGATATGAGTGAGAAAATTTCATCGTAGTCAACACCTTGAACTTGTCGAAAACCTTTTGCGACAATTTGAGCTTTCTAGATATTAACACTACTATCCGCGTCCATCTTCCTCTTGAAGATCCATTTATTCTGAATGGCCCACTGACCATCGGGCAAGTCAATCAAAGTCCATACTTTGTTCTTATACATGGATCCCATCTCAGATTTCATGGCCTTAAGCCATTTCGCGGAATCTGGGCTCATCATCGCTTTCTCATAGTTCGTAGGTTCATCACGGTCCAGTAACATGACTTCCAGAACAGGATTACCGTACCACTCTAGTGCAGAACGTACTCTGATTGACCTACGAGGTTCGGTAGTAAATTGATCTGAAGTTTCATGATCATCATCATTAACTTCCTCACTAATTGGTGTAGGCATCACTGGAACTGATTTCGGTGATGAGCTACTTTCCAATTCGAGAGAAGGTACAATTACCTCATCAAGTTCTACTTTCCTCCCACTCACTTCTTTCGAGAGAAACTCCTTCTCTAGAAATAATCCACTTTTAGCAACAAAGATCTTTCCTTCGGATCTGTGATAGAAGGTGTACCCAACAGTTACTTTTGGGTATCCTATGAAGACGCACTTCTCCGATTTGGGTTTGAGATTATCAGGTTGAAACTTTTTCACATAAGCATCGCAACCCCAAACTTTAAGAAACGACAGCTTAAGTTTCTTGCTAAACCACAGTTCATAGGATGTCATCTCAATGGATTTTTAGATGGTGCCCTATTTAACGTGAATGCAGCTGTCTCTAATGTATAACCCCAAAATGATAGTGGTAAATCGGTAAGAGACATCATAGATTGCACCATATCTAATAAAGTACGGTTATGACGTTCGGACACACCATTATGCTGTGGTGTTCCAGGTGACATGAGTTGCGAAACTATTCAACATTGTTTCAACTGACGGCCAAACTCGTAATTCAAATATTTCGTCTCCGCAATCAGATTGTAGAAACTTTATTTTCTTGTTACGTTGATTCTCCACTTCACTCTGAAATTCTTTGAACTTTTCAAACGTTTCAGATTTGTGTTTCATTAAGTAGATTACTCATATCTGCTCAAATCATCTGTGAAGGTCGAAAAATAACGATACCCGCCGCGAGCCTCAACACTCATCGGACCGCATACATCGGTATGTATTATTTCTAATAGGTCAGTGGCTCGCTCCATTGTTCCGGAGAACGGAGTCTTAGTCATCTTGCCCATGAGGCATGGTTCGCAAGCATCAAATGATTCATAATCAAGTGATTCCAAAAGTCCGTCCGCATGGAGTTTCTTCATGCGCTTTACACCAATATGACCTAAACGGCAGTGCCACAAGTATGTTGCACTATCATTATCAACTTTGCATCTTTTGGCATCAATTTTATAAATATGTGTATCACTACGATCAAGATTCAATAAACCATTTATATTAAGTGTATGACCATAAAAGGTTTTATTCATGTAAACAGAACAACAATTATTCTTTGACTTAAATGAATAACCGTATTGCAATAAACATGATTCAATCATATTCATGCTCAACGCAAACACCAAATAACGTTTATTTTAGGTTCAACACTAATTCCGAAGGTAAAAAGGAGTGTGCGATGGTGATCTTATCAACCTTGGAATTATTTCCAACACACATCGCCACCTTGTCCTTAACTAGTCTCTGTTCATTTTGCAACTCCTGTTTCGAGTTACTAATCATAGCAACTGAACCAGTATCAAATACCCAGGGGTTACTATGAACACTAGTAAAGTACACATCAATAACATGTATATCGTATATACTTTTGTTCACTTTGCCATCCTTCTTATCCGCCAAGTATTTGGGGCAGTTCCGCTTCCTAGTGACCCCTTTGCAGTAGAAGCACTCAGTTTCACGCTTGGGGTCTAGCTTTGGGCTTCTTCATGGGAGTGGCAACTTGCTTGCCATTCTTCTTGAAGTTCCCTTTCTTTCCCTTGCCCTTTTACTTGAAACTAGTGGTCTTGTCAACCATCAACATTTGATGCTTTTCTTGATTTCTACATTCGTTGCATCACGAAGAGCTCAGGAATCGTTTTTGTCATCCCTTGCATGTCATAGTTCATCACGAAGTTCTAGTAACTTGGTGATAGTGACTAGAGAATTCTATCAATCATTATCTTATCTGGAAGATTAACTCCCACTTTATTTAAGCGATTGTAGTACTCAGACATTCTGAGCACATGCTCACTGGTTGAGCTATTCTCCTCCATTTTATAGGCAAAGTACTTGTCAGAGGTCTCATACCTCTCGACTCGGGCATGAGTCTGAAATACCAATTTCAGCTCTTGGAACATCTTATATGCTCCATGGCGTTCAAAACATTTTTGAAGTCCCGGTTCTAAGCCGTAAAGCATGGCGCACTAAACTATCAAGTAGTCATCATACCGAGCTTGCCAAACGTTCATAATGTCTACATATGCTCCTTCAATAGGTCCCTCACCTAGCAGTGCATAAAGGACATAATTCTTCTGTGCAGCGATGAGGATAATCCTCAGATCATGGAGCTAGTACGCATCATAGCTACTAACATCTTTCAACATAGTTTTCTCTAGGAACATATCATAAATTAAACAGGGAAGCTATACGCGAGCAATTGATCTACAACATAGATATGCAAATACTATCAGGACTAAGTTCATGATAAATTTAAGTTCAATTAAGCATATTACTTAAGAACTCCCACTTAGATAGACATCCCTCTAATCATCTAAGTGATCACGTGATCCATATCAACTAAAGCATGTCCGATCATCATGTGAGATGGAGTAGTTTTCAATGGTGAACATCACTATGTTGATCATATCTACTATATGATTCACGTTCGACCTTTTCGTCTCAGTGTTCCGAGGCCATATCTGCATATGCTAGGATCGTCAAGTTTAACCCGAGTATTCTGCACGTGCAAAACTGGCTTGCACCCGTTGTATGTGAACTTAGAGCTTATCACACCCGATCATCACGTGGTGTCTCAGCATGAAGAACTGTCGCAACGGTTCATACTCAGGGAGAACACTTATACCTTGAAATTTTAGTAAGGGGTCATCTCATAATGCTACTGTCGTACTAAGCAAAATAAGATGCATAAAAGATAAACATCACATGCAATCAAAAATATGTGACATGATATGGCCATTATCATCTTGTGCCTTTGATCTCCATCTCCAAAGTACCTTCATGATCTCCATCGTCACCGACATGACACCATGATCTCCATCATCTTGATCTCTATCAACGTGTCGTCACATGGTCGTCTCGCCAACTATTGCTTTTGCAACTATTGCTATCGCATAGCGATGAAGTAAAGCAATTGTATGGCGCTTGCATCTTATGCAATAAAGAGTCAACCATAAGGCTCCTGCTAGTTGCCGATAACTTCAACAAAACATGATCATATCATACAACAATTTATATCTCACGTCTTGACCATATCACATCACAACATGCTCTGCAGAAACAAGTTAGACGTCCTCTATTTTGTTGTTGCAAGTTTTACGTGGCTGCTACGGGCTTTAGCAAGAACCGTTCTTACCTACGCATCAAAACCACAATGTGGTATAGTGATTGCTTTTTGATCTTCAGAAAGAACCCAGTTCATTGAATCCAATTCAACTAAAATTGGAGAAACAGACATCCGGCAGTCACCTGTGTGTAAAGCATGTCGGTAGAACCAGTCTCATGAACGCGGTCATGTAATGTCGGTTCGGACCGCTTCATCCAACAATACCGCCGAATCAAGAAACAACTAGTGACGGCAAGCAATATGTATATACCCACACCCACAACTCCTTTGTGTTCTACTCGTGCATATAACATATACGCATAGATCTGGCTCTGATGCCACTGTTGGGGAACACAGCATTTCAAAAAAATTCCTACGATCACGCAAGATCTATCTAGGAGATGCATAGCAATGAGAAGGGAGAGTGTGTCTGCATACCCTCGTAGACCGAAAGCGGAAGCGTTGAGTAACGTGGTTGATGTAGTCGAACGTCTTCGCGATCCAACCGATCAAGTACCGAACGCACGACACCTCCGCGGTCTGCACACGTTCAGCTCGGTGACGTCCCTCGAACTCTAGATCCAGCTGAGGCCGAGGGAGAGTTTCGCCAGCACGACGGCGTGTTGACGGTGATGATGAAGTTACCAATGTAGGGCTTCGCCTAAGCACTACAACAATATGACCGAGGTGGAAATCTGTGGAGGGGGGCACCGCACACGGCTAAGAAATCAACTTGTGTGTCTATGGGGTGCCCCCTCCCCCGTATATAATGGAGGGGAGGAGGAGGAGGGCCGGCCTCAAGGGGCGCGCCCAAAGGGGGGATTCCTAGTCCTAGTAGGAGTAGGTTTCCCCTTTCCTAGTCCAAGTAAGAAAGAAGGAAGGAGAGGGAGAGGGAGAAGGAAAGAGGGGGGCGCCGCCCCCTCCTAGTCCAATTCGGACCAGCCCATGGGGGGCGGGCTGCCTCCCCTTGTGGCCCTTCTCTCCTTTCCACTAAAGCCCAATAAGGCACAATACTTCTCTCGGTGAATTCCCGTAACTCTACGGTTCTCCGAAAAATACCCGAATCACTCGGAACCTTCCCGATGTCCGAATATAGCCTTCCAACATATGAATCTTTACCTCTCGACCATTTCAAGACTCCTCGTCATGTCTGTGATCTCATCCGGGACTCCGAACAAACTTCGATCATCAAATCACATAACTCATAATACAAATCGTCATCGAACGTTAAGCGTGCGGACCCTACGGGTTCGAGAACTATGTAGACATGACCGAGACACATCTCCAGTCAATAACCAATAGCGGAACCTGGATGCTCATATTGTCTCCTACATATTCTACGAAGATCTTTATCGGTCGAACCTCATAACAACATACGTTGTTTCCTTTGTCATCGGTATGTTACTTGCCCGAGATTCGATCGTCGGTATCATCATACCTAGTTCAATCTCATCACTAGCAAGTCTCTTTACTTGTTCTGTAATGCATCATCCCGTGACTAACTCATTAGTCACATTGCTTGCAAGGCTCATAGTGATGTGCATTACCGAGAAGGCCCAGGGATACCTCTCTGATACACGGAGTGACAAATCCTAATCTCGATCTATGCCAACTCAACAAACATCATCGGAGACACCTGTAGAGCATCTTTATAATCACCCAGTTACGTTGTGACGTTTGATAGCACACTAAGTGTTCCTTCGGTATTCGGGAGTTGCATAATCTCATAGTTATAGGAACATGTATAAGTCATGAAGAAAGCAATAGCAATAAACTAAACGATCATAGTGCTAAGCTAACGGATGGGTCTTGTCCGTCACATCGTTCTCTAATGATGTGATCCCGTTTATCAAATGACAACAGATGTTTATGGTTAGGAAACTTAACCATCTTTGATTAACGAGCTAGTCTAGTAGAGGCTTATTAGGGACATTGTGTTTTGTCTATGTATTCACACATGTACTAAGTTTCTGCTTAATACAATTCTAGCATGAATAATAAACATTTATCATGATATAAGGAAATATAAATAACAACTTTATTATTGCCTCTAGGGCATATTTCCTTTAGAAGGACAGGTGTTCCGGCCGGGACCGCGAGGATCCGGCACCAGAGGACCCAAGTGCGCGGTGAGCCGACGCTATGGCGTCGCAGCGGACGGATTCGTCCGTCGGCCGAGCGATGTCCTCCCGGGAGCGGTGGAGTACAATGTGGACTGCCATTGCCTCCTCCAACCCACACGACTGACACACCAATCGACGGATCCGGACTGGTCGGAGTCCGATTCGCGGCCTGCCATAGCGGAGAAGACCGGAAACCGCCGGAGGTGAGCTCGGGTGAGGGAGGGGAGTGGAGTGAAGTGGCTAGGGTTTGCTTCGGTGAAAGGATGGGGACAAAAATAAGTGGGGTTGGGTGGGCCAGCATGGGTCGGGTCCGACGGGCGGGCCCGGGCGCGTCCGTGCGCCCCATATTCGCCCCATATTTGGGCTGAATATGAGGGGTGCCGGTCAGCCCGGACGTTTGAGGCGCGTTTGAGGCGTCCGTCTAAGTCGAAAAAACATGACCGTTAGTGATCGGGCAGCCCGTCCGAGCATATGAGGCGGGTTTGAAACGTCCGGTTGTAGATGCTATAAGCCTCACATCTCATGGATACAAAAGGTGTGGTAAGATTTCTTTAGACAAGCCAAAGTGTGGCTAAAAATTTAAGCAACTCAAATAAGGCAAGTATGACAAAATAATGTGGTAAGGATAATCACAATCCAAGCAGGCACTCTATAAAATCTTAAGATAACATGTCGATTTAGTCTTTTGAAGATGCATATGTGCGTTGATAGGGATGAGTGCATGCACAACACCTAAATCGAAGACGCATGTGTGTGCTGATAGGGATGAGTGGACGCCTAGCGCCCTGAAAAGAAATCAAAGAAAATCTTTTAAGGAGTTATAAGCGCTTTTTAGAGTTCTATTAGACACGTCTTAAGACTTCCCCGCAGGGAGCGCGGCGTTTCGCGGGGAGGACCTTTTCTCCGCCGCCGTTGCTTCCCCCCTCGCTCGGATCGCGGCGCCGGCACGCGCGAGGTCGGCGGTGGATCACCGCCGGCGCGCTTCCAGCGAGGTCGACCCCGAGTGCTCCAGCAGCCCGTGTGATCGTCCACGTCGTCGCCGGCTTACCCCGATGGATCGCCGGTACGCGTTGTTCCATCTCCTCCCCCCCCCCCCCCCCCCCCCCCCCACCCCCCCATGGTCCATCCCTCCATGCACACGGCCAAGACCCCACCCATTGGCAGATGATCCCCGCCCGCCAAGGTTCGCTCTACGTAACCGAGATCTGATCTTTCGTAGTCTGACGACGACTTGATCCTTTTCAATCGATCAACCATTTGGGGAGCAGGGAGCCCCTAGGCCAGATCTGCTGGAATTTTTCGTCTGCTTAGCTCACCTCTCAGGCTTAGCAAATACAGTACTCTGTACAATTTTGTAACCGAGCTGGTCTTAGAGTTTGTGACATGGAATGCTTTGTCTTGTTTGGTGTCCGCGGTTGCTTTCCTGCCTCGTTCCCTCTCGATTAGGACTGAAACCTGTGAATCATGGGACATCTCTGAACGAGGCATCAGAGTCAGGAACCTAGTCTTACCTGATTGGTGCCTCCCGGCTGACCTTAGACACAGTTCGCTGGTTCCCCCTCAGCACAGCAGTCACCCTAGAGTCAGGATTGTGATTGAATTGCCTTATCTGCTATGGTTGCTGTTAGTATGGAGTGAAATCAGAACTAGATGTTTCTGTTTATTATGATGTGCATACACCTGACCTGAACACAATCAAGATGGTCTTGTCTTGCGTGTGCCTCACATTTTCTTTTCACTTGTTCCTAAAATGTACCATTAGGGCACTCACAATGCACTGCATCTTAAACTGTATACTGTTGCTTTTAATAGAGGTATTGATGCATCTTTCTCAATGGGTTATATCTTTGTGCGTGCTGTATTTAGAAGCTTCTGTTTTGTTGCATATAATCAGTAGTAACATTTTATTCTTGTGGCCAACTTGTGGAGCATGGAAAATACAAGAGATAGGTTGAACTACTGCCAAGTTTGCTAATACACAGTTCTGTGCAATAAACAATAGAAACAAACGATTGGCAGGCACAACATCTCACCGGCGGTTCATTGAACACTCATTTGCATAGAGAAAAAAGCTTACTGCTGAATAAACAGAAGCAAACAGGCACTGCATTCAAATCCCACATTTGTACTGTCATTACGGTGAGGAACATGTAACCTGTAAAGCAAAAGACAGGTACTACAGAGTGCCGAGATTACCTCTACTATTGTTATACACTGCATTATATCACTCAAGGGTAGTATCACATAAGCTTGCTTAGTGTTTGCCCGAAAGCTGCTCCATGTCTCTGACTCTCCCAACCGGACCTGAACAAAAGTAACACCTTAAACTGAGCACGCAGCAAGTGATGATGATGTTGCCTTCCCTGGAGACAGCCAATGGCGAAGGAACCCGTGGCCGGTGTTGCCGCAGGCCGTGCAGATTCGGTGGAGGAGTGACCTCCGATGCCAGAGTAGGTAGCTGTCTGAGGGCAGTGGCGGTGTCTCCCTGTCGGTTAGTGCAACAGGAAGAAACTAGGCAGAGAACAATCACTGAATTTGTAAGGGAACATGGGCAAGGTTAGAGGAAGAAATATGACAAACAGGGACTTCATTTTGGAGGCAGAGGCGTGGTGGATCCGTTCAGCACTAAAGTGACCTACATATGCATTGGTTTTCCATTTTAGTCGTATATTTTGTAAGACACAGGTACCCTGTCTCTCTTCTTTACCTTCCACATCAGATTCAATCCTATGTGGCATCATCAAGATATTCCTGATGGTGGAGCATTGGAAGTGCTCTTAGACTGCAGTTTCTAGATAGAGAAGTCTGTGTACAGTGTAATAGTGTTAGTAAAGCCGTCATTTAGGGGTTAATAATAAATCACTCATAACTGTATATGTTACACATTTGGGAAATCTGCCGTGCTTTCGTTTCCCCCGTGAACATGTCTTAGGGTTCACTTTACAACCCTCTGTTTTGGTTCGAGTTTCACCCCCAAACTCCAAAAGCTGTTTGCAATAACAACCTTCACAGGATTTAACCGGTTCTATAGATGTATGAATCAGAGTGTGCTTCCCCTGCTGATAATTTGATGCTAGTTCTGATTTGCCATACCTTTGTTTCAGTCTGATGTTACTGATACTAGTTATGTGTGTGCCTTACTAGTTATGTATGCCTTAACCTTATCTTTTGTGTCTGGTGCCCTGCCATCTTTGAAGTTAGGACATGGATGTAGGTGCCCCTATGTATCAAAAATTGTGTATTGAAACCAAGAATGGTCATATAGCGAAGTGGATATCGCGTTAGATTCCGAATCTATAGGTCGTGGGTTCGAATCCCACTATGATCAATTTGCCTTGGGTTTTTTGTAGAGGAAATTTCGTCCTGGCTCTTGTTTTTGTTTCTTGTGTTTTTCAGCAGACAGTGACGTAGTGGCAGCGCCCACAAGGTATTCAAGGTTCTTGTGAACATGATTGGTCCCAAGACCCCAGCTTCCTGCCAAGAGGATTGTCACAGAGTGCAGAATTTTGACAGTGATCATGCCTCCCTGTCTAACCAGTTTTACCCCCGAATGGCTTATCCATTTCCGTCATGTAACCCTCTGGTGAATGTTGCTGTAATTTGTCCTACTTGTCGGGGATGGGACCATTCCATCCAAGGGAAGACTTGGTTGGCAATGGCCATCATTATCCAGAACATGTGGTGAAGGTGTTGTTTGTTTATGAAGTCGTAGTTCAGTTGGTTTTGTGTATTGTTATGCAAATAGATTGGAATTGGTTTTAACGAAGTTAAGTTAGCATTTCCGTAAAGAAGTTGTATGTAACGTAGATTGTCTCTGAATCAACTTTGTTCCCAAAAAAAATAGCTGATGCGTTGCAGTTTGATTGTAACTCTGATTAATGATCAATAAAGCTCCTCAAGTCTCAACAAAATAAAAATAAAAGTCATTGGTCTTAGCCAGATTTTGCTGTTTTTTTCTTATGAAAACAATGTTTGGAACAAAGATGTACCATGGCTTGCTCTAAGCATTTTGGCCAAGTTTCATTCTGATTGAAAGAAAGTGATTAGTCGATGATTCTATGAAAACAATGTTTGGAACAAAGATGTACCATGGCTTGCTCTAAGTATTTTGGCCAAGTTTCATTCTGATTGAAAGAAAGTGATTAGTCGATGATTCAACCATATACCGTTCTGATTTCCATATACACTGATGGGAAATCAAGCGCAGCTTTGTTGCCCATGGGGAGAAAAATTGAAGGATCCTTTTGGTAGAGAGCTCATCTTAAGCTAATTCCACTGTACAAGGAAGTGGCAACATGTCAAGTGGGCTCTGGGCAGACAGTGATCTTTTGGAAGGACAACTGGACACTGGAGTGGTCAATCTCTGGCTGTGCAATACCCTGAGCTCCACTCCTTTGCCATCAAGGACAAATATTACTTTGGCAGAAATGTCCACTCAGCAAGAATTGTCAAATCAATTCCACAGACCACTCTCCAATCAGGCCTTGACACAGTTCAACATGCTGGCTGCCACTATGAACCAACTTAATCTCTCTGCAGCATCTGACAGTTGGTCTAAGTCAAGGACTACTCCAAGAAAATGTATATGCACCTTATGGGCATGCCTAACTCTCACTGTTTTTTCAAACAGCTCTGGAAATGTGCAGGAAGAATTAAACACATTTTTTTCTTTTGGCTGGCTTTATATGACAGAGTGAACACAAGAGGACTGCTCAAACAAAAATCGTTCTTCGTCAGCTCATATAACCATGTCTTGTGCAATGATAACTGTGAGGAAACCATCCATCATTTACTTTGGGACTGCGATTTTGCACAACAATGCTGCTTTTCAATCTCCCCAAGCAGAACAGAGGAATTTTTCTTTGATGAAGTTCTGCTCCTCAACCACACATTACCCAAGGAATTGCCATGGACATCACTGCCCTAGGATGCTGGAACATGGATGCAGAGGAATGTGAAATTTTTCAAAAATGAAGTGCCAAGCCCTCTTCCTAGAAGTTTGAGCTCATACAATCTGCTAGTGGATTGGTTCCACGATTTGACTAGTAGAACTCTGAACTTTAGCTTTTCATGTTAGAAAAAGCTACTAGCATTGGGCAGATGCAGATTTCTATCTGCTTGTAAATTTTAACTTTGTACATATTTTATTTAAACTGAAAATACTGTAGAACTGTTTCAGGTTCAAAATAATAATAACCATGTGTGTAGCAAT
Source organism: Triticum aestivum (assembly GCF_018294505.1). NCBI lineage: Eukaryota > Viridiplantae > Streptophyta > Magnoliopsida > Poales > Poaceae > Triticum > Triticum aestivum. The sequence continues at coordinate 606,221,367 of NC_057800.1, forward strand.
TTCGATACAGGCGTGTACTACTGCTCCATTAACTTCGAATGAGGTAATTGTACCGTCACTGGACCATTTCTTTTTTTGGGGTTCACCAATGCAGTGGAACTATTTTATTTCCAGACGAGAACACACCACTCCCATTCCCATACACATATACTCCGTACGTCCGACTCTGGAGGAGTTCAACAATTAGCTGACCAGGCAGGTGTCCGTTTATATCAGGTTCGTTAAAGAATTATGGTAAGTAGCAGCTCTCCAAAGTTTCTCAATATTTGATAGCCGAAGCCACACAATTACAACAACCAGACCCTTAGAAATATGCGTTGCGTTTTCAGAGTCAAAACCAAGACCTCCACAGGAGACAGGCTAATGGAAAATATACAGGGGAGAAGTGAAATTGCTAGTGTCGGATGGACATTTGGAGATCGACAGCAAAACCCTCCACACCTGAAATGGCATGGCTAACTTCCCCAGTACTCCCACTTTATTCAGAGCATTTCCTGGGATTTCCGTACAGCGCGCCTGACCTTCTTCTTGAACTCATCCTGCTTCTCTCTCCAGTCCTTCTGCACAAGAAACATCCATTAGGAAGTGCAAAAGGGTACTATAGCGATAACTTTCCATTCAGCAAAAAGACAGCTCAAATTACAAATATTGCAAGGTTAGCATAAGACAGTGAAGAGCTGGCTGCAAGAGTATCTCATGGAACCTTTAGGCCTAGTTTGGTAGCAAGGGATCACCCCAGGATCCCCGTCATTTGCCTGGGTGGGAAGAGCACGAGTTAATTTAGCCCCGGTCTTTACGCAGGCCCGACCCACCCCAATTCCCTGGCTAGGAAACCCTTGCCTCATCACTCCGGAAAAGTTCTCCCCGTCCTTCTGACGACGCGCCACTGCCCGCGACGCGAAGTTCTGGTGTCCTCCACCTCACAACCTGCTCTGCTGCGGCTAGGAAATAAGACGCTACACGCTAGCATCCGCTTCTCTCTCCCAAATGGTCACACAATTTTCCGCGGGGCTTATAAGAATATTCCACCCAGGTCGTCTTTTCCCTGGAAATAGCTACCAGGTCTTAAGGGTTCTAGGTAACCTCAACAGGATGGTGTTGATGATAATATTAACAATGATTTCTCAAAAAGAATTAAGAACAAGTCCAGTTACATTCTGGGTTCGCTTAGATGCATAGTTAGGTTAGCTATATGTCTTCTGGCTGCATGTCTTGCTGAATAGCACTGGTGAGATCCATGATTCTTATTTTAGTTGCATGTGCCATTTTTTTGGATACTTAACATACCCAGTTGACTAGTAGAAATTTATCATAGCTCTAGTTCGTCTCTTAGGCTCAGCTCTATCTTAAGAGATAATAAACAAAATCTCTAGTTAAAACCGCATTGTCGTCTTTCTTGACCGGCTATGTCCTAGATCCGTTCATCCCCAAACCGCATTGTCGTCTTTTCTTTCTTGATCAGCTATATCCTAGATCCATTCATCCCCAACCAGTACCCTCCATCACCAAGCAGCCTGCTACTTCAAGCCATTGCTGTCTGGTCTCTTTACAATGGATATTACGTAATGTGACCTAACATGCACAACAATTAACTTCCTTAGAACTGTCAGCACAGAATATTCAGCATTGGCGAGTAACAGCAACTGTAATTGCTTCTTTTTTACAATATATCAATAGATAGCAGCACCCGCTGCACCTTAAAGATCATTGAACTCATGAAAACAAGGGGATGGGATGATTTGTCATCTAGACAAATCACCAGGAAAATGAAATTTTCTTGGGAATTATTAAAGTTAACTTACAGCTGCTTCAATATTTGCCGGTGATTCATCATTTGGACTAGAAAGCATCGAAATGATGCTTAATACTATACTCTCAACCTGCAAATGGAGACCAAAGTTTAAATTAACAACTATTATAAGCATACACAAACATTGGCATGTGTCTGCTAACTATTCACCTTCAGATCAGAAACTAAAAAGGAAACGGAAAATCTGGTCAAGAGGAGCACTCCAATCAAGTGGAAAATACTCAATGTTGAGCTCATAATTAACCCAAAGAAATATATATGCTTGAGAGGAGAACTGTGAAACATGTACCGCATTTCAAAGTGCCATCGTAGGAGTGTAATTAATAAGATGACCATCTCTTTCTGATGATGGATTCAAAAGCATGTATAAAAATCAAGTGCTCTGGTATTTTTCAAGCATTTATAACAATCAGCATATGAAGTGTGAGCATTTTCAGAAGATGGTGTTCATTCATACAACAAGAAAACAGAATCCTATAAGACCAAAACAGTCAAAGCCTCTTCATGTTTTTCAACCTTCATTAAATGAACCAACTAAACTGATACGAAATTGAGACTGTCAACGCTCATACGTAGACAATGATGTAGTACTCTAACCATAGACATGACAACACTTTAGCCCAATGATTATAACACCGTATTTGAGCATCTTTCTTATTAAAAGGACAAACAAAAAGG